>NW_006160155.1:783690-811589 GCF_000334495.1 Tupaia belangeri chinensis
AGGAAGGGCACATGGCTAAGTCCAGGCCTACCCAGGTGTGCATCTGGGCGTCCTCACACATAAGCAGGACTTCAGAAGCTTTGAGGGTAGAAGGAAGCTGGTTGTTTGAGGGTCAGCCAGCTTATTAGGACAATTGAAGTCATGTTCACGGCTCGTGCTGGGAGGCTGGCATTTGCTGCATTAATGTCCCAAGGGTCAGGAGAGATTGCAGATTAGAGAGCTTGTCGGGCTCTGCAAGTGGAAAGCAGAAGTTTCTATTGTACCCAAAGAAATAAATTCACTGTGGAATGGAGCAGTGGTTGTTCCCAGAACTGAGCAAATGGTACATCAACAGTCAGAGAGCCTGCGGAGGGGAGTCGACCTCATGCTCTGAGACTGGTGGGATGGAGAAAAGGGTAGAGTGATGGGAAAACATGGAGGTGAGTGATGGAAAGGGAAGATTATTTATTTATTTGACAAATATATAGCACTTACTTTGTGCCAGACACTGTTCCAAGGCTTGACAATTACAAACTCATTTCATCTCTTTAATAACCCTTCTAGGTTACCACTATTATTGAGTCGTTGGGAAAGTCAAGATACATTTTTGCATAGAAAAATGTCATGACTTTTCTGATGACCTATTATCTCCGTTTTACAGATGGAGAGAATGGTAAATTGAAGATGTTTGTTGCTCATAACTTCTTTTTTTTTTTAAATTTGACCAGAGGGAGACAGAGAGAGAGAGAGACAGAAAGTGAGAAAGCAAGCCACCAGGTCTAGGACTTGAACCGTGGTCAGCCATGTGAGAGTGTCTAGCACCTTAACCACCACGCCACCTACTGATCCCATAACTTTTTTTTTTTTGAGAGGTTTTTGCTATAGGGCATGTGCACTCACCAGAGAGACAGAGAGAGACAGAGAGAGAGAAAGTGAGAAATCACCCCCTAGTGGGGATAGCCACACCGCAATCCATTCTCCTCTCAGAATTTTGGGCATGCACACACACACACGCCCAACGTGAGTTTAAGCCACCGGGTTCGGGACTCAAACTGCGGTCAACTACATGGGAGTCCAGCGACATAGCCATTACGCCAACTGCTGGTCCCCATAACTTTAATCTACTGAGAGGGAGGATAATGGGGAATGCAGTGTGAGGAGGACAGTCAGGGATTCGGAATGTAAACAGGCTGCCCAGACTGGCAGTGCAGTTGTAGCAAACTGAGTCGCAGTATTACAAGCTGTGTGGCCGAGCAGTTTCGGATCCCAGGTTTGGAAAGACACTGGTTGTGTGCACGGAAGATCCCGACAAGTTGGAAGGCTGAGGAAAGGAGATTGCAGCATGACAAGACCCTAGCAAGGGCGCTCTCTCTCTCTCATGTGCATACATGCTCTATTATGAATAAAATAAAAATTCTAAATTAAAAAAAAACAGAATATAAAAAAGGGTTAGTGCCTTCAAAGACTATTAGGATCATGTCAAAAGGACTCAGAATACAGCTTGAAGAGACTCTCACTTATGAAAAATAGGGCAATTTGAAACATGAATAATAAAACAACTCCAGTGGATTGAAACACATCAAACACTTAAATCATAATGATACTTAAAACAATTATTCACTGTGGGAAGGTGCTAGGGAAACAGCTCCTTCTTTTGAAGATGGATAAATAAAGGGAAAGAATCTGGCATTTATTGCTCCTTTATGATTCAAACTGTACTACTGAGTGGATGAGGGAAATTTCCTTTCATGGACCTTTCCAGATAAGTAAAGAAGGGGAAAAACACCCTTTTATAACACCTAGCAAGCTGCTGGATCTAGGCAGTGAAACTGACTGCTAACAACAGAAGACTACGATGATCAAACATCATACTCATTCTGAAGGAAGAACACACCGCCATGATGAAAGCAGTCCCACCAAACACCTGCGTGTTACGAGTCCTCCAAGCCTACCTCTAACAGCCAGTTTGCAGGAGATTCAGAGGGTAGTTAAGTTATGCACAGGGCCTTATCTTTAAAAAAACGCTTACTGAAATATTCACAGATAAAAATGGTATAATGTTGGGGCCAGCAGTTAGCGTAATGGCTATGACCCTGTAATAAAATTAAAAAAAAAAAAAAGGGCTAAAATTACTGCTTTGGGGAATTTGATTCTCCCAAGTTCATAGTAGACAAATGAAGGATTACTAGCTAGCAGAGCATGTCTGTGGGGATCGAGAGAAGCCAGGATTTGTGACATCCTCCTGCATCATTCTGTTCCTTAGAGTGAGTGCGGGGGGCCACAGGCGACAGAGGGGACTCTTCTTTCTGTCCAAGCATGGTCTAAGGGCCAGCGCCAGGAGAGTTATATGGCACCAGATAAAAATATGGATTCCCGGGCTGCTCCCTGTCCTGGGGCCTAGGAGTCTGTATTTTAACGAGCTCCCAGGTGAGTCTGACATTCACTTAAATTTGGTAATAATTTCCTGACATGTGGCTAAAGCATCAAGAAGCTGTTGAGTGGGAGGCCAGGGCTTTGGCCAGATGCAGGTACAGGCCTGGGAGCCGGGAGCGTGGGCCACCCTTGCTCCAGGGCTCTTTGTGTTGTTTTTCTCTGTGGCCTCAGTGACTGGAAGGCAGGAGCAAAGGAAATGGCTTAGTGAATAAATGGCATGAGCGAATGACTGAGGAGTGAATGAATGATAAAGCACTGTGAGGCCTGTTCTAGGGACTCATAAGAACTGTCGAGGCAGGACTGAGCCCATACGGAGGCCATATGGAGAGGACAAGGTGGACAGTGTCTTCTGTAGGGGGGCCTGCCTTCTGGTGTTTCCAGTCAGGACAGGAGGAATTACTTCAAAGGGTGCCCAGAAACCTCTTTTGCAGGAATCAGCAAAGGC
This sequence comes from Tupaia belangeri chinensis, assembly GCF_000334495.1. NCBI lineage: Eukaryota > Metazoa > Chordata > Mammalia > Scandentia > Tupaiidae > Tupaia > Tupaia belangeri. Next base: position 786,548 of record NW_006160155.1, read on the forward strand.
CTCTCAGACTCCTGGGAGTATAGTTATAGCTTTTCCTGCCTCAGGACCACAGGGACCTTGATTTTGAGAGGTCTGAAGCTCAGCCGGTCCATGGCACCCACTCTTCTTGCTTTGAAGTGAGTAGAAGCCAAGCACCGTAGACCGAAATGTGGTGGTTTAGGCCATTTTAAACCCAACCTGCCACTAAAGAGGCTTTATAAGAGGTGATTTTTGGGAGACACTGGAGTAAATTCCATTCTGGAACCTCCATCTGCCTCCTTTGATCACCAAAGCTGACCTTGCCCACAATGAGGCCCTTCCTCCTTCATTATACTGTGGAGGAAACTATCCCATCCCCGTTTCTGTGCTGAAAGCCTCGGCTAGATTTCCAGACAGAAGAGGAAGTGGTGTGGTCTACCCAGAGCAGCTTGGCACGCAGAGGGAGCTCTGGGATCTATTATCCTCCAGCGAGCAGATTTGATGGGGGGAAGAGAACAAAGCATGGAGCCGGCCAGAAACCACAGACCTGTAATCTTTCCAAATCCTGAAGGCGGCCTGTGTGCATCCCTCTCTGCATGGCTCCCAAATCTCTAATTCTCAGAGAGGCCAGGAGCGTCTGTTTCCCAGATCACAGCCAAAATGGAAGGGGAAGACTCTGTTCTGTTTGGTTTCCATAGATTCGACCCAGAGATTAACTGCCAAGGTCTCGATGACACACACAATATCAATCATAGGCTAAATGTCATAATAAGAGCTGGGCAGGTTGTCAGGAGAGGCCTCCAGGTTCCTGTTACAGCTTCATATTTAAAGATGCGGTCCCAGGAAATCAGATGCCAATTCAAAGGGCTACTTGGCCTATGTGTAACATCAGTCTGGCTCATCCTTTTCAAAGGGTAGCAAATCCAAACTCCTTTATGGAGAGGCCATGCAGATAACATACTAGAAGGAAGTGGGTTGGGTATTAAACAACAAGACACACATACGCCTGACTATCAGCCTTAGGCAAGAGACATTAGGGAATAGTGGGGACTGTGGCACACTAAACAACAAATACTCCCTCTGAAGGGGCAGCAGCTTGCCATTCTACATGGGAATGCAAGCCCAGACATTTTTATGGGAAACCAGATTTTAGTGAGAAATTTACTGATTTTAAATATAGGGTGCTTTAGTAGATGCTATCCTTGCCTTGTCTCATCCCTTAGCTCAAGTCCCCGTAGTGTAAATGAACACTTCTCTTTTACACAAAAGGTTTCCTGCCGCAGGAACCTGTGTTTCCTTGCTTGAGGGCCTTTGCTGATCTTTCTGTTGGTCAGGCCTGAAGTATGGAGACTTAATACCCCCAGAAGATAATACCAGTGAGGAGTTGGTGTCTAAATACCCCAGTTGCCTCACCAGAGTGAGTCACTGTAGAATTATGTCCTGCGCCATCTACTGGAGGTCTCCCAGTGTTGCAGCCTGCTCACTTAGACATCCTTCACCAGCTCTCCTCCCTCCCACGTCCTCTGCACGCCACTTCCTGGGGCCTCTTGAAAAGAGATTAAGTTGCCCTCAAGTCCTGGTCACAGACGCTGCTTTTGAGGAACCACAAGTTAAGATACAGCTAGTTTAAAAATGTCAAGATATGGTGGTATACATATATCAAGACATCACATTGTACCTCATAAGTAGAGACAATCATGATTTGCAAATTAAAGAATAGGAATTTAAATTTTGAAAAAAGATAAAAGCGAAGGTACCATGATAACAGAGAATGCAAGAGACCATTCAGGATTTGCCGTTAAGGCATGGAGTGCCATTTCCTTCCGCAGAAAGTGGCCTTGTCTTTGAAAAGCTAGGATTTCCAGGAATAATCAACACAGGAACCCCTCATTAATTCTGACTCCATTTTTGGAATTTTTGATGGTGCAGCTTGCATTTGGTTAAAGGTTTTCTTTGCCCAAGGAGGAAAGGTTTTTATTTTAATTAAAATCTATAATTTTTATCACCATGATTTGACTTTATTGCAAAAGCAAAAATATATGTATGTATGTGTGTGTGTGTGTGTATATAGTTTTTTGTTTGGTTTTTATTTTGATTAAAAAGGAAAATTTGCTGTAGGGCGTGTACTCACCAGAGAAAGTGAGAGAGAGAGAGAAAATGAAAAAAAAAAAAACAAACCCTGGGGGATGGCCACATTGCATTCCCTATTTAGCCTCCTCTCGGAATTTTGGCATGTGCAAGAAAATGAAAAAAAAAAAAAAACCTGGGGGGTGGCCACACTGCATTCCCTATTCCTCCATTCTCCTCTCGGAATTTTGGGCATGTGCACACATGCACCCAGTGTGTTTTTCAAACCACTGGTTCTAGGACTCAAACTGCACAGTTGGCCATGTGGGATCCAGTGGCTTTAGCCACTATGCCACTTGAGTGGTCTGTTTGTTTTTTTAAGAACTAGAAAAATGATATATAAAAATACTTTGGGCAAAGAGATTCCCCCTTTTTGGGGGGGGATTCTTTTAATAAAGAGTCATATTTTATAATAAATAACTGTATTTTTTAATGGTGCTGGCAAAGAGAACAGACTGTGCCTTATGGCTTGTGATCTCTGCTCTACCCAGCTTTCTCCTGGGGCCTGGCATCATCCCTGCTCTCCTCTGTCCTCACCTCTCGGGCCAGCAGCCACCAAGGACTCAAACATCTCATCGTCCCTGAACTTTGTTTTTTTCTTTGATAAAAGGGAGCTAGAACCAGAAGTGTGAAGATGTGCTTTAAAACAAACATAAAACCCATCCTGAATTCTTTGCTTTCTAAGGTGGTATATTGGAGAAGAGTGGTGGAGAAATGCATCATTCATTTCAAGGAGAAAATCAACACTCTCATTGGAACCCTTCGGCTTGCAGAGATTGGCCAGGGAGCCATACCTAGTAGTGACAACATGGAACAAAAGTCTGTTTTAAAGACCCATAGTACAGGCCTCTTCTCTCTCTCTCTCTTTTTTTTTTTCTTTCTTCATTTGAGAGATTTTTGCTCTAAGGCATATGCACTCACCAGAGAAACAGAAATCAACCCACCCAAGGGGGATGACCATGCTGCAATCCCTTCTCCTCCATTCTCCTCTTGAGATTTTGGGCATGCATACACATATGCCCAGCACGAGTTTCAACTTTCCAGGTCTGGGACTCGAACTGTAGTTGACCCTGTGGGAGTCTAGTGCTTTAACCATGTGCTGGTCCCCAGGCCTCTTTCTTAACAAAAATAAAACCAAAACCAAAACAATAACAAAAAACTACTTGAGAAGTCCTTTTTTTTTTTTTTTTTTTTTTTTTTTTTTTTTAAAAATAGGGTCTCACCATGTTATGATCCTCTTTTCTCAGCCTCCCAAATTGCCAAGGTTACAGGTGTCGGCCACTACACCTGGCCTCTAAGATTGAATGAGGCCTCAAACCTGGACCTCCCAAGTGGTCTCAGCCTGTGGAGCACGGCCTCTTGGCATGTGCCACCATGGCTGGGCCTGAGGATGCTTTCAATGGAAGAAAGATGTGCAACCTGTCTTGGAAAGTAGTGGGGTGAAACAAAGAGGACTGAATTGTCCTGTACAATAAAGCAAGAGAGTTTAAAATTTCTTAGAACATTCTAGAAGAGGTGTTGAGGGGGGACGCTCCGTGGGAGGGAGGGGAAGAGAGGTCTTGGGGCCACAGACCACCAGCTGAGCAGTTCCCAGGGCAGAAACAGCCACGGCACCATTGAGAACAGGGGTTCCCAGCGTGCTCCATAGCTGTACCTGTCCCCTCATCGTTATCCTGAACCCTCAGCAAATCTCACACACAACTGCCATATTCGTGGTGCTTTCAGGAAATCAGAGGAAAAGAGGTTTGAGCCGATGGAGAGAGGAGACTGGGAGACTATGAAAAGATGTCAACAGTGTGTTCTTGTCCTTATGCACAGGGCCAGCCTGTAGTGCAGCAGTGAAGCTTGTGTAGAGGGAGCTGGATCCACGGGGCTAACTGCAGTTCAAATCCAGCCCCAGCCGGGAGTGTGTTTGCACACGCCCAGGATAGAGAAATGGAAGAAAGGAGGAAAGGGGATTACACCATGACCACCCCACTTTGGGGGGCACTTCCCCCACACACTGTGTGCACCTGTGCCCTCTGGCATGAAAAATAATAATTAAAAAATTTAAATTAGGGACCAGCAGTTAGTGTAATGGCTATGTCATTGGACTCCCACGTAGTCGACCGCGGTTCGCGTCCTGGACCAGGTGGCTTAAACTCATGCCGGGCACATGTGCGTGCGTGCCCAAGATCCCGAGAGGAGAATGGAGGAGAAGGGATTGCGGTGTGGCCATCCCCCCTGGGGGGGGGTGATTTCTTGCTTTCTATCTCTCTGTCTCTCTCTCTCTGTCTGGCAAGCGCACACACCCTATAGCAAAAACCACTAAAAAAAAAATTTAAGTTAAAATATTTTTTAAAATACAGTTCACTAAAACACAAACAATGGCTGTATGCACATACCAGGGTGATGACATTATATGTGATTTTTGTTTTTTTCTCTTTTAAAAGTAACCATCTTTTCCACACTTTCTGTGATAAACACATGTTACTTGAATACATGGAAGAAAATAACCTGAAACCCTGTGAACATTATAGTTTATAAATTACTCTCTATGGAGCAAATGCTTGTCCTATGCCATGGGCAGAACCACAGGAAGGTCCAGCGTTCCTCACATCTCTCTCAGGCCCCAAGTGCCACATACCCCAAGCAGACCTGTGTCCCTGAGGCCTCTGATGGCAGTAGCTAGGCCTAGGTTGTGTCAGAGGTCAGTCTTTCTAGTCCCTCATGCTTCCAGGGGAAGGATCCAGATTTTGTGGGTTCAAGAAAAAAACAAAAAAAATTAAGTACAGGACCCTAAAAGAGGTCAGTGTGAGTGCTGGGTTCTGCAGCTTCTGGATTAAGGGGAACTGCCTTCCCCTCTGACTGGAAGCTGGCACCCCTCCTGCCTCCACTCAGGGTCAGAGTGTCAGAGTCAGGGCCCTTGAATTCCCTTCACCTGGTCTCAGTTCAGTCAAGTCAGCCCACGGCAGGCGTGCTCTGGGGGGCAGATCACAAGCGGAGATGGGAGGTAGCACCGTTTCCCCCTGGACTTCCCCTCAGAAGTTAGGCCTGGCGCTGCCAGAACTTCCCTGATGTGTCCCAGAGGGTCAGGGCTGGGACAGGGCCAGTGTCAGACGCGGCCGGACAGGTGAGATGGGCTGAGACAGAGAGGACTCAGCCTTCCCGAGGTTTTGGTGTAGCAGAACACTGTATAATCTCATCTTTTAGAACGTCCTCCTCTCCCTCGGAAGGTGTTCTGTGTCTGTGTGTATATACACGGCACACACATACACGGCACACATTCCTGTCCCTACTGCCTTGGGACCAGGGGAAAGCAAGTCTGTGCATAAATGCACGTGTACCGCCCAAGCTGGGCTTGGAATATGCTTTGAAAGATGAGGGAGAATAAAAATGTTACTGTGGTTGGGTAAATTACTCTATTAGGGGAGTAATACCCACAGCTGGGTATGGGGAGGGGGTGCATTTGGCAGTGGTGTCCGTATATAAATATTTACATATTTTTCACTTACTGCAAGTCAGTGCTAGTCTGTATGCATTTTAAATCTACAAAAAGGATCCCAACTAGGAAATAAAAGTTATATGGGTGTTTTTTAAAAAAATTAAAACTTGGACAAGAAAAACCAGGAATTTTTTGTTGCCTATAATTTAATTCCTAATGTAGCCAAGTTTAACAGATTTTTTTTTTCTTTTGGATCCTGGCAAGTAGATTAACAGGAGGCAATTATGTGAATTAATATAAAATCCTTTTATTAAAAAAACAAAAGCCTTCATATAAAAGGTAATTTAATATTCCTTCTACGATGGTGTTGATGTCATGAACTTGTTTGATTAACTCTTCAAATGTTTCAAAGCGCTTCGGGGTGGTAATTTATGAACTCCTAATTGATTTCCCCAATTTTGGTTTGGCAAAGATGGGCCTCCCGGAAACCGGGAGGAGGCTAGAGGCCCAAACTTGGCTTTCTTGTCAGACGATGGACTTCACTGGGTGGTGGGGAGAGGGGCCTCTGGCCATGATGTCTGACCAGACCAGTTGTGGTTTGACTCCTAAGCCGCTGGGCCTCTGCTCCCTCTGACGTGTGGGAACACTATAGGCTGTTTCGCAGTGCAGGATTCTTCCTCACTGTGTGTCACCTCAGAACAAGCCTTTCTTTCTTGGAAAAGAGTGAAGGGAGGTTCAACTGTGTGGGGAGCAGCCCTCAAGTGGGCCTACCACCATTCCACTTCTCTGTCTAGGCCACTGTACCTCAGTGGGCCTGTTTCTCAGATGCTGAGCCTTGGGAAGGCTGGAGACCAAGGCTGCTACCTCTTAGAGCTACAGTAAAAACTCACAGAGGGACTAGCAGATGCTATAATGGTTACATTGCTGGACTCCCACATAGTCAACCATGGTTCAAGTCCCAGACCTGGTGGCTTGAAAATCACACTGGGTGCATGTGTGTGCATGCCCAAAATCCTGAGAGGAGAACAAAGGAGAAGGGATTGCAGCATGGCCATACTCTCTGGGGACAGATTTCTCACTTTCTGTGTCTGTCTGGCAAGCACACATCCTATTGTAAAAATCTCTTTAAAAAACAAAAGAAAGAAAGAAAGAAAGAAAAGCTCATGAAGAAATCTCTGGCCAGATCCAGGGAAATGATCATATAGTTATATTGTGTCCCTGGTGATTATCAACACTCAAAATTTTCTAGATAGGGAATAAGGGTCAGAGAGGTTAAAAATGTTAAATGGTGCCTCTGAGACTCAACTCTGAGACCCAACCCAGGTCTGTAGATACTTTCTAAGTTCCCGAGTATCGGCCTGGGCCTTTACTTTGTATGACACTTCGCTCAACCCTGTGTGAAACATTGCAATGTGAAGTCGTGGAAGAATACCAGGGCTTCAACTTCTTCATCTGTAAGGTGGGATGATTTCCACCTCACTGGTGCCTGATTAAATGAGATAATCTAAGCTCTTGGTGCATCAGCATGGGCTCAAAGAGTGTTTCATGGAGTAGGGACAAAGAGGCAGCAGGAGGGTGGGTGGAAAATTCCCAGCTGTGTTGGGAGCTCTGTGCTGAGCCAAGAATAGGGAAGGGAAAGTGGAGCTATTTGACCGAGACAGAGTCTGTAGAGGAAATGGGCATAAATGAGCCTCACTATCTTTCTGTAGGTGACAGGCCCCGTCTGCTCCTGTGTGAAGTACAAGCAAGGTTTTGGGGAGTACATACACAAGGTTTTGGGAGCCAGGAGACCCAACCCCATCTTTACTGTGAAAGTAGTGGGCTCAGAACCATCAAGGGTAACTGAAAGCAGAAATTCAAACACCACCTACTGTGGAGTCAGGCTGGAGAGGACAGAGCTCTGACCCCTGACTCCAGGACCTGGAGTGGCTGTCCCAGGCCCCGGCCTCCCAGGTTGGAGTTCAGGCATCCAGGGAAACAGAAGAGTGAGATGCCGTTTTTGTCCCAAACGCCACTGAGGCACACCAGGCCACAGTGGATGGGCCATCAGACTCTGAGGCACCCTGGGTTTTGGCCTCTACGGCCATCTAGGCTATGACGTTGGGCAAGCCCCCGAGTCTGTGTCTCAGTCTTCCTCTGAGCCCAAAGATGACCGTGTCCACCCCGTATTGCAGTTGTGAGGAATAAATGAGCTGCTACTTACAAGGAAAGCTGTTAGGCCAGTGCTGGCAGTTGGGGCCAGGAACCAGTGCTGACACTCAGAGTGTGTACACTGCCTAGGAAAGGCCCGCCCTGGCTCCCCAGCTGCTGGAGGGCAGCCGGCCCCTACCCACGTGGACTTGCCTAGGCCTCTGTAGGTTGCCACAAAATGCTCCCACCCAGCCTCAGGCTTCAGTGCCTCCCTCTGCTCCTCACCTGCCACGAGGTGGACAGCTGCTATAGGAGTTCCACCCTCAGGCAGGACCCAGATGTGCTTGTAGCTTCGGCAGCACCCCCAGCGAGGACTTCCAGCCTACCAGGGGCAGAGGACCGTCCCCCCACCCCCAATCAGCACAAATCTGCTTTTGCCCCCCAAATTTTCTTATGAATAGAATGTCAGGGCGACAAAAAAAAGCATCAGGGCAACAAAAAAAGCACCAGGGCCCAGGGAACCTCTCCTGCCTGCCCTCACCCCCTATGCCCCACTCCTCTCACTGAATTCTTCCCATGGAATGTTCTCAGCACTTCCAATCAGTCAGGGCCCCTGTCCCAACAGCTCTTGGGTTCTAGGCCCATAAGGGGCTGTTAGGGCCATAGGGCAAGGGCACCAGGGTCCCACGAGAGCGCCCTGGTCTGAGGCACCACACGTTGTCCTCCTTCCTACCTATGTGTGGTGCTGTCCTGGTCGAGTGGTTCTGTCCCTCTGTGACCAGGCCTTCTCACCACCACCAGGGCAGTGCCAGCGCCAGCCCTGTCCTCCCACCAGAGCTGGGAAAAGCATCAAAAGTAGACACTTTGTCCAAATGATGCTTGATGTTTTCCAGCATGCAGGCGGAGTCCTCATCCCTGGAGCGGAGCACTCGTGACCTGTGCTGCTCGGTACAGATCTGAGTCACCCTGGGGCCTCCAGCCTCCTTCCCCTGAGCTTTTTCCCTCTGTCCTGGTTAAATGGACAAATGCAGAACCTCGGAACGTGGAACACGAGCTGACGCATCCAGTGCTCCTGAAGGGCCAGGAGATTTAGCCCGCTCTGCTATCCTTTCAAAATGGGCACTGAACTGGAAGTGCAGATTTAGAGGGAGGGAAGCAGAGAAAACTCTGTGGTATCTCTACAAAAAGGGCAGCGAGAAGTCTTTCACACGATAAAAGATGCCAGCTGTTCCCTACAGCTCCACAGACAGGGTCGAAGAAGGGCTTCTAATTCCCATACTCGGGCCCCTAAAGAACATTTGGCTGAACCCGAGCGGTGCCAGTGTCCCCACCCAAGGGCCTTACCTGTCTGTGTGAGGCCTGGCTGGTCAGGAGGTGCTGGTCCGTGGGGCGTGTGGTGGCCACACACCCAGCCACCCCGACTGGCATCGAGAGCCTATTTTTAGGGTCAGATCTGCTGACGCTGACCTTGCATGCTATCCAGCCCAAGAGGAGACCCGCGGCATCTGCTTGCAAAATGATTCGCCAGTGTGACCTGAAACCCTTGACTTAGGAAGTCCTGTACCTGGAGCCCACAGGCTTGTCCCTGACCCAGCCGCAGAGCCAGGACATGTGGCAGCTGGGTGGAGACAGGGAATTTCCCAACATTGTTTCCTTGGGATGGACGAGGCCAGGTGTCTGTGGGGCCCTGCCCTGAGCTCTGTCCCCGAACAGCTGGAACAAAGAAGGCACTCCGTGGCACAGAGCCCATGGGAGGGCTGGGTGCACCTGACATGGAGAATTCTCTATTCCAGTCTTTTCTGAGAGTTTGTGAAACCATCTCTGGGGGTCAATGGAATGGATACCACAGCACACAATTGATGAAACTCTGAGAATCTGAGCTTGGGGGTAGTTTGCAGTGTATCACTCCCTGCGAGGCCTTGTCCAGCACTCAACCCTTCTGGGCTTCAGTGGGGATAATGGTCATAATACCATCCTCTTACGTAGTTACGAGGATTAAATGAGATAAAGTATGGAAGTACTTAGCACAGAACTTAGTATACATTAAAAAAAAAAAGCTAGGTGTTATCAGTAAACCCAGTTTCCCCAATTCAACAGTCATTCCCAGGCCTCCCTCCTCTGCTCTTCCTTCTCTCAGCCTCCCTCCTTGATGGCTCCAGCCTCCGGATCTCACTCCAGGATCTCGCTACCAAGCCTCACCACTGTATGGTTCCTTTCAATGCTGAGTGGTATAGTCTTGCCTGGCCTCCTATACTTTTATCTTTCTTTCTTTTCCTTCCTTCCTTCCTTCTTTTTTCCTTTCTTTCGTTTGCCAGAGTGTACTTGCTCACCAGGGAGAGACAGAGATATGTGCGTGTACCCAAAATCCCAACAGGATGGAGAAATGGCAGAAACGGAGAAGGGATTGTATCATGACCATACTTAATTGGAGGTGGGGAAATCCTCTCTCTCTCTCTCTCTCTCTCTCTCTTTCTGTCTTTCTCTGTGAGCATGTGCTCACTAAAGTGAGCTAGATACCTGGTATTTTCTTTAAGCTGCCAGAGCCAGGATTCGAACCACGGTCAGCCATGTGGTATCTGGTCACTTTAACCACTAGAGTATAGGACTTGCCCATGGCCTTCCATAGTTTTCCAGTAAAATCCTCCCAGGGCTTGTCACAGTATTGAGTGATGTGATTTTCTACTCTCACTCACCTTTGTCACCCCATTTTGGGCGTACTCTCCTATGTGAAGGATTGGGGTCGGGGGAAGTAGGGAAGTGGTCACCAGTTCTTCCTATATCCTTCACTTAACATGGGCTTGTGTTAGGGTTGTTGTATTGTCCTCTCCAACTTTATTCACCAAACCAAAGTTATTTCTCACAATTTACAGGGTTAGCTACTGCCAGCTTTACTTACAGTAATTTTTCTATTACTGTTTATTATGAAACTGCTAAATGACTTAGCTTTATTCATTTCTTGGTGCAAAGAATAGTCACAAGGCAAAGACACAGAATCGAAGTATACAATGAGGTCAAAATGTCAGGATCCAAATATCTCTCCTGTCAAACACTGGAGTCAAAATGGCAGAATCAAAAGGCATTTATTCCGAGAGCTGGAGATGCTGAAATTGACAAAGACTAGAGAGAGATTTTTTGATAGCTCAGAGCCTAGGGGGAGAGTCCGACTCTAGCCTAAGTCAAAGGCTTAGGAGGCAAGAGGGACCTCTGAAGATGCAGGTTTGGCATGGAACAAAATTCAAGTATCTAAAGATGTGTCTGAATTAGCTACCTAGATAGATATAGGAGAGAGAGCGAGAGAGAGAGCGAGAGAGAGAGCGCGCGCATGCCATCGTATTTCACACAATCTAGGAGGATGTTCAAATAAATAAATCCAAGGGAAGATTTTGGTGGGTTGCTGGATTATCACTTCCATTAGAGTAGACCCTGAATGTGGGTGACTGGAAGACTGGTGAATCCCTTCCCACATCTCTCCCTCAATCCTTCATACATTAAAATATGCCTCAAAGAGAATGATAAGGATGGAGAAGGGTGAAAACCACTTCTTCCCAGAATCATGTTTTCATTATCAAATCCCTTTTCCTCAGAATCTCTTTTTCACTCTTTTCTTTTTGCTTACTTAATTTCTTTTATGAGCAAGAGAGACAGAGAGAGAGGCACTGAGCATTCCTAGCAGGTTCTTGACACTGCAGTCCACCCCTAGCCTTAGCCAGCCCTGGATCATGGACAGACATGTGCCTCGTGTACTCAGGAAGGTTTCTGGTCATGAACCTGGAACCTTCCCTTGTGGGTCAGCCTTGGAGAGCATCACATTTTACCTCTCTGCCCTTTCTGATTTCCGTCTTTTCACGCTCTTCTTTACCCATTTTCAAAGACGGGTAAATATTGCTCTTTTTCCCAACATTTTTGGGTAGGAATCTCATTTAGAGCCAGCAGCAAGGTATAGAAGGTAAAACAATGCTTCATCTCTAAAGAGGCCCACATTCTAAGCCCCGGGATCCATCAGTATATTACATGGCAAAAGGGAAGTAGGACTGCAGGTGGAATAAAGCTTGTCATCTCATCTTAAAATATGGGGATGAACCTAATTATTTAGATGGACCCAGAATAACCACAAAGATTCTTTTAAAAAAATATATTTTTTTTGAGACCAGCAGTTGGTGTAATGGCTATGTTGCTGGACTCCCATGTAGTTGACCACGGGTCAAGTCCTGGACCCAGTGGCTTAAACTCACGCCAGGTGCGTGTGCGTGCATGCTCAAGATCCCAAGAGGAGAATGGAGGAGAAGGGATTGCGGCGTGGTCATTCCCCCCTGGGGAGTGATTTCTCGCTTTCTGTCTCTGTTTCTCTGTCTTTCTGAGCATACACACCATATAGCAAAAATCTCTTCAAAAAAATTTTTTTAACTTTATTTTGTTTGTTTATATAGTTACTTACTTACTTATTTAAATTTGACCAGAAAGAGACACAGAGAGAGAGAGAGAGAGAGAAAAAACGGGGGAGGGGGGGAGTAAGAAAGCAAGCTGCCAGGTCTGGGACTCGAACTGTGGTCAACCATGTGGGAGTCCAGTGCCCTTAACTACCACACCACCTACTGGCCCCAAGAATTATTTTATTTAACTTAATTTATTTATTTTAGTTTGACCAGAGAGGGACAGATTGAGAGAGAGAGAGAGAGAGAGAGAGAGGAAAAGTGAGAAAGCAAGCTGCCAAGTCCAGGACCTGAACTGCAGTCAGCCATATGGAAGTCCAGCACCCTTAACCACCACCCCACCTGCTGGCTCCCAATCACAAAGATTCTTTAAAATGGTAGATGGAGGCAGAAGAGGTCAGAGTGATGTGACATGTGAGCACAACTCCCTGTTGCTGGCTGGAGATAGAGGAAGGGGCCACAAACCAAAGAGCAGTTTCTAGAAGTTGGAAAAGGCAAGGAAATGAATTCCATTCTAAAACTTCCAGAAGGAAGCGGCCTTGCCAATGCCTTGATTTTAGCCCATTGTGTTCTCAGTCTGCTTGGGCTGCCATAACAGAACACCATAGGCTGGGTAGCTTAGACAGCAACGTTTATTTCTCACTGTTCTAGAGGCTGGAAGGTTCAAGAGGAAGGTTCCAGCAGTTTAGTTCTGGAGCAGTCCTTCTTAGCTTCTCGCTATGACCTCACATGGCCTGTCAGTTCGTGTGATGAGAGGGAGCGAGCCAGCTCTCTCATGTCTCTTCCTCTTGTAAAGCCACCAATCCTATCAGATTCAGACCCCACCCTTATGACTTCATTTAACCTTCATTGCCTCCTAAAAGCCCTCTCTCCAGCCATCATCACGTTGGGAACTAGGGCTCCAACATGTCAACTTGGGTGATGCAATTTAGTCCATAGCACCCAGTGAGTGTGAGTTCTGTTCTACAGAACAGAGATAATGTGTGCTGTTTTAAGCCACCAAATTTGTTACAACAGCAACAGAAAACTAATACATGAAGTCTGCAATCCCAGACTCAAACTTTCTGGGCCCGAAAGATCTTGAGGCTTTTGAGTGCCCTGTGGGCCCCTGGCTATACGTGGAAGCTGAGTCCAACTAGAGCCGCACAGAGCCCATAGTCCAGTGGCTATTCATCCGCTGCTCTCCTTGAGCTCTCGCTCTCAAAAACAAACAAACAAACAAAACAAAGCAAAAGAAACTGAGGTCTGTGTTCCATAGAAAGCCCAGAGCCCTCCCCAACATCTCAGAGAATGTTTCGCCACTGGGAGAGGTACAGATAGGATAGTTCTCATTCCTCCTGAGTCAGTTCCTTCGCCTCTCTACCTTCTAGCTTTTCAGTTCTGTGACCCCTCTGCAAGCTTGTCATCACCCTCTCCTGTTATTTTTCCAAAGCTTCATATACCCACGACCGTTGTATGGGACAGAGCAGGAGTCAACTCCATGTTCAAGTCCAGCCTCCCTACTGTTTGAAAATGTATTGGCTGGGCCTCATCCCAGGGAATTTTTCCCTCCAAAGACTTCTGTCCCTGTCATGTTTGTGAGGCTTCTTTCTGTATGTATGGCCTTTCCCTTTTCTCTGTTCATTGCCTCTTACCCCCTTTCCAGAGCTGAGTGTCTCAAGAGCTACAGATTTCCCCTCCCCTTATTATTAGGCAGAGCAATTCAGCTCCTTCTTAATCTCAGCTTCCTAGGCAGCTAAACCTTTTTTAAGGTTTTTGCCATAGGGCACATGTGCTGGCAGGAGAGACAGAGACAATTAGAGGGAAAGTGAGAAATTGCCTACTAAGGGGAATGCCCAGCAGCAATCCCATCTGTTCTCTTCCTAGGATTTTGAGCATGCACTAAAGTGTGCCCAGCATGAGTTTCAAGCTACCTGTCCAAGACTTGAACTGCAGTCAGCCATGTAGAAATCCAGTGCCTTAACTGCCGTGCACTTGCTGGCAGGAAGACTCTTTTTTCTTATCAAAGAAGCCCACCAGGCCATTTTCCTAGAGAATTTACCTGCTGACTCCTAAATATTATCTACTGTAGACTCTGGTAACAGAAGCCCATGTTCTGAGATTAAAAAAAAAATTTTTTTTAAAGTGGACCTTGTATGTCACAAACATTAAAATGCTGCCATACACCTTTTAGGATGGCTAAAAACGAACAAAAAACTGCCAAGACCAAATGCTATAAGCATTCCAGGAGATGCTAGAACTGTTTTGTGCACTGGTTGTGGTGACTGTCCATCAAGAGGAGTAAATTGGAGGGTGGGGAAGGAGTATTTCAACTTTTAAAGCTAAGAAATATCTTGGTGTGTTAAACCATGTGTAGTATCTTCTTTTTTTTTTTTTTTGAGAGGTTTTTGCTATAGGGCACGTGCGCTTGCCAGACAGACAGAGACATAGAGACAGAAAGTGAAAAATCACCCGCCAGGGGGGATAGTCACGCCGCAATCCCTTCTCCTCCATTCTCCTCTCGGGATCTTGGGCACGCACGCCCGGTGTGAGTTTTAAGCTACCAGGTCCGGGACATGAACCGCGGTCGACTACGTGGGAGTCCAGCAACATAGCCATTAGGCTAACTGCTGGTTCCCCAAGTGTAGTATCTTTAAAGTATATAGATGTAGTTCTAGGTGTAATAAGTGTTACACATAAGGCCAAAGATTCACATTGGCCACTAGACTTGTGAATAGTTTTGTTTTTTAAATATTACTTTATAAAATTTGATGCAATTTTCCAAAAACATGAGTTAAGATTTCCAGGCTCATTTAGATCAATTTGATTTAAAACTTTGATATTTGACAATTATGTATCCCCTTTAATTAATTTATTTATTTGGAGAAATTTTTGCTATAGGGCATATGGACTTGCTGGAGAGAAAGTGAGAAGTCACCCCCAGGGGGGATGGCCATGCCACAGTCCCTTCTCCTCCATTCTCCTCTTGGGATTTTGGGCATGCATGCACATGTGCCTGGCATGAATTTTAAGCCACTGGGTCTGGGACTTGAACTGCAGTCAACTATGTCGGAGTCCAGGACATAATCATTCCACCATTTGCTGATCCCTCCCCTTTTAGTTTTATAGAAACTCTGAAAATATCTTTCATATTTTAGATGAAAAAGAACTCTTTTGAAAGTATATATTGAGTGACCAGCAGGTGGCGTGGTGGCTAAGGCACTGGACATTCCCACATGGCCGACAATAGTTTGAGTCCTGGACCTGGTAGCTTGCTTTCTCACTTTCCCTCTCCCTTTCTCTCTGTCTCTCTCTCTCTGATCAAATTGAAATAAATGAATGAATAAACAAAATTAAATAAAATGATTCTTTAAAAAAAAAAGTATACATTGAAATAATTTTGGGACCAGCAAATGACGTAAGGGTTACGTTGCTAGACTCCCATGTAGTCGACTGCAGTTCGAATTCCGGACCAGGCGGCTTAAACTCACGCCGGGTGCATGTGCATGCGTGCCCAAGATCCCAAGAGAATGGAGGAGAAGGGATTGAGGTGTGGCCATCCCCCCGGGGCGTGATTTCTTGCTTTCTGTCTCTGTCTCTGTTTTTCCAGCAAGAGCACACACCCTAAAGTAAAAACCTCTCTTAAAAAACAAAAATAATTTTGTTTTTTAATCATTTTTACTTATTTGCATTTTGATAAAAATATATTTGTTTTTTCCACTTTGAATTCAATGAATCATTTTCTTTTCGATCCTGCAGCACAGCACTGTCCAACAGAAATATGATGTAAGACATATATGCAATTTGAATTTTTTTAGTTGACACATTAAAAAGGGTAAACAGACACAGATGAAATCAGTTTTAATGATATATTTGTTTAACTGAATATACCCCAAATATTATCTCTTCAACATGTAGACAAATGAAAAATTAGGGAATACTTGACATCGTTCTTTTTTTTCCATACTAGGTCTTCAAAATCTGCAAGCATTTGGGAACCAGCAGTTGGCGTAATGGCTATGTCGCTGGACTCCCACGTAGTCGACTGCGGTTCGTGTCCTGGACCCGGTGGCTTAAAACTCATGCCGGGCGCGTGTGCGTGCATGCCCAAGATCCTGAGAGGAGAATGGAGGAGAAGGGATTGCGGCGTGACCATCCCCCCTGGGGGGTGATTTCTCGCTTTCTGTCTCTATGTCTCTCTCTGTCTGTCTGGCGAGCGCATGCACCCTACAGTGAAAATCTCTCCAAAAAAAAAAAAAATCTGCAAGCATTTTACATTTCCATCATATCTCAGTTTGGACCAGCCACATATCAAGTGCTCAATAACCTCATGGAGTTGGCAGCTCCCATCCTGGACAGGCAGGTCTAGGTCATGAGAAGGGGACGAGTCAGTGTGGTGATAGGAATATGGGATGAGGGCTTCATTAGTCCTCCTGCCCAGGCCTGACTGTTCCTTCCACCAGAAGGGCAAGTTTCCTTAGGTGATCACAAACCTCCCCTCTTCTCAGCCTGTGTTGTCTCCAGTTCCTAAAGCCTATGCTGTGAGTACCTCTGGAAGTTTCTGTGGCTCACCCAGGAGCTTGCTGGCAGCTGGCCAGGCCATCTCTGTTGTGGAGCTGTCACTCTTGACTCTGATGGCTGAACTATGTGAGGACATTGTGTTTGGAGAGAAGGCCTAAGGGCCAAGGATGTTTCTCTGAAATCAATACCTCTGTTTATCTCCCTGGCTGTCAGAACACTGGGGATGTTTCCTCCCAGCCTTCTGGCTGGGGGGATCTGGAGCCTTAGGACTCAGGGCATGTGCTGGGGGGATGGGGAGGTCCCCTCCAAACTCCCTTCTTTCCCAAGGGAGGAGTGAATGTCTTTTGAGCCCTGCTAAAGCCTGTCAGGGATCTCAGCAAATCGGTAATTGTGTCTCTATTAGCACTTCTGTCTGCATGCCAGGACTTGTTTATTTTACAGATAGATGGCTGTTTCCTCTTCACGGCCTGTTAGTGCATCAAAGTGACATTGATGGGGCTTGACAGGGTGATTGCTTGTGTGGGGGAGACAGAGGAAGAGAGGAGTGAAGGACAGGTGCTTTCAAAACCTAAGGAATTGGGTTCAGATCCTGCCTCTGGCCCTTATTTAAAAAAAAAAAAATTGCCAGAGGGTGTGTGCATTTACTAGAAAGCAAGAAAGCTCGTTTCATAGGGGATGGCCACGCTGCAATCCCTTCTCCATTTCTAACTTCCCTAAGGATTTTGGGAATACATGCATACATGCCGAGTGTGTTTTTCAAGCTGTGGGGTTCAAGACTCAGACTATGAGTTGGCCACGTGGGATTCAGCAATGTAAACTACCATGCCACAGCGGGCCCATTATCTTTTTACTTATTTTATATTATTATTTTAAAATTCTGATTCCTGGTTTACAAGAAATCATGGTAGGGCTGTTCCTGTAGTCTAGTGGTTAAGGAAGCCAGATCCCATGCAATTGGATTCTGGCACCAGGAACTTGAAAAAACATACCAGCCAGATGGACTAGCAGATGGTATAATGATTACCCTTCTGGACTTCCACATAGTTGACTGCAGTTTGAGTTCCGGACCCAGTGGCTTAAAACTCATACAGGGGCGATTGTGTGCCCAAAATCCTAAGAGGAGAATGGAGGAGAAGGGATTGTGGCATGGCCATCGCCTGCATTGGGGAAGGGGGGGATTTCTTGCGTTCTGTCTCTCTTGTGAGTGCACATGCCCTATAGCAAAAATCTCTAAAAAACAAAACAAAACAAAAACATGCCAGCATATGTGCTCCAAACTCTCAATAGGATGGAAAAATGGAAGAGAAGGTCTTGCAGTGTGACTACACCCCATTGGGGGTGCTTTCTCTCTTTCTCTTTGGTGAGTATGTATGCCCTCTGGCAATAAAAAATAATTTTTACATTTCTGTGGAGTACAGTATAGTTTTTCAGAGCATGCACATAGTGTGTAATAATCAAATCAAGGATGTAGACATACTCACCTTCAACACCTTCATTTGAAATTCATATTTTACACTTATAGCACATTTAAATTTGAACAATCACTTTTTAAAAAACTTTGCTATAGAGCATTTGTGCTCATGGGAGAGAGACAGAGAAAGTGCGAAAGCAGCCCTTGGGGGAAATGACCATGCTACAGTCCCTTCTCCTGCACTCTCCTCTGGGGATTTTGGGCATGCACACATGTGCCTGGTGTGTTTTACAAACCACCAGGTCCAGGATTCAACTGAGTAATCAACCATGTGGGATCTAGCTGCCTTAACCACCACGGCACCTGGTTGGCCTGGACCAGTCATGTTTCAAGTGCTCAATAACCCCATGGGGTTTACTGGACAGCCCAGGTCTAGATCATTACATAATGTTGTACACATTCGATAATAGTTGTACAAAGCTTTTTTGTGTGTTATGTGTGGTATATATTGAATTGTCAGAGGCATGTTTACTTAGCTGTGGTATACATTTCATAACCTATTCCACCTGTTTACATGCATTGTTGTGTTTGTTGCTCGTTTTCTCCCATACACTTCTTTTTGCCCTCTTGGAGCTTCTGGTATCTAATATTACTCTCTCCTCCTATGCGATCAAGTACTTCAGTTTCCATCACATATATTCAGTAGATTTGTTTTTAGAGATTTTTGCCTTAAGGCGCATGTGCTCACCAGAGAGAGAGAGACAGTGAGAGGGAGAGGGAGAGATCAACCCCCAAGGGAGATGGCCATGCCACAATCCCTTCTCTTCTATTCTCCTCCTGGGATTTTGGGCATGCACATACATGCACCTGGCATGAGTTTCAAGCCACTGGATCTGAGACTCAAACTGTGGTTGACCACGTGGGAGCCCAGCAACATAAGCACTACACCATCTGCTGGCCCCAACATTCAGTAGATTGTTAAGGCGGTGGTGGTAGGGGGGGTTTACAGTACTTGTCTTTCATAGCCTAGCATATTCTATTTACCATTATATCTTTTATGTTCATCTACTTTGTGCCTAATGACAGGATTTTATTACTTTTTTTAATGTCTTTTTTTCCTAGGTCTTTGCTATAGGTGTGTGTACTTGCCAAAGAGAGACAGAGAGAGATAGTGAGAGAGAAAGTGAGAAATCGCCCCCCAGGGGGATGGCCATGCCACAATCTTTTCTCCATTCTCCTCCAGGGATTTCGGGCATACACATATACACACGCACCTCTGTCGTGATTTTCAAACCACCAGGTCCGGACTCAAGCTGCAGTAGGCCATCCAGTGCCTCAACCACCACGTCACCTGCTGGCCCCAAGATTTTGTTGTTCTTTATGGCTGAGTAATGTTTTATTGTGTTTATGTGCCGTATTTTCTTAATCCATTCATTGGCTGTTGGGCGCTTAGGTTGATTTCATGTTCTAGCTTCTGTGAATAATGTACAGTAAAGATACATGTGCGAATATCTCTGTAACTGAGTGATTTCCTGTCCTTTAGGTAAATACCCAAGAATGGGATTACTGGGTCGTATGATAGTTCTATTGTTAGATTTTTGAAGATCCTGTGCTGCTTATCTTTGAGCTGGTGCAAATCCCCTAGCTTTTCCAAGTTTGTCTCTCTTTTTTTTATAATTATTATTTTATTTTTATTTATTAATTCATTTATTTTTTTTTTAACTTGACCAGAGAGAGACAGAGGTTGAGAGTGAGAGAGAGAGGAAGTGAGAAAGCATGCCACCAGATTCAGGACTTGAACCCTGGTCGGCCATGTGGGAGTGTCCAGCGCCTTAGTCACCACACCACCTGCTGGTCCCCCAAGTTTGTCTCTTCATCTGTACATTGGGGACAATAACAGGATCCACCTATAGGGTTAGGAGGATTAAGTAATGCATATGAAGTTCCTGGCTTGTAATAAACAACCAATGAATATTGGTTATTGCTGTTCTTATTCTCACTCTCACCTCACTCTGGTTAATTATCTTAGCTCCCATTGGACAGTTTAAGAAACCCCTAAAGAAGATTTGTTGGAGAGTGAAACCTTCTTGTGAATTGAGCAGGCAAACATTCCCTGGGATGAAGCTCTATTCTCTGTCCAGGCTCTAGTCTAAAAGCAGGCAGCAGGGCAAGGAAGCAGAAAATCAGGACTTGCCTTAGGTGAATTGCCAGTGGGGAAAAGGACATCTGAGGACATGCTGGCAGCTCAGCGGAAGCTGTGATGAGAGTTACTGTGGTTTGAATGTGTTTGTCCCCAAAATTCATGTGTTTAAAAACCATTGGTGTGGTAAGATTGTGAGGATGAAAATTTAATTCAGGGGGGCTGGCAGGTGGAATGATGGTTAAGGTGGACTCCCACATGGCTGACCACAGTTCAAGTCCTGGAGATGGCAGCTTGCTTTCTCACTTTCCTTCTCTCTTTCTTTCTTTCTCTGTCTGCCTCTCTTTGGTGAATGCATGTGCACTATAGCAAACAAAATAATAATAAATACAATTAAATAAATAATAATTGTTTTTTTATTTAATTCAGCTACAGTGTTGAGAGGTGGGGCTTTTAGGAGATTAAGGTCAAGGTGGGATCCTATGATTGGATAGTTATGGCTTTATGAGGAGACATGGACATAGACACACACTCTGTTGTCATCAAGCTTTTGCCATGTGGTGTCCTCCACAGCCTCAAGATCCTACCAACAGGTAGACCCCTCACCAGATGTGGTCCATGACTTTAGACCTCCAAAACTGTGAGCCAAATAAACGTATGTTTATAAATGACCTGGACTCAGATATTTCTGTTATTAGTAACAGACTGAAATTGATACAGAAAGGGCAAGGGCTGCTCAGAAGAGCTGGGAGAGTCACTAAGACGACTTGGAAGTGGCAGGTTTGGCATGGGATGGGGTGTCATGTGATAATATGCTGGTCATTCATGAACTCAGCAGGCACTCAGCAAACACTGTTATAGAGAGTGATGACGTTCCCAACTGCCAGGCATATTTAAGTTAATGGAGAAGCATTAGCCTACCATGATAAAGTTTAGTCATGACAAGTCTTTTGAGCCAATCTCAGCAAAAAAATGTTTTAATGTTTTCACTATAGGATGCATGTGCTTGCTAGAGAGAGACAATGAGAAGGAAAGTGAGAAATCACCTTCCAGAGGGCATGGCTATGCCATAATTCCTTCTTTTCCATTCTCCTCCTGGAACTTTGGGTCCATGTGCACATGTGTCTGGAGTGATTTTCACACATTTGGTGTGATTTTTTCAAGCCTCCACATCCGGGACTAAAATCATAGTTGACCATAAATCCAGTGCCTTAAATATCACACCACCTACCGCCACCCCCTGACCTTGAGCAAAATTTTAAGGGCTTTATTTGGGAAGGGGTAAAATAATACATAGGCTTGACCAAGCTCAATTTTAGAAAGAGGCTGACTTTGGTAAATTTTTCAGTGAATCTAGTCTTGTTCAGGAACCAAGAAGAAGCAGAAATCACTGAGGATGGTTTAAACAATAAGGTGTTGGGACCAGCAGTTGGTGTAATGGCTATGTCACTGGCCTCCCACATAGTCAACCGCAGTTTGAGTCCTGGACCCGGTGGCTTAAACTCATGCCAGGTGTATGTGCGTGCGTGCCCAAAATCCCAAGAGGAGAATGGAGGAGAAGGGATTGTGGCATGGCCACCCACCCACCCCTGGGGGTGGTTTCTCGCTTTCTGTCTCTGCCTTTCTCTATCTTTCTGGTGAGCGCACACACCCTATAGCAAAAACCTCTCAAAACAAAACAAAACAAAAAAACAGTAAGGTGTTAATGAAGGGACTTCTCATAGAATACGAGCAGGGTTAAATGAATAAGCAAAGTATATTGAAGCATCCAGAAAGTAGCAACATTGGGAAACCCTGGCATACAGGTGTGGCTGTTACTCAGCTTGAGTCTAGCAGAGGAGGACAGCATTCTCAGAGAAGGCAGAGTAATGAGGTGGAAGCAACCAGGTCCCTGCATTGACCTCATGGAGCTGAATCATCTCACCTGTCTGGATGCCCACCTGCCTCTACACCTGCCTACAGTGACAAGGGAGAGAAATAAGCAGCTGTCTGTTTAAACTACTATATTCTAGAGTCTGTTACAGCAACCTAGCCTTTGTATTCAAAGGCCAGTGCAGATAGAATAGAGTCAGTAAGGGAGAGAAGAGGGCTGAGATCCCATAGGGCCTTATAGGCCATGGTAAAGGGTTTGGGTTTTCTTTTAGGGAGGATGGCAACATGATATGATTTGCATTTTCTTTTTAATTTTCAATTTTAAAAATTTGGTTTATTTAATTTATTTAATTTGCCAGAGGGCACATGCACTAGCATGAGAGAGCCAGGGAGAAAGAGGGAAAGTGAGAAAGCACCTCCCATGGGAAATGGTCATGACACAATCCCTTCTCTTTCTCTTCCTCCTTTCAAGATTTTTTGGCATACACACTCTTGGGTTGTTTCTCAAGCCACAGGTCCCAGGACTTAAGCCACATGTCGGCCATATGGGATTAAGCTGCCTTAACTATCATACCACTGGCTAGCCCTATTTATTTTTTCATATGGTGTCTCGCTGTGCTATGATCTTTCTGTCTTAGCCTAATGGAACCATAGGTGTGTGTTAACACCCCTAGCTCATTTATAGACAGGATCTAGCTATGTAGTCCAGACCAGCCTTGAGCTTGTGATTTTCCTGTCTCAGCCTTCCTGTGTTGCTGAGATTATAGGCGCTATCACTGTGCCTGGCCTTCAGGTTGAACCCAAAACAAAACTGAGCCTCCCTTGTGGTCCTAACTGGCAGAGTACAGTGTCTCAGCATCGCAAACCACCAGTGGCCGGGCCTGATTTGCATTTTAAAAAGAACACTGACTGGTATGTGGAGAATGGACTATAGCAAACAAAGGTAGATCCTGGGAGGCCAGTGAGGAGGCTATTGTGGATGTCCAGGCAAGAGATGCTGGTTGCCTTGGTTGAGGGAGGTAGCTGCAGACCTGAGAAGTCAGATTCTGGATATGTTGTGATGGTCAGTTATAAAGGATTAGATGATGAACTTTACTTTGAAGGTTTGTTATGTTCAGAAATAAATGAAATAATACAAAGGGCTTAACACAGACCCTACCACACAACTTGTTCTTTCAATAAAGGCACTCTGACCCAATGATGTAGCTTTTCCCCTCACAAGACACTGGTGGATTGGATTATAAAGCAGTTCACTACTTTAGTGTCTGTGGACATGGTATTAGACTGTCCCTGAGGCCAGTCAGAGGAAGGAGGGGTGTCAGTGAGCATGGCCCAGGACTCTGAGGGACCCTCAGTGCCTCAGTCCCTCAGGCTCAGAAATTCATTGCCCATCCTTGTTCTGCAAATAATGACCAAACACCTATGTGAGCTCAGAAGTATTCTCTTAGAAACTGAAAAGCCCCAACCAGCCATGCCACCAAACTCCTGCTGTTCTAGCCTTTGCACTAGAATATACAGAGAAAGCGAGGCATCTTTATTTTTCTTTAGTTCTTCTAACCTTTCCACACGGTGGGGTGGGCTGGGCCCCATCCTACTGGCAACTGAGGACACTAGAATTGTTTAAGGGTAATCCCTAGTCTCTTCCTAGGAAAAAGCTCATATTTTGTGAATTCCATTTTCTTGCACAAGACAGATTCTGGAAGTCCATCAGGGTTTATTGCAAGAGACAGTGGAAAGGGGGCTTGATGTTGTGGGACCCCTTCACCCTGGCCGGTGCTCATTTATGTCGGTATGAAATAATCTCTAGACACCTAAATGGGTAAAGAGCAAAGCCCCTGCCTCCATCTTGATGCATCCCCGTGTATATCTGGGATGTTGTTTTAGAGATGGGAGGTTGCCAGCCTCTTTTCCTTCCTTCATTCTTTTTTTTTTTTTTTTTTAGTTTTGCTAGTAGGTGCATGTGCTTACTAGAGAGAGACCAAGATAGAGAGAGAGAGAAAAGAGAAAGTGAGAAATCATGCCTCAGGGATGTGGCAATGTCACAGTTCCTTCTCCATTTTTTCTCTTGAGATTTTGGGCATGCACTCACATACACCCAGCATGTATTTCTTCCTTCTTTTCTTTATTTTTTTTTAAGAATTATTTATTTAATTTTATTTATTTATTCATTTAGTTTAATTTGACCAGAGAGACACAGAGAGAGAGGGAAAGTGAGAACGTAAGCCACCAGGTCCAGGACTTGAACTGTGGTCAGCCATGTGGGAGTATCCAGCACCTGAACCACCACACCACCTGCTGGCCCCGCACCCAGCATGAATTTCAAGTCACAGGGTCCAGGACTCAAACTACAGAGTCAGCCGTGTGGGATCCAGCTGCCTTAACCTCCATGCTACCTACTGGCCTTCTATTCCCTTCTTTTTCAACTATCCACTTTCTTTTTCTGACTAGAACATCCTCTTTTTTTTTATTTTTTTTTATTTTTTATCATCATATCTTCTTCATATTACATTGGATTACATATAACTTTACTGTGTGTTACATTGTTTCTTCAAAAGGGAATGCCATGCACGTCAGTCAGTACAGAGACATTAATCTCCCCACTTCAACATTCCATATCTTTTCTGTTTTCCCCAATCATTATCTTTATTATTCTAATTATTTTTATAAAACAGTCAATTGCTATTTCTCGTTTTGCTTGTAAAAATACTTTGCCCATCATGAAACACTTCTCAGACCAATCCAGTTGAGAATTCTATACATGTCATCATCAACAGTTAATAAACCCTATCTGTTTCTCACTGACGTCCTGTCTCTCTATCGCTCACTTGCTATCTTTCTCTATCCTCTTCTCTTCACTTACCCCATTCCACACTGTCCTATTCTCATTAAGTACCTTCACTTCAAGAATGGTAGAGTAGTTCCTGTTCTTCCCTGAGGCAATGCAGGGCTGGTAACCATCATCTTCTCAAGTTGCAAGTTCTCAGACCTTGTTTTCCGCTTCAGCTTGCTGGTCCAAAGGCCACACGCCGGCCCTGGAGAGGCAGCTGAAC
>NW_006160155.1:812284-823415 GCF_000334495.1 Tupaia belangeri chinensis
TTGAACTCCTACTAGATTTGGCTTCTCTCCCCATCTCTATTGGGACTGTAATGGTAAAATGACTTCTGGGTAGAGTTGAAAGATTTACAAATGAATTTTGAATATAAGTATATCCATGATTACATTGGTGACATACTTAGGTTAAAAAATTGTTATTTGTCTGAAATTCAAATTTAATTGGGTGTGCTAAATCTTATCTAGTAACTTTCATTTTAAGGAACTTGGTTGTGTGGGGGGAGAGGAATGAAAAACACACTCAGTGTTTTCCAAGTATTATGCCCAATACGGGGCTTACCCCTGTTGGCTTCCTGGCCAGACAGACTTAGACGAACTTCAGAAAAAAGGAGGTTGCCCCCCCCTTCTCTTCTTACATGAGCTGCTCCCAGTTCTTCAGAGGAGCCCATTGTGTCTGTTGTGTGTGAAAGGGGGAGGGTGGCGGTGGGGAAATGATGAAGGAACCAATGTTGGCTTCCTGCCCTTTCTCCCCGTCACACCCGGCAGGCCTCTCGGGATGTGGGTAGCCCCATCCTGCTGGCAAAGCAATTACTTACCTAGGACTTTTATGAGGACGTTTTTTATTGAGCTATAATTGAAAAGAAAAAAATTCCAAGACACTCCAGATTTTTCTCATAAGCATACATTAGGGGTGTGTGTGTGTGTGCCCACGAGCATGCAGGCGCACATGCTCACGTGCCTTGGTCAGACCACATCAGAGTTCCTGTTGAAAAAGTGAGGAGTTTTTTTTGTGTGTGTGTGTAAGACGTTGAACTTTTGTCTTCTCTAAATTAAAGATCAGAATAAAGATGAGCTGAGAATCAGCAGAGTCTGTAAGAATGTTCACTAAGCAAATGTTCCAGTATTTAGAGAATTGCAGATTTATGTAGGAGAGCTGTATTTTGCTATTATAACCATATTTAAGAAATCTGTAATAGGATGCAAAGCCTGTTGTGCATATAAAACTGCTTGACAAAAGTACAAATCTTACATAGTCATGCACCACTTAATGATGTTTCGGTCGATGACAGATCACATGTGTGACAATGGTCCCATTAGGAGCCATAGGCTGTACCATATTGCCCAGGTGTGTAGTAGGCCGTACTATTCAGGATTGGATACATATGCTCTGTAAAGTTTGCATGACAGTGAAATTATCTAATGATGCATATCTCAGAATATATCCCCATCATTAAACAATACATGATTGTACATATATTCAAAAGGATGTGATGATTTGAAAGGTGATGGCCTGTTAGAAACAGACTGATACAGTTGCCCTGCTGTGCTCATTGCTGTGCTGAGAAGTCGCAGGAAAAGACAGCGTCTTTCTTGGGATCTGCATGACCAACCTCCCCCGAAGGATGGTTGGAGATTCAGATCTTCCTTCCGAGTCCTGGTTATCTCAGGAGGAATGAAAGAAACTCAGGCTTTCACTGAGCACTTATTATATGCCAGGCCTATTATATTCTTTATTTCATCCTCGCAGCAGACCAATGCAATGCTGTTACCCTTCCCATTTGGGCACTTGAGAAACTTGAGGTTCCGAGTAGTTAAGAATCTCTCCAGGCTCCCCCTGCTGGTTCAGGGCAGAGGTCTGAGTGCAAACCTAAGTCCTCATCCACCCAAGGCTCCTGTGCCTGCTGCCACTCTGGTCTCACCCAGGCAGTGGCTCCGCTGGTGGTGGTGGTGTGCGAGTGGCAGGCTATGTTATGATCTCCTTGGCTAGAGGCACAGTGCTCCTTATCAAGAGACAAGCTAAGTGGAGAGTGAGATCGGTCAGGCCTCACATCTCTGTGTGGTGGCCATTTCTGCGACAGGCCTGAATCGAGTGACCTCAGAGGTTCATTGTAAGAACACATTTGAAAACAAGGGCTCTCCTGGGGAATGGGTCCCCATGACGCCAGTGACAAGGTTGACAGGAGTCTCCTCTGTATCTGGGGCTCTAGCTTGATAGGGACTCTGCTCTTTTCTGCTTTATCTCTGGTATTTGTGCTTCTTCCAGCTGCCCACCTCTGGTTCTCCACCTTGTGACTTCTGCCGCCTTTTGGCTCCTACTTCCTGACTTCCCTCCAAGGGTCTCCTCACTCTTCCTGCCATCTCTGACTCTGTATCTCCCAGTCTCACTCTCTGAGAGAGAGGACCTCATTGGGTAGGCAATCCCCTCTCCAGGACAGGCACCCATCAGTGGTGGCCTCTTACATCAGACTGCCTCACAGGGCTCTGGCTACCTGTGGCTCAAGAGATTTAGTGGATAAGACTAGGTTTGGCTGCAAGTAATGGAGCCTGGAAAATCAGTGGCTTAAGCTACATAGACATTTTTAAAATGTTATTTCTTCCATGAGTGAGAGAGATCGACAGAGAAACAGCACCCCTAGCAGGATCTTGATGCTGCAGTCCATCCCCAGCTTCAGCCTGCCCTGGATTGTGGCATGTGTGTGCCCAGCACATTCAGGGAGGCTTCTAGACATGAATCCAGAACCTTCCCATGTGGGTCAGCCTCACAGAGAGTGTCACGTTTTACTGCTGAAAAGTGTTTATTTTTCTGTCATGTAAAGGAAGCATGGAGGCAGAGGCAGTCAGGACTAGCAGGGAGTTCACAATCCCTTTAGCATTCCAGGCAGCACCGTGGAGACAAGAGATCAAGGCACACACACCTGCCACTGGCCAGAGAAAGAGACAGAGAGAGTAAGAGAGAGATAGAAAGGGAGAAAGCACCCTCCCACCCCACCCCACCTCATGGGATATGGCCACGCTACAATCTCGCCTCCATTTCTTCCCCTTTTGGTGTTTATTTTGGCACATGCACAAACCCAATGTGTTTCCTAGCAGACAGAGATGGGATTCAAACTGTTGTTGGCCATGTGGGATCCAGTCCCCATAGCTGCTGGACCATGGGACTGTCCTCTCCCTTCCTTTTTGAGACTTCTCAGAAGTTCCACACAAGAATTCTGCTTACCTCTCATTGGCTAGAACAGTCTCTTGGCCATACTTATCTGCAAGGGAAGTTGGGAGGCATTCTACTTTATTTGGGTGCATTGCCTCCCCTAACAATCAACGTTTATTACCAAAGTAAAAGAGGAAATAGATGTTGGGAAGCATAGAAGTCTGTACCCAGCTGCTGACAAAGATTCTTGCCTGACTAAAATTGAGAAAGGCTTCTGAACCTCCTAGGCCCACTTGCACTTCCTTGTAAAATCCAGTCTTAGCACAAACCCTTCATCCTTGATATCAGATTACCTTGGCCTGTTTTCAGCAAGATTCCTGTTAGGTTGGCCTAACCAGAATTCCCCTTTCCCCAGTGTTTCCTTTAGTAATTTTCCATCCACCGACCCCCACCCTGCTCCTTGGCTGTAGATTTCCACTTGCCCCTGCTGAATCTGGAGCTGAGCCCAACTCTCTCCCTCACTGCAAAATCCCATTGCAGTGTTCCCTGTACTCATCCCAACGGTCCTGAATAAAGTCTTCCTTATGTGCTTTAACAAGCATCATGGGATACTTTTTTTCTTTAACAGTCTCCATCCTGATGCAGCCATATGTACTTAGGACAGCAGATTCACATGGTAAAGAGTGTACGACACCGGGACCAGCAGTTAGCGTAATGGCTATGTCGCTGGACTCCCATGTGGTCAACCACGGTTTGAGTCCCAGACCCAGTGGCTTAAACTCACACCGGGCGCATGTACGTGCATGTCCAAGATCCCTAGAGGAGAATGGAGAAGTAATTACAACATGGTCATCCCCCCTGGGTAGTGATTTCTCGCTTTCTGACTCTCTGTCTCTCTCTGTCTGGCGAGCCCACACACCCTGTAGCAAAAACCTCTCCAAATAAATAAATAAATAAATAAATAAATAAATAAAGTTTATGACACCAGGAGTCCCTCAGAAAGGGGTGCTGGCGTGTGATGGGCACCTTGCATGGACTGTACAGAATGCTTGTTTATATCTGTGACATGGTTTCAAAGGACCTAGAAGATCCTTTCCCCTTCCCTACCAGATTTTCCACTCAGTAGTGCTGACTGCAGTTCATCATTCAAGTGAACCAATGTCTTGCCTAGCACTTCTTTAAAAAAAAAAAAAAAATTGCCACAAGGCATGTATGCTTGCCAGAGAAAGCCAGACAGACAGAGAGGGGGAAAGTGAGAAAGCCCCCCCTCACACACACACACTCCTGCCATGAGGGATGGCCATACCACAGTCCCTTCTCTCAGGATTTTGGGCACACATGCATACATGCCCAGCATTCTCTTCAAGCCTCTGGGTCCAGGACTTGAACCATGCAATTGGCAGTGAGAGATCCGCTGCCCCTACCACCACATCACTGGCCAGCCCAGCAATCCTTTTTCAATAGGATGTTTTTTTCCTTTAATTATGTGAGAGCCCATGCTTGTACATGTGAGAGAGTATGAGTGAGGAAGCACCCCACCACCACCAATGGGGGCTGGTCATGCCGCAATCCTTCTTTCTCCAGTTCTTCATCTCTTCAGGATCCTGGGTGCACTGGTGTGCCTGGCACGTTACCACAGGGGCTGGAATTCGAACCCCAGTCAGCCATGTGGGATCTGGTTTCCTCTGCACAGTGCTTAACCGTTGTGCTAAGAGGCCAGCCCAGCCTCCCTTTTCTTTTTTACTTTTTTTTCAGCCAGAGTGTGTGTGTGCTCACCAGAGTGAAACAGAGAAAGGGAGAGGGTGTGGTCATGCCGTTATCCCTTCTCCATTTCTTCATTTTGTTTGGATTTGGGGCACACATTCGTGCACACGTTCATACACACATGCTTGATGTGTTTCCCAAGCCACTGGGGCTAGGACTTGAACTTCTCAATTGGCCATGTGGGATCCAGCTCCCTTGGGGAGCCAGGCCAAAGGGCTGGCATTCTAGCACTCCCTTTAACGTGTGCATCTACCTAATCCTGGGAAAATTAACCTGTTTTCTACTTGTATTTTCTTGTTTCCGCCTAATAAGGAACCCTCCTCCCCAGTCACTACCAAAGTCAGGATGGTCTAACAGGCATTATCACTCAGCCAGAGGCCCACGAGTCTAATCTGACCAAGTCCCACCTGTGGGTCGGTCACATGAGCACCGTCATACACTCAAAGAGTACAGAAGACAAAGCCGGGATGCCAGTACAGGGATGTGAAAGAAGGGGTTTGATCGAGGGTGGATGCACAGATGGGCTGATGGGAAGCTCTGAAGTAGTAGTTGGGATGCAGGAAATCTCAGAGGAGGGGAAATTCTACTAGTTCCCAAGGAGAGAGGACCAGGCTGACCTGACATCAAATGGCCCAGGAAGCAGAATGAGGAGATTAATGCAAAAACCTGGCAGATTAAGATGAGAGCAGAGTGATCTAAGGAACAGGAGAATAACTGTCCCTGCTGTCTCTTGCCTAGTAGGGAGGGCAGTGCCTGAGTAGGGATGGGGTGGGGGAGGTATTTCCCCTTGAGTTTTCCTCAAAACATGTTCCCCCAAGACTCTTGCCTTAGTTCTGCTGTTATAATAGAATGTCACAGGCCAGGTAATTTATAAAGAAAACTTGTATTTGGTTCATAGATTTGGAGGTGAGAGGTCTGAAAACACGGTCTGGAATCTAGATAGGGCCCATGGCAGAAGACATCACATGGCGAGGAAACATGCACATGAGTCAGGGGAAATCAGGCGAAATCCATTGTCTCAGTTTATTCATTCATTCAGTTTTATTGGGAGCCCACACGAGATAACTCCCTCCTGCTCCATGAGGACAGAGTCCTCATAGCCTAATTACCTCTTAGAGATCTCACATCCCAATACCATTACCTCGGCAAGTAAAGTTCAACATGAGCTTTGGTGAGGACATTCAAACCAGATCAGCCCCCATGCTATTGAGTCCCAGGGGCAGGAAATAGAGGAGGCAGCTGGCAAGGCCAGGCTATGAGCTGGAAGCCAGCAACCCCCCAGGTTACCTTATGTAGGCCTCTCAGTAGGAGTCTGTTGGCCTAGAAGGATGGTAGGGTGACTGAAGCTCAGGACAGAGCCAGAAGGGAGTGGGTGCAGATTTCCTTTCTGGCAACCTCTCCACCTTGCCTACCTCAAGGCCTTTGCCATCAATAGTCCCTTGGGTTCCTAACCCTCCTTTCTGATCTCAAGTGGGGCTCTGGCAGATAAAGCCAGGGCTCTGTTGCCATTTGTATCTCTCTGTGGACATGGAGCCACCTCTTCATGTATATGGCATAGGGTGGATGATCATGGCTGCTTTGTCTCTTCATCAGTCACACATTTCTTTTTTTTTGGAGAGGTTTTTGGTATAGGGCGCATGTGCTCACCAGACAGACAGAGAGAGAGACAGAGAGACAGAAAGCGAGAAATCACCCCCCAGGGGGGATAGTCACGCTGCAATCCCTTCTCCTCCATTCTCCTCGGTCACGCTGCAATCCCTTCTCCTCCATTCTCCTCTCGGGATCTTGGGCACGCACGCACACGCGCCTGGCATGAGTTTTAAGCCACCGGGTTTGGGACTCGAACTGCGGTCGACTACGTGGGAGTCCAGCGACATAGCCATTACACTAACTGCTGGTTCCCATCAGTCACACATTTCTAGAGGTAAGTGCCTTAGTCTGCTTATGTTGCTATAACAGAAGTGCCTGAGACCAAGTGATTTATAAAGAAAAGAGGTTTGGGGCCAGCAGATGGCATAGCAGTGATGTCCCTGGACTCCTCCCAGACCTGGTGGCTTGAAAATCATACCAGGCACATGCATGTGCATGCCCTAGATCCCAGGAAGAAAATGGAGGGGAAAGGACTGCAGCATGGCCATCTCTCCTAGGGACCACACTTTCCCTCTCACTGTCCATTCCTCTCTCTCTGGCGAGCGCATGTGCACCCCCCCGCAAAAAAAAAAGAAAGAAAAAAGAGAGAGAGAAGTTTATTTGACTCATAATTCTGGTGGCTGGTAAGTCCAACAGCATGGGTTCAGCATCTGGCCAACCTCTGGTGCTGCATCACAATGTGGCTGACAGAAGCAGAAGGGAAGGTAGATGTGAGCAAAGAGAGATATGGACCCTCAAACTTTGAGGGAAGCTCTTTAGTAAGAACTCACACCCTATCTGGAGATGGCACTATTCATGAGAAATTGCCCCCCTGTCCTAAATACATGCCACTAGACTCCACCTCCCAATAGTGCTCCGTTGGGTATCTAGTTGCAGCATATGTATAGCACTCAAACTGTATCAGTAATACAGTGGTTCAAAGTGAGGGCTGTTGGGGCCAGCAGGTGGCGTGGTGGTTAAGGGTGCCAGACTCCCACGTGGCTGACCGTGGTTCAAGTCCTGGACCTGACGACTTGCTTTTTCACTTTCTCTCTTTCTCTCTGTCCCTCTCTGGTCAAATTAAAATAAGTAAATAAAGTTAGATAAAATAATAATTAAAAGAAAAGTGAGAGCTGTTGATCAGACCTGGCTCTGTCCCTGTGCTGGTTACCTACTGATATATAACTAACTACTCTAAAATTAGTGACTTAAAACAAGAGCAGTTTAAACTTTTTCTTAATATATACATCTTTTATTTTTTATTTTTTGTTTCTTGCTATAGGGCGTGTGCGCGTGCCAAAAAGACAGAGACATAAAGTGAGAAATCATCCCAAGGGGGATGGCCACACCACAATCCCTTTTCCTCCTTTCTCCTCTCGGGATCTTGGGCATGCATGCACACGCGCCCGGCGTGAGTTTAAGCCACCAGGTCCAGGACTTGAACCGCAGTCGACTACATGGGAGTCCAGCGACATAGCCATTACACTAACTACTGGTTCCAATATATACATCTTTTAAATTTTAAACTGCAATTGGGCATGTGCACTTGCAGAGAAAGAAGAGGGAAAGATCAAGTAGCCCCAATGGGGCAGGATGTGAACCATGGTCAGCCATGTGGGAAGCTAGTACTCCAAACATCACAACATCTGCTGGCTGTAAGTCTTTCTTTTTTTGAGAGGTTTTTGGTATAGGGCGCATGTGCTCACCAGACAGACAGAGAGAGAGACAGAGAGACAGAAAGCGAGAAATCACCCCCCAGGGGGGATAGTCACGCTGCAATCCCTTCTCCTCCATTCTCCTCTCGGGATCTTGGGCACGCACGCACACGCGCCTGGCATGAGTTTTAAGCCACCGGGTTTGGGACTCGAACTGCGGTCGACTACGTGGGAGTCCAGCGACATAGCCATTACGCTAACTGCTGGTTCCCATCAGTCACACATTTCTAGAGGTAAGTGCCTTAGTCTGCTTATGTTGCTATAACAGAAGTGCCTGAGACCAAGTGATTTATAAAGAAAAGAGGTTTGGGGCCAGCAGATGGCATAGCAGTGATGTCCCTGGACTCCTCCCAGACCTGGTGGCTTGAAAATCATACCAGGCACATGCATGTGCATGCCCTAGATCCCAGGAAGAAAATGGAGGGGAAAGGACTGCAGCATGGCCATCTCTCCTAGGGACCACACTTTCCCTCTCACTGTCCATTCCTCTCTCTCTGGCGAGCGCATGTGCACCCCCCCGCAAAAAAAAAAGAAAGAAAAAAGAGAGAGAGAAGTTTATTTGACTCATAATTCTGGTGGCTGGTAAGTCCAACAGCATGGGTTCAGCATCTGGCCAACCTCTGGTGCTGCATCACAATGTGGCTGACAGAAGCAGAAGGGAAGGTAGATGTGAGCAAAGAGAGATATGGACCCTCAAACTTTGAGGGAAGCTCTTTAGTAAGAACTCACACCCTATCTGGAGATGGCACTATTCATGAGAAATTGCCCCCCTGTCCTAAATACATGCCACTAGACTCCACCTCCCAATAGTGCTCCGTTGGGTATCTAGTTGCAGCATATGTATAGCACTCAAACTGTATCAGTAATACAGTGGTTCAAAGTGAGGGCTGTTGGGGCCAGCAGGTGGCGTGGTGGTTAAGGGTGCCAGACTCCCACGTGGCTGACCGTGGTTCAAGTCCTGGACCTGACGCCTTGCTTTTTCACTTTCTCTCTTTCTCTCTGTCCCTCTCTGGTCAAATTAAAATAAGTAAATAAAGTTAGATAAAATAATAATTAAAAGAAAAGTGAGAGCTGTTGATCAGACCTGGCTCTGTCCCTGTGCTGGTTACCTACTGATATATAACTAACTACTCTAAAATTAGTGACTTAAAACAAGAGCAGTTTAAACTTTTTCTTAATATATACATCTTTTATTTTTTATTTTTTGTTTCTTGCTATAGGGCGTGTGCGCGTGCCAAAAAGACAGAGACATAAAGTGAGAAATCATCCCAAGGGGGATGGCCACACCACAATCCCTTTTCCTCCTTTCTCCTCTCGGGATCTTGGGCATGCATGCACACGCGCCCGGCGTGAGTTTAAGCCACCAGGTCCAGGACTTGAACCGCAGTCGACTACATGGGAGTCCAGCGACATAGCCATTACACTAACTACTGGTTCCAATATATACATCTTTTAAATTTTAAACTGCAATTGGGCATGTGCACTTGCAGAGAAAGAAGAGGGAAAGAGAAAGTACCCCCAATGGGGCATGGCCACACTGTAATCTCGTCTCCACTTCTCCATCCTGTCAAGATTTGGAGCATGTGTACAAACATGTTTGGCATGTTTTTCAGGTCTCTGGTGCTAGATTAGAACAGCAGCTGGCTATGTAGGACCTGATTCCTCTAACCATTAGGCCATAGGGCCAGCCCAAGAACATTTAAAAATATCTCACATGTGGGTCAGTAATTCAGGCAGGCTCAGGTGAACAGTTCTTTTCCACATGGCATTGATAGAAGTCACTCTGTGGTGTTTGCTAGCAGATGTGATCTGGAGGGTCCAACAAGGAGCCACTTGAATATCTAGTGTGGGCTCAGCTAGGACTATTGGCCAGTGTGCCCCCACATGACCACTCCAACATGGCAGTCATTGTGTAGTGGCTCAGGGTTCCCAGAGAGTGTGTTCAAAATGACCCAGGGAGAACCTGCAAGGTATCTTATGACCCAGAATGCTGCTTCTGCTGCAGTCTGTTAGGAAGCAAGTCACTAAGGCCAACCCAGAATGAAGGCCCAGGAATTGTTTAAGAACACAGGTATGCTGATGAGTGGTAATACGGTTCTACCCCTGCTAACTAAAAGACCTTGAGAAGTTTGCTTAAGCTCTCCAAGTCTTAGTCTTCCCATTCATAAAAGGGGATTAGGATTGGCTTTATAGCATTGTGGTTAAGCACTGCGTGGAGGAAGTTGGATCCCACATGGCTGACTTTGGTTCAAGTCTCAGCTGCCTGTGACTTGAAATATGCCAGCCACATGTGCATGCATGCCCAAAATCCTGATGGGATGGAGAAATAAAAAAGGATCGTGCTCCATTGGTGGGGAGGATGGTGTTGGTGCTTTCTCTCTGGTGAGTGTACATGTCCCATGGCAATCAAAACATAAGTAAATAAAATCTTTAAAATAAGTAAAATGGGAATAACAATAGTATCTACTTCTGAGGGCTGATGAGAGTTAAATTTTATATTTTACCTCCCCCAACTCCTCCAGCCATGGAAAGCCTGGTTAGGGTCACCAGTATCTGCAGTTGCCTCTTCTTCCTGGACACTGTCCTAGGTATTTCCCAGCCTCCCCTACAGTTAGATCTGAACACCTGATCAACTTCTGGCCCACAGAACTTGAGAGAAAATGATCCATCTGGCCTCTGCATCCTCTTGCCCTCTGTCAACTTATCCTGTGAATGAGACATTGAGCTTCACTGCGTTTAGGCCACTGTGGCTCCGGGACTGTTTGTCAGAGCCATTAGCCTTGCCCGACTAATGCACTGGCACATAATAATCTCTCAGTTAATATCGGCAGCATTTCTGAAATCTCTGGCACCTGTGTTCTCGTGTATAAGGGGTAATAATAAGACCTACCTCACAGGGGTGTGAGAAACCATGGATAGTTTGATCCACTAGCTTAGTTCTCTTTAGTCATTTCATCTACATACTATAAACTGGGTCACCATTACCTTTTTCCTTGAAACAATATTATCCATAATAAAATCTCTTGCAGGCCTCAAAAATCTAACTTGTGAATTTGCGGCATTTTAAGCCTGAAGTCAGTAATAATGGTACAATTTTATTCCTTTTTTTTTTTTTTTTTTTTTTTATGGGCCCTTTTGCTCC
>NW_006160155.1:823792-844273 GCF_000334495.1 Tupaia belangeri chinensis
AAAAAAAAAAAAAAAGATCTTGGGTATGCACACACACGCACCCGGTGTGAGTTTAAGCTACCAAGTCCAGGACTCAAACTACGGTCGACTACATTGGAGTCCAGTGACGTATCCATTACACTGTCTGCTGGTCTCCAATGATAACAGTTTTAATCTGGAATACTTCTTAAAACTCATTTGATGCGATGGGTTTCAAAACCTAAATATATATACAGTAGGATGTTTCTAAGTTAGTTTATTTTTTAAGTTTAAACATTATGAAATATTTTAAGAATACAAAAAAAAAAGGATATAACAAACATCTATATTCCCACAACTCAATATGGTCAAATCTTAACATTTTGCTATATTGGATTTATGTTTTTCTCTAAAGAAATAAAACATTATGAGTGAAACTGGAAATCAAAAACAAAATATGATGTATCTAAGGCATTTAGCACTCTGCCCAGCATTTTTTATTTTGAAATAATTTTTTATTTACAGCAGACTTAAAAAGATAGCAGAGACATTTCTTATATATCCTTCACCCAACTTTTCCTGATGTTACCTTATTTGTTTTTATTTTTGACAGAGAGACATGCACTTGCCAGAAAGACAGACAGAGAGAGAGAGAGAAAGAGAGAGAGAGAGAGCAGCAGCCACCCACCATAGAAAATAGTCACACCACAATCTGTTCTTCTCCATCTTACCCTCCTTTTAGAATTTTGGGTACACACACACATGTTTCTCAAGCTGCTGGGTGTGAGACTTGAACCACACAATCAGCTATGTGGGATCCAGCAACCTTAACCACTATGCATGGGCTGACTTGATATTACCTCATATAACCATGCTACATATATCAAACAAAGAAATGAACATTGGTAGAACACTGTTAACTAAACCCCAAACTATTCTGATTTCACTAGTTTTTCCATGTATGTCCTTTTTCTCTCCCACATTCTAATTCAGTATACCATGTTGAATTTAGGTCAGTTCATTTTAATCATTTATTCATAACGTTTTAGTCTAAAACTGGGGGCTTGTGTACCAGGAGCCCCTGAAGCACGAATCACAGCTATTGTTTTGAGAACTTACCATACATCAAGCAAAGCCCTTTTTACGTGCCCCATTCAATTCTAACAGCAATTCTCTCTGGTGGCCATTATAGATCCTGTGTCATAGCTGAGGAAACTGAGCTATGGAGAGACTAACAGAGGGCACCCATCCAGTAAGGGAGAGAGGGTTTGCACCTCAGGAGTCTGGCTCCGAAGTCATGCTCTCAACAGTACACCACTCCTCCTTTCACAAGGCTACTCCAGAAAAGAGTGAGAGTGGACACATTGTCAGACTTTCCCTGGGAAGCACAGCAGGCAGGGAGGCTTCCTGGGGGTGGTGCCACTCTGGAGATCAGCCTAAGTTTCCTCAGAAGCTTGGGAAATGTTTGGTTTTTCTGTCACCTGCCTCCTCCTGGCTTTCCTCCCTTCTTCCCCTCAGCCCCAGATTCTGATGCCAGCTGTGAAACCCCAAGAAGGTGACCTGCAGAAACCCAAGCCCCAGACCCATAGTACAACTCTGTCCCAACCTCTGGGCACTGCACCCCAGGCGGTAGGGCAGGCTGCCCACACTCATAGACTGGGATGATGATTTAGAGACTGGCTTCTGGAGCCACTATTTTGGGTCTCGCTGACAGTGCATGAGCAAGAAATAGCAACAAGGGCTGAGTCGTCAGAAGAAGGGGGGAATCCAAGAGAATTAGGGGTGGTCAGAGTGGCTACTGAGCTGGGACCAGCTTTGTCTGCTCTGGAGAATTACAGGTGCCACCAACCCAAGGGTGAACTGAGAACAGCTTTCCATCCCTAGGCTAGGGCTGGACCCTGCGACATCTGCCATCCTCCAGCTAGGCCACACAAGGCGACTGCAGGAAGTTTATGGGAAAATGGAATTAAAGTGTAAGTCTATTTTGGTGTGAAAATTTGGAAATCTATGTGTAGTTTTCTCACAACATGCCTTTTCCAAGAGCTTTCTGAAGTTCGCTTGTGTGTCCTCTCTGGAGGATACCTCTGGCAAAGGCCAGAGAGCTCCTGAGGTAGACCGCAGCCAGCTGGGATCGGGGGCGAGTGCTGCAGGGAGGTGAGTGGAGGAGCTGGTTGTGCAGTACCTGCCCTTGAGCCAGAGTCCAGAGATCCTGGATCCAGGAGGTAGCATTCCAGCCCCAGCTCATCTTCTCCGAGCCTCAGTTTGTTCATCTGTAAAGTAGGGATAGGAATACCTCCCAGGCAAGATGGTATACGTTGTGCAGCTTGCGCATTGCAGAAAGGGTGATGGGACCTAACACAGACAGGAGTCAGCTCGCTGAGCTGGGCATCTTGAATTGGAGCTGTGTGCACGGGGGAAGAAGACACGTTTTCCTTTATCAAGCTGTTTGCCCAGGGGTGCTTCTGCCTGAACATTTGGTTTTCTGAGAGGGGGCACCTTTTGCAACTTTGCACAGAGGTAAAAACATTTGCCCTCTGGAAATAGAACAGATGGTGAAGGACAAATATCCCATAAGCCCCAGAGCCTTGTTGGGGAGTGAGGAGAGGGTCAAAGATAGTTCAAGAGGGACAAGATATACTGGGAAGAAGGTGTCAGGGTGAGCCAAATGGTAAGATACTGAACACAAAGGAGCTGGGAAGAGAGGGGGTACTGCCTTAGTAGCCCTAGTCCTGGGCCCCACAGAGATTCACTCTCTTAGAGGCCTCTGTAGAGAGGGCCAAGTGGCAGTGGGGCCAACCTGTAGCTACTAGCCCATAGACCCATGGAGTGTATCTGAGGGTAGAGTCATAGCCAAAGGGTGTGGGAACCATGGGGACTTTGACCCTAGGGAAGCCCTGGCCAGAGATGGCCAATGGAAAGAATAATAAGGCACCAGGCAATTATAATCCAGCCTATGACATCATAAGGGGTGACGGGCAATCTGGTAACCTCAGAAGGGGCACCTCTCCCAGGCTTGAAGGACCCAGCTGGGCTTCCCATAAGAGACATCTAAATTGAGACCTCACGAAGAAGCTGGAATTAGCCCAGTGAAAGGGGCCGAGCGGGAGCATTCAGGTGGTGCTATCTGAAGCCTGCACCAGAGGTTAGAGGGTGAGGTGTATCCTGGGAACCGCAAGTGGTCTTAACCTTTCTTCCATGGCCCATATGTAAGGAACAGAATGATGACATAGCGGGTGATATGGGAAGGTCTCGGGTGACACCAAGTTCACCTGAGTCTTGAGTTCGAGTGCAGTATTCGAATAGAGGTGGCCAGTGGGATGCAGAGGTTTTGAGCTCAGGAAAGAGAGTTGGGCTGGCCATATCCACCTCTGAGTCTTCAACCTTAGAGGCTTTGGGAACAAGAGGACCCCTCCAGGAGAGCAGGGGCACTGAAGGAAAGAAGAATCCTGAGAAACCTTAACATTTAGAGGTCAGCCAGAAGAGACAAGTGCTAAATATGAGCCCCTAGAGAGGTGGCAGGAGAGCCACCATTCAGTCCTCATAGTATCATGGGTGTGTACCATTTACAGGCAAAGAACCTGGGGTGGGGGCTTTCTACATTGATTTACTTGCACATGAGAACTAGGAAACTCAGAGCTAAAGTTTTGTCCCGTCATGTAACTGTCCATCTAGGACTTCTGGTATGTCACCTCCTCAACCCCTATCCTCCTGTTTAATCCTGTTTTTTAGGTGTCTGTAATCCCCGCCCCCTTAATTATGATAGAACACATGTACATGCATAAAAAGAGAGAGAATGAGCACCCTCCACAGGGTCTGGTCACACTGCAGTCCCCTTCCTCTTGTCCTCCAACCCGTTGCATCCTGGGCACTCATGCACATGCCTGACATGCTTCAGACTGACGGGGCCAGGGATGTGAACTATGGCTGCCATGTGGGATATGGCTTCTCTTGAGCAGCACGTTAGCAGTGCTATGGAGCTGTCCCACGTGTCTCCACGTGTCTGTAATTTTTTTTTTTGAGAGATTTTCACTGTAGGGCGCGTGCGCTCGCCAGACAGACAGAGAGAGACATAGAGACAGAAAGCGAGAAATCACCCCCCAGGGGAGATGGTCACGCCGCAATCTCTTCTCCTCCAGTCTCCTCTCGGGATCTTGGGCACGCACACACACGCGCCTGGCGTGAGTTTTAAGCCACCGGGTCTGGGACACGAACCACGGTCGACTACGTGGGAGTCCAGCGACATAGCCATTACGCTAACTGCTGGTTCCCGTGTCTGTAATTTTAAGTAGTTTTTTTTTTTGAAATAGAATGTAAATAAAAGGTCTGACTGATGCTAGATGTTTTTTGTGCACAGTGAGGTTCGATAGTCAGCATAGATGACCCCTTCTCCTGTGGATAGGGTGGGCATGGAGAAGATTTGACCCGTTGAGCTTTAGTCTTTATCAATGGACAGCCTGACTCTTGGGTGAGGGAATGAGGAAGACAGGATATGGAAGAGGTCATCTAATCCTAGATACTCGTACCCCAACTCCTGTCTCTTGCTCCCAACAGATATTACTAGTGCTTCCCTGCCTGTCCTTCCTCATTTAACCCTGGCATGGACTCAGACTCCTTCCTTCTCTAGGCTGCCATCATGTTGCGTGAGGGTTGGCAAGCCATCCGGAACCTCATGGTCATCCTGAGAGCAGCCTTCACGTCACAAACCACCAGAAGATCTGTCTTTATTATGATGAACCTTTTATTATAGAGACAGACCGAACTCTCTTTTGCATAAAGAATCTCTGGATTGGGTCGGGGAACTCCACTTGCTAAAGGTCGCCACCCAGCCATCCCTGCCTCTGCATCCGCTCAGCCCCCACTTGCGGTTCATATCTCAGAGTCACTGGAAACAGCAGAGGCTGCCGTCCCCGGGCCAGGTTGGTGGGTTGGGACATCTGGATGGAGGTCAAGGCTCCTGGCTGCCTGCCAGGTCAGAGCCGCCCTGTCTCCCGCCCCAGTCGGTTGTCCAGAACCTGGAGCTGCCGGAGGAA
Organism: Tupaia belangeri chinensis; assembly: GCF_000334495.1. Taxonomy (NCBI): domain Eukaryota; kingdom Metazoa; phylum Chordata; class Mammalia; order Scandentia; family Tupaiidae; genus Tupaia; species Tupaia belangeri. The sequence goes on from NW_006160155.1 coordinate 828,781, forward strand.
GCCTGAGTTGGGGCAGATATTTCGGTGGGCCTGCACCGTCTGGATGGCCTCCACCAGGGTCATGTTCTCGCAGATCATAAGGAAGGCCAGGACAAGCGTGGCAGAGCGGCTTACCCCCATGGCACAGTGGACCAGCACGCGGCCTGTGGGGAGACCCAATGCTGTATCAGGCACCTGTCTTTGGACCACTCATTCCTTTGGGAAGAAGTGACATCTCTGGCCATTCTTCAGCCCACCCTTCACAGTGTCCTAGAATACTGACATTGGCCTCGCCGACAAATGAGACAACAGAGGCCCAGAGACGGAGGAATTGGCTCAAGGTCACATAGTGACTTAGTACAGTTCGATTCCCTTCTTCTGGCCCTGGGTGCTTCCTTTGGGCAGGGAGTGGGGGTCCTGAACTTCTGGAGCTCCAGCTATGTATCAGATAATAGGGGTATCCACCTCCCTCCCTTTCTCTCCAGTTCTACCCTCTCCCCTGCCCATGCAGCCCTATGCCAAGGCTTTATCTAGAGGAGCTTCTCAAGAGCCTTTGAAGGTCACGTGCGTTCTTCTGCCCAGCACACTTACTGAGCGCTCTGGCTAAGCGGATGACCATGCTGGACCTCAGCCTGTGATTGTTAGTTCCCAAGGTGTCCCTGAAGGGGATGTCACCGAATGGGAGTAGTTATTAAACCCGTGGGGTGGGAGGACTGCTGAAGGGGTTCATAGCTCCATACTCCCCACCCACTGGCACTGCCAGAACAATGGAGTGCCCTGGAGCACACCCTGTCCCCTTTGCTCATGCCTTCCCCAGCAGCTCACCTTGGGGAACACTGAGGGCAGCTCGGATATATCGAGCCACAGGCAGAAAGTAGACACTGAGGTCAAAGAAGGGATTGTCGTCCGCCTCGATGCCATAGTAATCCAAGGTCATTCCGCGGTAGAACTTGGCACCTGTGTCCACCTGAAATTTGCCTGCAGCGGCGTTCACAATGTGGGTGATGCCCAGCTGGATCAGCTTGCCCTTGTCCCGGGCTGCATACCTGCAGGAGAGGGACGGGGTGAGCGGGATGGGGTGGATCTCACTGGGTCAGCTCTGGTGGGTTAGAGCTTGTCCCTCACCTCGTCCATCCTCTTCCAAGGGCAGAGACTAGAGTGGGGGGGCTTCTTTAAGGAGAATTTAAGTTGCCTTTTTTACTCAGGCCAGCTTTTCTGAAGGGCAGTTCGGCTACAAGCATCAAATATCTGAAAATGTTTGTATCCTTTACCCCAGCAATCCTCCTTCCGGGGGCTTAATTAAAGGAAGAATCTGGAATGTACCCAGAGACATAGGTAAACTGAATATAGTGAAATTTAAGATAGTGAAAAGTGGGGGAAGACACCAGTAAATATCCTATGATTGAGTAAGGCATAAATGAAGAAGTACTGAGCAGCCACTAAAGGATGGGAGGCCCACATGAGCAAGGAAAGCTGGTCATGCCATGAGAGCCCATGAGAAATGCAGAATATGGAACCAGCAGTTAGCGTAATGGCTATGTCGCTGAACTCCCATGTAGTCGACCGTGGTTCGTGTCCCGGACCTGGTGGCTTAAAACTCATGCCAGGCACGTGTGCATGTGTGCCCAAGATCCCGAGAAGAGAACGGAGGAAAAGGGATTGCGGCATTGCCACCCCCCCCCGGGGGGGGTGGGTGATTTCTTGCTTTCTGTCTCTCTGTCTCTCTCTGTCTGTCTGGCGAGTGCATGCGCCGTATAGCAAAAACCTCTCCAAAAAGAGAAAAAATGAAATGCAGAATACAAACAGAATGGTATTAAAAAGTTTTAAAATTATACTGTGATTCTATTAAAATAGCTTTCTAGGGACCAGCAGGTGGCATGGTGGTTAAGGGTGTTGGACTCCCACATTGCCAACTGCGATTCGAGTCCCAGATCTAGTGGCTTGCTTTCTCAGTTTCTCTCTCTCTACTCTGTCCCTCTCTGGTCAAATTAAAGAAATAAAGTGATACCATTTTCATAAATAAAATATTGATAATTATTTTAAAATGCATATGTATGGGGACCAGCAGTTAGCATAATGGCTATGTCGCTGGACTCTCATGTAGTCGACCACAGTTCGAGTCCCAGACCTGGTGGCTTAAACTCATGCCAGGCACGTGTGCGTGCGTGCCCAAGATCCCGAGAGGAGAATGGAGGAGAAGGGATTGCGGTGTGGCCATCCCCCTGGGGGGTGATTTCTCGCTTTCTATCTCTCTGTCTCTCTCTGTCTTTCTGGCAAACACATGCACCCTGTAGCAAAAACCTCTCTAAAAATTTTTTAATTAAAAAATTAATAAAAAATAAAAATGCATGTGTATGTATATATGCATTTTTAAAGTCTATAAGAATTTTATTACTAGTTATCTGTGAGGCAGAGGGATTAACATATTTGTCATCATTAACAAGACATTAATCTGTATTTTATAAACATTAAGGAAAAGTTCTCAAACCCAATATGTGGACCATATATTGGTCCATATATTTTTAAAATTTTATTTCTTTTTAAACATTTATTTATTTATTTGTCTATTTATTTGTTGTGATTTTCAAGCTGTGGGGTCCAGAACTCAAACCACGGTCTGCCATGTGAGAATCCAGGGCCTTAACCACCACACCACCTGCTGGTCCTGGTTCAAATTTTCTAAAATTTAAGCAAACCAAGAGGCATCATGGTAAAGGTGCTGGACTCCCACATGACAGACTGTGGTTCTAGTCCTGGACCTGTGGCTGGCTTCCTCTCTCTCTCTCTCTGGGTCTCTCTCTGGTGAACACACATGCCCTATAACAAACTTAAAAGTAATAAGAATAGGGGCCAGCAGGTGGTGTAGTGGTTAAAAGCACTGGATTCCCACATGGCCAACCCTGGTTCAAGTCCCAGGCCTGGTGGCTTGCTTTCTCACTTTCCCTTTTACTCTCTCTCTGTCTCTCTCTGGTCAAGTTGAAAAATAATAATTATAACAAATGGAATTAAATACATAAATAAATATTGTTAAAATAATAATAAATGAATAAATATAAATAAATAAATAAAATTTAAAAAAATAAAACCTTAAGGGAAAATGACTCAAAATTTCACTCTCTCCCTCTAAATATAGAACCTAGGGAAGTAAAAATAAATAAATAAATAAATAAATAAATAAAATACACACACACACACATCTATAAGACCTATCTTGTGTGTTCCCATGATACATGTATTAAAATATTCATAGGATCACTCTTCATAATAGCCACATAATTCAAATGTCCACATATAATAGGACAGATAAACTGATGTAATCATTCATGGAATATTATCCAGCAGTGCAGAATGACAAATAGCAGCTACATGTGGTATGCACGACTCTCACGATTTTGAGCACATGATACCAGGCTTGGAGCACACACAATATGATTTCCATGTGGACCTCACACCCTCTGTCACCCCTGCTCCTTGTGGGTCTCACTCACGCATCTCCTAGGAAGAGGTTGGGCCAGACCTCGTTGATGTGATTCAGTGTGGCGGCCCGACGGACCCACAGCAAGCGCTGCAGCGAGGCCAGTGTGGGCGGCTGGTAGGTGGACACCCGGACTGCCCCATGGATCTTGGGCCTCCGGAGATCTTGCTTCTGCAGCGAGTCCATCCTGAAACAGAGGGGACGCCACAGTGGCCGGAGGCAGGGCTCCCAAGTGCAGTCCATGGTGCAGTGCCCAGGAGCCACTGGGATGCTGGAGGGCCTCAGCTATTAATACTTCGGATGAGGTTATTAGTTGGCTCAGCTGGGGCTGAGGCCTAGAGCCTTTCCCACAAGAAATAAGGGAATTAACCCCTAATCACCATGTGGAGCTGGGCAACCTTCTCTCCTGCTCTCTCCGAGGCTATGGATCTGGAAGCTATGGCCACGGGCCCTTGGAGTTCCATATTCATGGCACTCGTCATTTCAGGTCTTACATCCCTGGTCAGCTGTGGGGATGGAAACCCCAGATGGCTGTGGCCTTCAGAGGGCGCACAGGAAGGCCTCCCAACCTGGGCAGCTCGTCTCAAGTCTCCTCCCCTGCTACTTCCAGGGCTGGTCCTCAGGACCCATCCGCTCCCAGTGCCAGGTTTTTGGAGATGAGAGCCCTTCTCCAGAGTGATGCACAGGGCTGTGAACTGGCATCAGCGTTTCCGCACTGAAGGAGCTAACGCCTCTTAAACCCTCCATGTCTTGCTTGTGGTAGGTCCCTGTTGCCCACAGGAGGGAGCAGACATTCAGAATATTTTTAAGGGATGCCCAAAGCCATGTAGCTGATGAGTAAGTAGCAAGGCTGGGGTTTCGATGCAGTTATGTGCTCCTTCAGTTCCGTCCCCAGGCCTTCCGGCTAGTATGTCTGGGGACTCTAGAGAGTGGTCACCAACCCCTCTGGGTCCTCTAGGGAGCCTGGCATGGCTGGGCTGTACATCTGCTTACAGGCCCCCAGTTTTTCCTCCTTACCCCCATGACTCAGGCCAGTGCGGCTCGTCGGGCCTCACCCAGGTGGGGTGGGTTTTGTCAGGAGGCAGCTGGCTGAAGGTGTCCGGGACCCTGCAGAGCCGGGGCGCCAGCGGCACCAGAACCTGGGTCTGTTGCCGTGATGGGAAGGAGAGCCTGTCATGGCTAGCGGTTCCTGATGGCCTCAGCCAGGAACTAGGGAAAGTACATACTGGGAAGAACATCTTTCCTTTTTGGTAGGCAGTGCCAGGACCAGAAAGAGAAACGGGCACCCAGGAAGCCACTGGCTTTGGCCAGCCCCCCCCAGGCTCACCCAGTGGGTGGCTGGTGGGCAGGGCGGAAGTGAAGACCCTGCTTTCCCCTTCATCCCCTGTGACCTCTCAGGGCAGGCGAGTAGCCTGCCACCTACCTAGGGCATGGTCTGGGACCGGGAATGGGGAAGTGGGTGTGGGGCAGGACTCAGCAGGTGAGCCTGGCTTGGCCAGGTTCCGCTCAGAACACAGATGCTGTGAAGTGGTTAGAATTCCAGGCCCTCACCCTGGAGTCCTCGGGGGTGGGGCCAGCGAGCAGACCTAGGCCCTGTGGATTGAGGATTTCAGAGCCCCAGGCCTCCTCCTTTTGGAGACTTTCTGGCATTGAAGGGTCTTAGCTCCCTAAACCACACTAAGATGGAAGGCTCCTTGAAGTTGTGGGACGAGCACTTTAGAGAAAGGGAGGAGCGCCTATGACTTGGCCAAGACTTGTTGTATGGCCCCCAGCAAGTCTTGACTTGTGTCCGAGCCACAGTTTCTCTTTCCCACACCAAAGATATGTGGCTTTCCTGACTTTTCATGATTCTTGGGTCCGATCTGAGAATGAGAGGAGCGCCTGGCAGCCCTGTAACTATAGAACAGAGGGCAGTGGAGTGGGTTGGGGGTCAGGAGAGCCATAAGGCCCTGGGGGAGGCCAACAGACACACTGGTCTGGAGTCACCAGGTGGGACTACAGTAGCCCCTGGCAGGACCAGATGCAGCTCTGGAAATCCAGGCCAGCTCCAGGCTTAGGCCTGTGGAGCTTGACATGGGGTAAGGCCGCCCCCTGGTGGCCAACAGGTGTCTCGCAGGCCAGCTGTGCCGGGGAATCAGGCAGCCTGGTCCTGGCTAAGAAGGACTGGACTCCAATCCTCCTGTAGCCTCCAGAGGTGTCAAGGGTTGGAAGCTGCCAGGCTACAGCCCAGACTTCAACCTCTTGGGAAACCCTAGGCCTAGGTCTGGATATTGGGACTCTTCCTGCGACTCAGTGCTACTCCTGGTCAGCTCCCACCTGAGCTTCACTCTGATGCTCATGGGATACACCACCAATCTGCTTGAGCCTACTTTGCAGCCAGTGTCGGGGTCAGCTCCCCCAGCTGCTGCTGCCCTGAGACCTGAACTGTGGGGGTCCTGCCTGCTACCTCCTTCCATGTCTCCTTATTCACAACAGGGTGGAACACAGGCCTGGTGTCCAGCAGGGCCAGGCCCTACTTGTCACCCACCCACTCCAGCCCCACTTCCTGTGCCTCGGCCCTCAGTGGGGCAGCTGCCTCTGTGGGCCTTGGTTTTCCTCCTGCACAGCTGCTGTGTGCAGGCTGCCACACCCCTTTCTGTCTTGTCTCTCCTCCCGTTTTGCTGTCTGCCTCTGTCTCCCTTTCCCTGCCACATGCGCCTGGCCTCAGGCTGAAGCACAGGCTTCCCAGGGCAGGACAATTTTCCATCCACCTCCTTGGCTGCAGCTGCAGACTTTACCCCGTCTCCCCTCCTTCTTCCCGGGGGAGCAAGGCAGGAGTGTGACCATATCTAGGTGACTTGGGGGCTCGAAGGAAGAGTCTGGAGAAGGAAGCCTGCAGAGGTGGCAGGTGGCTGCCAGCAGAGTGCCACTAGGGTCTCCGGGCCCAGCCTTTGAGGAGGGCAGCCGGGCAGAATTCTCAGGTTGATACTTGTGTCTGCATGGTCTCTGAGTCAGTTTTTTAGTGGGACTTCTGGGAGAATCCTATGAAATAACCAACTAAAGGGCCCCCCAAGGGTTTGCCTCATAGTAGATGCCCAATAAATGGTGCATTATACTATTATTAACATTAACTCCTCCTACCCTTTCAAGCCTCCGCCATATTGTGGGCACAGGAGCAATTTTCATTTGGGGCAGTGAAGGCAAGTTTAGTCTGTCTCTGTGTTTCTTTTTCCATCCAGCGGTAATTAGTATATTTGCCTCTTATTAACTTACGTAGCTGACAGAGCTAGGGGCTTACATTTTCTCACCGAACCTTCACAGGCCCCTTATGAAGCAGATAATATTGTCTCCCCAAATTACAGATGAGGAAACAGGCTCACAGAGGTTAAACCATATGCTCAAGGTCATAAAGCCGTTAAGTGTGATACCCAAGCTCTAAGCCCTGGTCTGTCTGACTCTACTGTGCTTTGTCTGTACCTCCATCTCTGACCCAGTCTGTCCCCCAACCCAATACCACACCCTCTGTCCAACACACACTGGAATAAGTCCTGGCCCTCGTTACCCGGCATGCTCAGGGCCCCCCTGATACAGGGGCACTCAACCCACCTGTGGTGGTAGCCGGCCCAGGCTGTGCTCTTCTCTGACGGGCAGTCTGTGTTGCCGGCTTCCAGCCTCCTGTCTCCGCACACTTGATGCTGTTTCTATTTTTTGATTTGAGTTTAATTATAAAGCATGCTGTCTGCTCTCCCCTTCCGGCCTCCCCCTGCCACTCCCAGCTTGTTGACTGGTGCCGTGGCATGGTCAGTGCCAAGTCCAACCAGGCACTTTCCCCTCCAGGCTCAGGCCTCAATCCTCGCCCTGATGGTCATAGAGGCAGCTCCCAGGGGCTGCCTCTGTGTGTGTGTGTGTGTGTACATGCACACGCATGCTGACTACTTGGGCAAAAAGAGGAAAGATCAACTACACCATCTGAAAAGCTCCCCTGGCCATCAAGAATGGTCTGCAGCAAGGACTCGAAGTTTGAGCTGGAAGGAGGGCAGCTCCATGCACAGCAGCAATGCGCTGCTCAAGAAGAGCTGGGTTTCTGCCCAGCAGGTAGCCTGGTGGTAAAGGGAGCTGGACCCCACGTGGCTGACCGCAGTTTGAAAACCATGCTGGGCACATGTGGGCGCATGCTCCAAATCCTGATGGGATGGCAGATTGCGGAAGGGACTACCGAGTCACCATGCCCCACTGAGGGGTGCTTCTGTGCTCTCAAGAGCTCTCTCTCTCTCTCCCTCTCTCATAAGCACACAAGCCCTCTGACAATAAAATAAATCACAAATAAATAAAGGGAGCTGGATCCCACATGGCAATCATGGTTCGAGTCCTTGGTCTGATCAGCCCGAAACATGTCGGGCTCATGCACAGGTTGCCCACGGTCTGACGGGCTGGAGGACTGAAGGGGATTGCCGTGTGACCAGACCTTGTGACCACTGGGGTGCTCATCTCCCTCTTCCTCTCCCTCACACACACACTCCTCATGTGCACGTGCATGTGCTCTCACAAATAGATAAATAAGCTGGAAGGACCATGTGTGGAGAACAGGGAAGAAACTGGCCAAACTCATACACAAATCTGGCAACATCAGAACCCAGGTTCAGGGGCCCTTTGCTGGGGGCTGAGGAAGACAGGATTGGCCCTGGATTAAGATCTAGAAGACTGGGGCCAGCAGGTGGCACGATTCATGTCCCACACCTGGTGGCTTGCTTTCTCACTTTCCCCCTCTTTCTGGTGAGCACATGTGCCCTGTGTAAAAAGAAGTAAGAATGATGATAAATAGAATTGAATAAATAATCCTTCAAAAAAAATTATTGGGACCAGCAGATGGCATTATAGATAGGTCGCTGGACTCCCATGTGGTCGACCATGGTTCAAGTCCTGGACCAGGCAGCTTAAAACTCACGTCAGGTGCATGTGTGTACATGCCTAAAATCCCGAGAGGAGAATGGAAGAGAAGGGATTACACTGTGGCCATCTTCCCTGGGGGGACGATTTCTCACTTTCTGTCTCTCCGTCTCTGTCTCTCTGGTGAGCACCACACCTTATAGCAAAAATCTCTTTCTTAAAAGAAAATGATCTGGAAGACTTAGGGAGAGAGAGAGATGTAGGCAGGCAGGCAGGCAAACAAAGGCCATAGCAGGTCTTTAGAAGGCCCAGACATTGCAAAGCTCCTCTCTCCCCACAAAGATTGGGATGTCCAAGAGTATCCCTGGTCGAGGCCACATTGTCCCATGAGGCCAGTGAGCTGGTTGTTAGAGTCCCTCAAAGCTATCAGAGACCTTGGATTTGGACCTATTAAGAACCCTCCCAAGACCAGCAGATGGAGTAATGGTTATGCTGCTGGACTCCCACACAGTCAACCACGGTTTGAGTCCCAGACCCGGCGGCAGCTTGAAACTCATGCCAGGTGCATCTGGGTGCCCAAAATCCCGAGAGGAGACTGAAAGAGAAGGGATTGCAGCGTGGCGATCCCCCCAAAGGGGTGATTTCTCACATTCTGTTTCTCTGTCTCTCTCAGGAACACATGTGCCCTATAGCAAAAATCTCTTAAAACAAAACAAAACAAAACAAAACCCTCTTTGCTATGCAGAGACCCTGTCACAGCCATACCTTGGTATTCCTCCTACTTCCTTTCCCAGATAATGGACACACACATTAGTGCCTCCAGGGAGCCTGCGGGCCTCTCTGAGCCATGGGGGTAAGTGGGGGAGGTAGCTGTGGCCAGGGCTAGTGCGAACATTTATTAGTAGAATCCCTTTAATATCTTCCCCCTTCCCTTCCATGTCTGGAGGACTTGGGGTCCCTGGCCAAGGAGCCTCATGGCCACTCCCACCTGTGGAGACTGAAGGCAGTGGCCGAAAGGAGGGGCAGGCGACAGGAGAAAGCAGATGAAGTAGCGGGCTTCGGGGTGGACCCCACGCTGGGCTCTTCTCATCTTCTGGGCATCTACCTGGGCCAGAGCCTCCAGCAGCACCAGCAGGGCCAGTGCCCGGGTGGCAAAGTAGCACAGCCCCGTAGCCAGGAGGGACCAGCTCTGGGAGAGAGAGGAGCTGTGTCACTCACAGCCTTGTGGAGGCCGGGGCGAGGGCTATCACCTACACCTGCTTCTGCCTTGAGCCCTGTGAGTAAGGTCAGGTGGGTGCATGGGACTGTCCAGTCTGGCTATGAGGCTGCCTGGTAGGGTCCTGGGGAGGCCCCAGGCGTTTGGTTGAGGAAGGGAGGTCAGTGCCAGGACCAGGTGGGAAGGTCTCACCTCTTATACTTTATGCTGCTCAGACCCTTCCTTCCCTGTTTTTTTCCTTCTCTCTGAGGCCTTAAGAATCTGGGTGGGGGGGTCTGGCAGGTGGTATCGTGGTTAAAGTGTTGGACTCCCACATGTTCAAATACAGTTCTGTTCCTATTTGGCTTGCTTTCTCACTTTCCCTCTCTCTCCATGTCTGTCTCTCTGGTCAAATTTAAAATAATAATAATAATAATAATAGTGGCCAGCAGGTGGCATGGTGGTTGAGGTGCTGGACTCCCACATGGCCCACTGTGGATTGAGTAATGAACCTGGTAGCTTGCTTTCTCACTTTCTCTCTCTGTCTCTTTCTGGTGAGTGCATGTGCCCTGCAGCAAATTTAAAAATAATAAATAAAATGAATTCTTTAAAAAAAATTAAATTAAATAATTCTTTACAAAAAAATCTGAATGGGATGGGGAGACAGGAGGTGGGAGTCCTATAGGAAGACTGTCTAAGTGGGGCCCTGGTGGGACCTTAGGTGGGTGAGGGTGCTCCCAGCAACCTGGCCCTGTCAACCAGCCTGGAACATCCCCTGGGCCCTGGCCTGGCCCTTCACTTCCAGCACCTACTGGCCTCTCACAAAGTGTGCTTGCCTGATTTCTCACTGCCAACTGCACCCAGCTCTGTCCCCGTGCCCCCTCACGTCCCACCTAGCTCTCACCTGGCCCCTCAGTTCCGGCCTGCACCTCGCAGTTGCTGATCCAGCTGGCAGAGCTGGTGGAGGAAGCCTCGGTTGGGGAAGACCCATCGGTGCTGCCTCACGGTGATCACCGCCTGGCGCAGAGACAGCTGCTGGTGCAGCATGAGGTAGGCCAGGACCAGTGTGGCTGAGCGGCTCACGCCCACCACACAGTGCACCAGGACCTTGGCTGAGGAAGACGTCCTGGTGAGAGAGCCTTTCCCACCAGCTGGCCCACCCAGCTCCTTTCCTTGAGACCCTGGGCAAGTCAGTCAGCCTTTATGGGCTTCTTTGTCCTGATCTGTCACATGGTTAGGCCAGCACGTGCTTTGCCTACCCTTGGGACGAGTGACCTACAGGACCCTCCGGAAACTGGCTCCTGCTGACCTCGCAGCTTCCTCTGACTGTCCCTCCCCAACCCTCCGCTCTAGGAATGCAGCTCTGAAGGTCACTTTCAGTTCCTCGAAGCTGTCATGGTCTCTGCCCTCCAGCCTCACCACGTGCTATCCCAGCTACTGGCAAAGATGTCCCCTGGTTTTGGTCTGACTAACTTCTACTCATCGGGCAGGTTTTGGCTGAGCCACGGCTTCCTCCTGGAGGCTTGCCCGATCACGCAAGGTGTCGCTTGAATCACAGAACAGCTCGTTTCTGCATGTGGCCCAGCGAGTACTGTTGCAGAGACGTCCCCACATGCCTGAACCTGTGGACTGACGCCTGCCCTGTGCTCCCACAGCTCTTCACATGTGCCCGCTCACTGAGCAGTACTCTTTTTTCTAGTTGAACATGTTTATTATACTAGTTTAAAGCCCTCGTTGATCATAACATCATTGTCATCATTTGGAGTGGTGTTTCTGTTGAATAACTTTTTTTCTTTTTCTTTTTTCCTTTTGCTATAGGGCATGTGCACTTGCCAGAGAGAGACAGAGAGAGATAAAGAGAAGGAAACTGAGAAATCCCCCCGCCAAGGTGGCGATGGCCACGCAGTAGTTCCTTCTCTTTCATTCTTTTCTTGGGGTATTCTGGGCAAACCCCAGTGTGTTTTTCAAGCCACCAGGTAGGGGACTAGAACAACACTGTCAGCCATGTGAGACAGCCACCTTCATCTCTGTGCTACCTGCTGGCCCTGAGTAGTACTCTTTTTTTTTTCTCTTAAAAGAATTATTTTTATTATTTATTTATTTTAATTTGACCAAAGAGGGACAGAGAGAGAGAGAAAGTGAGAAAGCAAGCCGCCAGGTCCGGGTCTTGAACCGTGATCGATCATGTGGGAGTCCAGCGCCCTTAACCACCACACCACCTGCCAGCCCCCCAAGTAGTACTCTTAATACTTCACAATGTGACTGTCTTCTCACCCTTCGTTTAAGGTCGATTAATCCCCACGGATGAGGACGGGATGCCTTGTTTCATTCTGGGGTCCCAGTACTTGGCTCAGTGGTCGGTACATTCCAGACACTTGATAGATAGCTGGTGAATGCACAGATAAGAACAAAGGAAGTCTAAGTGCATAGTTAAAGACTGGCCTGAGGGCCAGTAGGTGGCATGATGAAGGCACTAGATCCCACATGGCTGACTTTACTGTTTAAGACCTGGCAGCTCGAAAAACATGCCAGGCACGTGTGCACATGTGCCCAAAACCCCAAGAGGAGAATGGAGAAGGGATTGCGGGGAGTATGTGTGTGTGCGTGTGTGTGGGGGGACACGGTGGTTCTCACTTTCCTGCTTTCTCTCTGTCTCTAGGGGGTGCATGTGCCCTTTGGCAAAAATCTAGGGGGGGAGGAGTGACACCAGCTGTAATCTTGTAGTTCCCATTAGATGTCGCCCCACTCCTAGATGCAAGAACTGACTACGGGAGAGGGACATGGCTTGCCGGGAGTCCCGTAGCAAGGGCAGGGCTATGGCGAACACAAAGCCGGGCTCCAGCGTCCCTACACTCCTTAGCTGTACTTGGGGGTATTCGAAGATTTTTTCCATTTGAAAGTACTTTGGGCAGACATCTAGGTACCATCCAGTGACTTCCCAAACCTGTGTGTTCCAGAGAGAGAACTGCTCTGCTGTCTGGGAGACTTGGCTTCAACCTCAGGACTGCTTCTGACTCATGGCATGACCTTGTATTCTAGGACTCAGTTCCCCCCTTGCATGAAGTTATGGGGTTACATAAAATGCTGGAGGATGGAGCAGACAGTTTTTTAAAACCAGGGATCGGAAGGCACTGATGATTTGAGGGGAAGCATGGCATCCTCCCCAGGAATGAACAGGATGAGATATGGGCTCGGACCCCAAGTCCTACCCCCCGGTGTGCTGAGGGCGCGGTGGATGAAGTCGGCTGCGGAGGAGAAGTAGGCGCTGATGTCGAAATCAGGGAGGTCGTGGGCTGGCACCCCCAGGTAGCTCACGCTGCTGCCATAGAAGTCAGGGCCGCCCTGGCAGTAGAGGCCCCCATGGGCGGCGTTCAGCACATGGGTGATGCCCAGCTTCCACAGCTCAAAGCGGTTATTTGCGGTGGCCCTGGGGAGGGCAAGAAGGAGGCTGGATGTGGCTGCACTATGGGTTCAAGAAGGAGCCTTTGCCTGGCCCCCGGCCTCAAAGGGATGAAGCCATTAAGTTCCAAGGGGAGCTAGAACCCAGCAGGTCTGCAGCCCATAGCCCCCGCCCCCCCTCCTCTGAGCTTTCGGCAGGGAGAGCGGGGAGCAAGCTGTACAGAGAGGGATCTTTAGACCTGCTTTGCCTCCCCAGGCCTTGGCCAGGACAGGAAGAAAGAGGTTGATTCAACCCTGGGATCCAGTTGCCCCTCCCCTCTTGCCCCATATCCGTCCTCTCATGCTCATGCTCATCCGGCTGTCTTGGCCACCCCCAGACCTTCTAATGTGCAAATGTTTAGGGGTGACACCTTCCCTGATTCACCTTTAGTCAGGCTTCTCCACCCACTCTGTGCCCAGAGTGGGGAGGCAGGGACCAGAAAGATGGACTCTCCGTCTACTCTACGTCTTACCCCAAGGACCAGCCCCAGGCCTCTCTGCCCCTGAGACTCGCGGATGGTCCTGATACGCCAGGAGATTCCTGGGACCGCTGAGCTCAGCTCAGGTCTTTCAGGCACGCAAACCCACTGCTCCCCCTGGTGGTCGTGCCTGGTTAGTGCAGGGCCTGGCGCGCGCGGGTCCTGGAGGAAATCCCCGGCCTGGAATGCTCAGAACCGAACTGTTTCTTCTTCTCCCCTACCCCGGTGTCTGGTAGAGAATCCATCCAAGAACGGCCTCTTTTTGCCCTCACCCCCCACACCCCTCTGCCAGCTCCGACTCACGCATCTCCTATGAAAAGGTTGGGCCAAACTTCGTCCACGCGGTTGCAGGACGAGACCTTCCCCGCCCTCAAGAGCTCCTCCAGCTCCAGGACACTGGGGCAGGGCGTGGCTTCCGCGGCTCCGCTCAGCTCTGTGAGTGAGGCCTCAGCCATGGGCCACCCCTCTGCCTCTGCGCTCTCTGCTCACTGTCTGTCCAGTGTCACGTCTCCTTCCTGGAGATTGGCAGGGGCAGGTGGGTCAGGAGCCAGTGACTCAGCAAGTCACAGGGGCCTCCAGAGAGGGCAGGACCTTTTCCTTTCCAAGCCTTTCCCTGTCCCCATCCCCAGCTTCCTGAGAACATGAAATCTGACCTCTGCTTGTCACTCTACTCCCGACTTGTTTCTCCATCTGTGGAATAAGAAAAATCGCACTTACCTCAAAGAACTGAAAGGATGCAATGAAACCGAGGACATACTGTGTCCAACACATAGTGGGTGCTTAGAAACGTCCCTTCAATGGCTAGGCTTGGGGCTCTGCATAGGCTGTCTGGTTCTGGGGACGGAATTAAAGTAGAGATTCAGGTAACTGCTCCAAGCACGAATGGGCAGGAGTCAGGTGTCTGTTGGATGAACCTCTGGGCTTTGGATCTCAGGAGCAGTTTTTTGAGTTGCTGAGTCAGGGAAATGTGGGGAAAGAGACACACAGGACTGCATCTAAACGGTGCCCATAAGGTTCCTGGGAGGCGGGAGGGGAGAGTTTGAACAATGGTCCTGGGTGGAAGATGACTGATTTCTCAAAAGGGACGTCTGAACGGGGCCTTGCCATGGCCAAGTGGGAAAGGAGAGGTGCATGCTGCTCTGGACAAGCCTTTTGAAGATGAGAGGGAGGTTCCTGTGCCTATAAAGGCTTTTGGCCCCAGGATAGAAACTGAGAATGGTGGATATGTTTTTCAGTCCCAGCTGGTTATCCGCAAGAGATGAAATGTCTTTTCCTCTCTGATGGGACTTCCAGGAGGCTCTGAGGGGTGGGGAAGGGTATGAATCACAGTAAGAAGGTTCCCAGCTGCTCTGGACCTTGCATCTGGCTTGAGAGGAAAGGCCACACAGGACACCCCCTGACAGCAGTCTGCAGTCATGTCTACCTCAAAAACTGCACGCACCCAAGTAAGAGCCACTGAAGCTGATCTTGCACCGGGTGGGGAGCAAGGGGAAGGAGGGGCTAGAGCCCAGGTTGTAGCTGGCTTTGAACTTGGTGTAGGCCAGTGCTGGCTCCGGGTTGGTCAGGAGCCTTCCCTCAGGGCGGGGTAGTATGGTGGAGTGAGAGCAAAGAACGTAGCTTCTGATGTTAGACAGAGTGGGCTTGGAATGCTAGGCTGGATACAGAACTGCCATACGTCAGGCAATGTGTTTCTTGGCCTGCGTTGTGTGGTCTACCCTGCAGAGTGAGCGTAAGGATTAACTGAGCTATTCATAAAGCATTTAGTGTAGCCACTGTCATAGAGTAAAGGTTACCGATCACGGGCTTGGCTCTTGGAGAGGAGCTGGCGCCCTTCGGAGGAATCAGGATAACCTCCGCCTAGGCACTAACCCCATTTACTAAGCCCATAGGTCCCAACCCATCTCCACCAGCATCTTTCCCTTCCTTCGCGCTCGGACTCCGTCTGACGCATGCGCCCTCACACCCTCCCCTACAGTTTCCCTTCTCGGTTCCCTTCTCCGGGTGATCTGGAGCCCCGCGTTCCTTCCGGTTTGGGCCCCGCCCCTCCGCCGGTAGAGCCCC
>NW_006160155.1:846326-851261 GCF_000334495.1 Tupaia belangeri chinensis
AGGTGAGCGGGCGCTGAGGCTGAGGAGAGGGCAGTTTGGGGGGCGCCTGCAGCCAAGGGTGAGTGGGGCGTCAAGGATGGCGCCCGGGGCTGCCGAGGGACCGGGACCCGGAGGGGCACGGGGAGACGGAAGAGGGAGGCTGGAGAGCCGGCTCTGGAATGGAATCTGGCGGAAATGGAGGTTGTTGAGCCGAGGGCCTGAGGGGGCGACGGCCTGGGCCCGCGGGTGGGAGAGGCCGAGGGGCGAGAGCGAGTGGGAAGCTTCCGATGCAGGGGCTCGGAGGCTTTCGGCAGCAGGGCGGTGACGGGGGCGCGTGCGGACCGGCGAGTGAGATGCTCCGGGCTCTGGCGGTGAGTGAGGGCAGAGGAGCAGCACCCGGCGGGGAGAGGGAGCCGGGCCGGGACCGACGAGCATCTGCCCGGGAGGGGTGGGCAGGATAACGGAGGGCTGGATTCAGGTCTGACTGACGACGGGGGGCGTTCGGGTGGGAAGTCCTCTGGCCCAGAGGGTTGCAGGCTTTGAAAAAGAGACATGTGGGCAAGGGGAAAAAAAAAGGAGCCCTTGGGGATCTAATTTAGGGCTCTGGCATTTTTACAGGTGTCCTTCATAGTATCCACGGCCGCTGGAGCCATGTACTTAGATTATGGGGCTTTCTCGTTTGTGGACTGTGGCTCCTTTGGAGAATCTGGGGGTAGGGGCCCGGCGTTAATCACTGATTTGCCTAAAAGACTAGGGGAAGTAGTGGAGAGGAAGTGATGTTTGAAAAAGGCATTGAAAGGACTGTTTCTGAAATGAAAGATATCCTTCGGATTTCTTCTGACAGTAGTAGTCTACTGATTTTTTTTCCCCTCTTCTTAAGTTTAAATGCCAGCAAGATTAAACCCAAGAGACTTGAAACATTACCTCTAAATTCAAAAAAAAAAAAACTTGAAACAATAATATAAACACTTGGATTTTGCAGATACTCAGTATGGACTGGTTCCACTTTAACAGCTTGAGTTGACACATGGATTTGTCACAGGGAGAAAATGTAGTCCTTGCAAGTTTCTGGGTTAAGGGGGCATGTAAAGCTGGAAGTGAGATCACCACAGTCCAGGAGCCTACCGGAATGATAGCTGCCAGACTGGAATGATCGCTTGAAAATTCGAAGAGTACTTTTGACAGATTTGCAGGACCAATATATTCAAGTGCTATTTTGTGTATAAGTGTGCAAATAATATTCTTAGGAGCGTGATCTAGAAAAATAAGGGTAGAAGATGTGTGTATTTGGCAGCTAATACAATAGAACTGGGACAAGTTGGTACACAGATGACTTTTATAGAAGATGGAGTACCGAAAACATGATTGCGCCCCCGCCCCCCAAAAATGCTTGTAATATTTATATTCACTTTAAAGGAAATAAGTTAATTTGATTTTGGAGCTGTGCAATTACATCATGGCTCTGTGGAGTCTTTGACTCTAGCCACATAGATCATGTTTTACTTTTATAACTTTTTATCTGATGATAGATTTGTACAGTTATTGGCTATTTCAAAACAAATCTTTAAATCAAGCATTTTCTACTCTAAAAGAGCATCTACTGTTGAATCTCCACGAGATGTTAATTCACTATTTGCAACAAGCTTTTAGTTTAAGTGAATAGACTTGATGTCATACCTTCAACTGTTCAGTGGAACAGTAGTTACTTCTTTGAAAGAGAGGTGGATTTTTAGTTTTGCTTTCATCTGAGATTGTCAAAAGATTAACTTCTTGGTTAAGGAAACATAGTATTACATTTATCTATGTTTTTATTTACCGCTACCAAACTGAGATTCTCTAGACCTTCATACTTGCCTCGGAATAAAAGTCTTGGCATGTACGAATGTCCTGAACTGAAATATAAGCATTCTGTACTAAGATTACATCGTAACGTGATTGTAGAATTAAAGAAGCCGTTAAGATCGACATAATTAATATATTGTCATGGCTGATGATTATTTCATTTTTGTTTCTCTCTATTAGTTCTCATAATCACTTAGTTGTAAAGAAAATCAGTTTTATGGTACATCAGTTTCTCTAAGGCAGAAGAAGCCCTCATAACAGCTGTGAAAGAGTATACAAGCAAATTTAGATAAATCAGTTTTGATCCCCACTCTGCAGACTCTTATTCATTTTGCACAATTGCTTGTAACTATTTATATTTTGCTAATCACTAGAGCCTCAATAATTCTCCAAACATTGCCATAACTAATTAAGACTATTTCAAGGCATTTCTGAGAATCATAATTTAAAGACTATTTAAATTTCTTTAAATACTGGTTATTTAAATACTATTTAAGTACTTTGACAGATTTGCAGGACCGACATATTCAAGTATTGTTTTGCATATAAATGTGCAAATAATATTAAATCACAGATATTTCTGGTGAATATTAATATTAATTTTGTATTATAAAAATGCTATATAAACTAGCTATTCTTTCAGTTTTTTAATCCTATACATTTACATATTTTACTAAATTATCTTTTGAAGTTCTTTTTTTTAAAAAAATGTTTATTTTATTTGTTCATTCATTATATATTTTTTAAATTTGATCAGAGAGAGAGAGAGAGAAAGTGAGAAAGCAAGCCTCCAGGCCTGGGACTTGAACCATGGTCAGCCATGTGGGAGTGTCCAGCACCTTAACCACCATGTCACCTGCTGGTCCCTAAACTCTTTTCTTTTTTTGGAGAGGCTTTTACTATAGGGCATGTGCGCTTGCCGGAAAGACAAGGAGAGACAGAAAGACAGGAAGGGAGAAATCACCCTCCAGGGGAGGGTGGATGGCCATGCCGCAATCCCTTCTCCTCCATTCTCCTCTTGGGATCTTGGGCATGCATGCACACACACCCAGCGCGAGTTTAAGCCATCCACCGGGTCCGGGACTCGAACTACGGTCAACTACATGGGAGTCCAGAGACATAGCATTACACCAACTGCTGATCCCCCTCTTTTTTTTTTTTTTAAGAGAGATTTTTGCTATAGGGCATGTATGTTTGTTGGAGAGACAGAAATTGAGGGACAGAAAGCAAGAAATCCCCCAGAGAGGATGGCCATGCCACAAACCCTTCTCCTCCATTCCCTTCTTGGGATTTTAGGCCCACATGCACACACACCTGGTGTGAGTTTGAAGCCACTGGATCTGGGACTCAAACTATAGTCAGCCACATGGGAGTCCAGCAACATAACCATTACACTGTCTGCCAGTCACTTGAAGCTCTTTTGAAACATTGTGGTATTTGGAAAAATTACAATATGTACTAATTGTAATTCTTTTAATGGGTTTAAATTTTAGAGGGATACTATACCTTTTCAGATGAAAGGTTTTACTTTTTTTTTTAAGAGAGAATTTTTTGCTATAGGGTACATGCACTTGCCAGAGAGACAGAAAGAGGCAGAGGGAGAGAAAGTGGGAAATCACCCCTGGTGGGATAGCCACACTGCAGTCCCTTCACTTCCATTCTCCTCTCAGGCTTTTGGGTACATATGCGCCCAGTGCAAGTTTTAAGCCACAAGGTCCAGGACTCAAACCGTTGTTGGCCATGTGGGAGTCCAGCACCTCAACCGCTACACCACCTGCTGGCTCCAAATGTTGCTTTTTTTTTTTTTTTTTTTTTAACAGATTGCTGTATCTCTAATTTTTGCTTGCATGTGGTTTTGGGAACTTTGGAACTTGGTTTTGTTTTTGTCAAGGGGATATGATGTAACACACAGTAGGGCAAGAACGGAAGTAGCCACTTGAGTATTGCCATTGTCATGACAGTGATTCTTACTTCAGGTCTTGAGGTTTTCTTGTCTATGAGAAATCAAGAAGTTGGCTAAAACAGGAAAATATGGTCCAGACACACTTAGAGAACAAATTGGTGTTTACAGTGTTGCCTCTGTTGTTGCCCAGCTGAATGTGTGAGTGTGGATTTGTAACAGACCTGGGGTGTGGATATTCTGTTATCCTCTCTTCTATATATACAGCCTCTACATCACCAGACCTTAAGCCTAACCAGCGGAGGGTTGTGATTTTATGCCTCTGCGTCGAAGTGCTCTGTTACTTTACTATATGCTGGGCTCTCCTCATAATATAATCATGTCAGTTATGAATCTGCTATAATGTGAGTGTATTAACTAACTCTATTAACACATGGTTATAATAGTTTCACCATAAAATAGTGTTTTGCGACCTAACTTTCAAGATTGTTAGTGTGGGAGCAGTGAACTGTATCTGTATTTATCTTATTGTGGGTTTAGTGAAGCTTATGCATTGTGGCAAAGGACAGGAGAGATGATAAGTATCTGTTATCTTGATACTTTTTTGTCCTCTTGAAATTCTTGACAAATAAAACCTAATAGAAGATTAGAACTGTGGCTTTTGCTAATTTAGGGTCTTCTAGGGTACACTGTGTCACTGAGTTATTGGAAATACTTACAAATCAGTTTTACTTTGAGGCTAAATTAAATTGATGTCAGTTTCATCAGTAATATTGGCAGAAAAGCCAGAGATTGACAAAACCTTGCATTAATATTTGGGTCCAAATCCAACACATTTCTGCAGCATGAAATTTTGGGCCTCTTTCTCATTTTCTATTATGTTGTCTGGATTTTGGGATGTAGCATATAAAAATAAAGATTTTACAAATCAATATGTCAAACCACTGGTCTGCCCAAATGTCACTATATTGATTAGAATAAGAATTGGAGTTTTATACGCTTTGCTTCTTTATTGGTGTGCTCTGGCACCCAGTCAGCCAGGTCAGTAACCAAATCCACCACTAAATTTTGGGCTTCATGTAAAACTTTTGCTAAACTGAGGACATAAAGTAAACAATACTATCTATCAGGTGCTTTTTCTTTTCTTTTTTTTTTTTTTTAAAGATTTTTTTGCTATAGGATGCGTGTGCCATCTGGAGAGAGTCAGGGAAAGA
>NW_006160155.1:851271-852509 GCF_000334495.1 Tupaia belangeri chinensis
AGAGTCAGGTAAAGAGGGAAAGTGAGGAATCGCCCCCTGGGGGGATGGCCACTCTGCAATCTCTTCTCCTCTAGTCTCCTCTTGGGATTTTGGGCACACACACATGCCCCACTTGTTTTTCAAACAGTCGTGTCCAGGACTCCAGCCACGGAGTTAGCCATGTGGAGTTCAGTGCCTTCACCACCACACACGCCACCTGCAGTCTAAATATCTATCAGATTCTTGTTCATTGAGCTGAGACAGTTCTGGATGTAGTATAGAATTAAGTGTAACCCACTAGTAGAAGTCTTAGTCGGAAGGCAAGTTAGAGCCAAAAAAGGGTTTGTGTTCTTTGGTAGATATGACAGTTTTTATTTTGGTTTGTTTGAGTAGTTCATGAGTGCCTGTTCAGGACAGCAAAAGAATGTTCCAGAACTGAAAGGCAGCCAAGAGAGTGATAATGTAACTGAGGAGGCAGTTTAGCTTTTTCAAATGTACTCTCCCAAATTGTACTGTTCAGAAATGGAATATAACAAAACAGTAGAAAAGTGCTACTAAAAAGTTTGAAAAACTGGGGCTGGGAGATGACATGATTAAAGGTGCTGGATTCTCATATGGCAACTGTGGTTCAAGTCCCAGACCTAGTGCTTGCTTTGTCTCTCTCTCTCTCTCCCAGCCCCAGACCTCTGGTTTGCTTTGTATCTCTCTCTCTCTCCTTCTCTCTCTGTCTCTGTCTGGTCAAATTTAAAAAATAATAATAACAAATGGAATTAAATAAATACTTTTTTAAAAATTAAAAAATTTCCAAAATTGGTGGTAGGGGGGCCAGCAGGTGCCGTGGTGGTTAAAGGCTCTGGATTCCCACATGACTGACCATGGTTCAGGGCCTGGCAGCTTAGAAGTCATGCCAGATGCATGTGCACTCACAATCTCAAGAAGATTGGGACCAGCAGTTGACGTAATGGCTATGTCACTGGATTCCCATGTAGTAGACTGCGGTTTGAGCCCTGGACCTGGTGGCTTAAATTCACGCCTCGTGCATGTGTGTGCATGCCCAAGATCCCGAGAGGAGAATGGAGGAGAAGGGGTTATGGGGTGGCCATCTCCCCTGGGGGGTGATTTCTCACTTTCTATCTCTCTGTCTCTGTCTTTCTGGCAAGTGCATGTGCTCTATAGCAAAAACCTCTCCAAAATAAATAAATAATACTTCGAGGAGATTAGAAGACAAGGGACTGCAGGCATAGTCATCCCTCCTGGGA
>NW_006160155.1:855885-862238 GCF_000334495.1 Tupaia belangeri chinensis
GTCTGTCAAATTTAAAAAATAATAATAACAAATGGAATTAAATAAATACTTTTTTAAAAATTAAAAAATTTCCAAAATTGGTGGTAGGGGGGCCAGCAGGTGCCGTGGTGGTTAAAGGCTCTGGATTCCCACATGACTGACCATGGTTCAGGGCCTGGCAGCTTAGAAGTCATGCCAGATGCATGTGCACTCACAATCTCAAGAAGATTGGGACCAGCAGTTGACGTAATGGCTATGTCACTGGATTCCCATGTAGTAGACTGCGGTTTGAGCCCTGGACCTGGTGGCTTAAATTCACGCCTCGTGCATGTGTGTGCATGCCCAAGATCCCGAGAGGAGAATGGAGGAGAAGGGGTTATGGGGTGGCCATCTCCCCTGGGGGGTGATTTCTCACTTTCTATCTCTGTCTTTCTCTGTCTTTCTGGCGAGAGCACGTGCCCTAGAGTGAAAACTTTTTAAAAAATCGATGGTAAGTATTGGTTCAGAGTCTTTGAAACTGTTTTGTTTTGAATAAATGTTGAATAAAGATTGAATAAATGTTTTAGAAACTGTTCTGGGCTTACCAAGAAAAAACTGAAATATCTTTTGATAACTACAGAGAAAAAAGAATAGTGTTTTGTTTGCCCACAGAAAATGGTTTCATTTAGGATTAAAAATGTTTTAATTGGGTGCAAATAAAGCTAGATAATCCCAGATATTATAAACTGCAGAGTTAATAGTCACAAAATTTGTCTGTAAATGCCCAAAGAAAACCTTATCCCTCCTACATTATAGTTTAGGCTTTTTGCTTTTATAAGAATGGCTTTATGCTCTGGTTTATGGATCTACGAACTGGTGTAATTAGTAACTATTGTGGGCATGTTAAGCTTTATTAGGTAAATCTAGATTTTGGCTTATTTTAGTATGAGTAAAACTATAATATGTAATTGCCCTAAGGAAAATTTGTTAACTCACTTTATTTAATTTTTAAAAATCTCTTCCTCATTTTTTTTCTTGACTTGGGGTATGGACTTTATTTTTTACATGTCATACATTACTTAGAAATAATTTTAAAACTTGACTGCATATAAAATCGGTAATAACTTTCAAAAATAGCATACTTTTAGTTTATAAATCAAGTTTTATCAAATGCTTTTTATCAAAAAAGAATCATTTGAATATATACTTTTAAAGACAACTACAGGGACCTGATGGTGGTGTAGTGGTAAATGGTGATTTTTTAAAATATAATTTTATTTATTTTAATTTGACCAGGGGGAGAGAGAGAGAAAGTGAGAAAGCAAGCCACCAGGTCTGGGACTTGAACCATGGTCGGCCATGTGGGAGTGTCCAATGCTTTAACCACCACACCACCTACTGGTCCCCAATGGTGATGTTTTTTGAGGCTGATCTATAAGGGAAGGTTCCAGGTTTGCATCTGTAGACTTCCTTGAGTACGCTGGGTAAGCACTTGCCATGATTCAGGGCTAGCTGAGACTGGGAGTGGATTTCTGCGTCAAGACCCTGTTGGGGGATGCTCTCTGTCTTTCTCTCTCTCATTGAAGGAATAAATTTTTTAAATTTTAAAATAAAGACAACCACAAGATTTAGAGGTAGAAGAAAAATTGTTTCAGACAACTGTACTTCAATATTCTGAAGTGTTTTGTAGCCCTCCCAATCAAGTGAAACTACCACTTAAACCACTGTAATAAGCCATTTTGATCTTTTGTGTGTAGGCAGAATTAGGCCTAGTTTGTTCCTTTCCTCTTAATTGACACCTGTCACTTCAGGAGGTTTCTGATTTCTTTCCATTGCTACAGAAGGACTTTTAGATATTAACAGTAATCAATTGCACTAACCTATGGCATACTTTTTAAAAAATTATTGGGAGTCAGCAGTTAGCGTAACGGCTATGTCGCTGGACTCCCACGTAGTCGACCGCGGTTTGCGTCCTGGACCCGGTGGCTTAAAACTCACGCCGGGCGCGTGAGCGTGCGTGCCCAAGATCCCGAGAGGAGAATGGAGGAGAAGGGATTGCGGCGTGACCATCCCCCCTGGGGGGTGATTTCTCGCTTTCTGTCTCTATGTCTCTCTCTGTCTGTCTGGCGAGCACACACACCCTATAGCGAAACTCTTTCAAAAAAAATTATCATAAGCCTATTTTTAGAATTTTTTATTTTGGAGAGGTTTTTGCACTCAACACATCAACTGTGAGTTTTTCATACAATTAAGATGAAATTCGACCAAATCAAAGTATTTCAACAGAAGTATTCCCTCATCAACATTTTAAAATTTTATTATTATTATTATTTTTTCAGATTTGACCAGAGAGAGAGGGAAAGTGAGATAGCAAACCACCAGGTCTGGAACTTAAACTGTGGACAAACATATAGGAAGGAGTCCACCGGGTAATTGGAGTCATTATTATATTGTTACTCTGTTTCTCAGTTTATGTTCATTAATTACATTGTTGTTTTGCTGAAAAGTATTTCCATCTTGAGCAAAAGTTTTATAAGATTCCACAAGTGTTTTCAGATACTCCTGTTCATATTGTATTATCAGAGACTTAAGTGTTAATGAGTTTGCCGTATGGCTATTTGACTATGCTAAGGATTTTATTTCAGAACAGGGATGCAACTGTATAGCAGAAAGAGGAGCTGATGATAACGGCAGTCCTACCTTTCATTTATTGAGCAATTTCTATTTGCCAAGCGTTATTGTAAGTACATTAGATGTATTATCCCATGCAATCATCACAACAAGCCTGTGAAGTAGGATCTATCAATAGTATTCTCTTCATTTTGCAGATAGACGAGCTCAAAGAGGTTTAGTAACTTCTGAAAGGTCACAAAGCTGCGAGTGGTAAATCCACAATTTGAACCTAGCAGTTGAATCCCAGAGCCAGCACTCTGAACTATATTATTATACTTTCTGAGTTTTAATCTGGATCTTCAAAAAGTTAATGGAAAATGACTATAATGCAAAACTGTGCATGGATTTCAACAACTTTCTGCATGTAAACTTGTACTTCAAACTTATTTTTCCATGAACTTTTTGAGGCCCTTGGTGTATCTGATTCTATTGGTGACTAGCTATCTGAAATTTTACTGCTTTTTTTTTAGCTTTTCCTCCTTTATTCATGGTAGAGTGTGAGTGTCCTTGAGAGTGAGAGAAAGGCTAACTGTCAATAAAGTCTGGTTACACTGCAGGTTCCTTTCTCCAGTCCTCCAGCCCATTGGATCCCGGTCACTTGCACACTGCCTGGTATATTTCAGGCTGACCAGGCTAGGGATTCGAATTGCGGTAGCCATGTAAGATCTAGTTTTCTTAGAGCAGTGCATTACCATTGCTCCATGAAACTGACTCTATTTGATCTTCAGCTTTAGTTTCTTTAGCTGTAAATCGAGGATTATACTAGATCTCACAAGACGCTTCCAATTCTAAAAGAAGGTTGTCATTTTGATTTATAAAATGTGATGTGTTTAGTGTTTCAGATTACTTTCGGTTCGTAATCTCTTGATCCCTCACAGTGTAAAGGTTAAGTCATTTTCTAAAGTCATACTGTTAATAGGTGATGAAGCTTGACTTAAAATCAGATCTTTCTTACTAGATTTCTTGATTTTGCTGGTTGCCTCACTGTTTACCTTTTATTTAGTGTGTATATGCATATGTGGGTTAATAATTTAATTGGCTTTCTTAATATTTATTCATATCTATTTAAATGTAAGGTGCTTTAAACAGAAATAACGTCTTTGTTTTCTTAAAAATACCTTTTCCTGGGGCTGGCAGGTGGGGTGGTGGTTAAGAGCGCTGGACTCCCACATGGCTGACCATGGTTCAGGTCCCAGATCTAGCGGCTTTATTTCTCTCTCTCTCTCTCTCTTGCTCACTCTGTTCCTCACTGGTAAAATTTAAAAAAAGAAAAACAAGCTAACAAAAAACAAACAAAAACCTTTTCCTAGGGCCAGCAGGTGGCGTTGGTGGTTAAGGCGTTGGACTCCAACTTGGCCAACTGTGGTTCGAGTTGCGGATCTGGTGGCTTGAAAATTACACTGGGTGCATGTGCGTGTATACCCAAAATCCTAGAAGGAGAATGGAGAGCAAGAGATTGTGGGCCTAGGGGGGCAATTTCTCATTTTCCACTCTTACTGTCTCTCTCTTTCTCTTTCTGATGAACATGTATGCCCTATGTGTCTCCCCCACCCTGCCCCCCCCAAAAAAAACCTCCAAAAAAAAAAAAGTAAATAGAATTTTTAAAATACAACCTTTTCCTGGGGCCAGTAGATAGCCTGATGATGAAGGTGCTGGGCTCCCACATAGCCAACCACAGTTTGAGTCCCAGACCCAGTGGTTTGAAAATCATGCCAGACATGTATGCATGCATGCCTGAAATCCCAGGAGAAGAATGTAGGAGAAGGGATTGCAGTGTGGCCATCCTCCCTGAGAATGATTTCTCACTTTCCTTCTCACTGTCTGTCTCTTTCTGTGTCTGGTGAGTGCATGTATCCTATGGCAAAAACCTTAAAAACCAACAAAAAAACTTTCCTTCTGAATACCAAGTAATACTCAATTATTGTATAAAATATAGAGATATCAGAAATATTTAGTGTAGAGAGTGAAAGATCCTAGTAAAGAGTAGCTATGAATAGTTTGGGCCTACCTATAAGATCATGCATTGAATGCTGCTTCTCAATAGGCTGAGGCCACATGGGAAATGTGGGTTCAATTTCTTTTTTTCTTTTTTTTTTAAATAATTTTTAATTTTATTTTATTTACTCATTCATTTATTTTTTAGTTTGACCAGAGAGAGACAGAGGGTAAGAATGAGAGAGAGAGGAAATGAGAAAGCAAGCCACCGGATTCAAGACTGGGACCCTGGTCAGCCATGTGGGAGTGTCCAGCGCCTTAACCACCACGCCACCTGCTGGTCCCCAGTGGGTTCAATTTCTGATCCACCCTAAAAAGCTGGGCACAGTGGCATGCTCCTATAATCCAAGCTATGTGGGGATGGCAGCACAGCAGTCTAAAACACCACACACAGTGCACACAAAGAAACAAGATGCTAGTGTGGCATTTATTTTTAAAATATATGCATATGTTATCTGTGCTGTTTTTTAGGCCATTCTTTTCCTTTAAAAAAAATATTAGGAGCCAGGTTGTGGCACAGTGGTGGTATAACTAGATCCATGTGTCAGAAGTCCTGGATTTCAGTCTTGGGACCTCTCTGAGCCCACTGGTTGTGTGCTGATCTGGACTGGCTGTGATGGGATGTTTGGTAGCATGAAGGCACTACTGGGAGGCCCTCTCTTTTTCTCTCTCTCTTTCTGTCTCATGGAAGAAATAAACTTAAAAAAAAGGAAGCAGTGGGGTCCGGAGGGTGTAGTGGTTATGTCGCTGAACTCCCACATAGCTGACTGTGTTTCGAGTCCTAGACTTGGAGGCTTGAAAATCACGCCAGGCGTGTGTGCATGTATGCCTAAGATCCCAGGAGGAGAATGGAGGAGAAGGGATTGCAGTGTGGCCGTTCTCCCTTGGGCTGATTTCTCACTTTCCCTCACACCGTCTCTGTCTCTCTCTTTCTGGTAAGCGCACACACCCTATAGCAAAAGCCTCTTTTAAAAAAGGGGGGGGGGCAGCAGATGGCGGAATGGTTATGTTGCTGGACTCCCACATAGTTGACCACAGTTCAGGTCCTGGACCTGGTGGCTTAAAACTCATGCCAAGCCCAAGTATATGTGTGCCCAAAATTCCCAGCGGAGAATGGAGAAGGGATTGCGGCATGGCCATCACCCTGGGGGATGATTTCTCGTCTTCTGTCTCTGTTTCTCTGCAAGCGCACATGCCCTATAGCAAAAAATCTCTCCGAAAATAAGGAAAGAACAAAAATGAAGCTGTATTTTGAAATAATTATAGACCCACAGGAAGTTGCAAAGTACAGAGAGATTCTTTGCACCTTTCACTCAGTTTCCTGCGTAGTTACATAATGATAGTACAGAATCAAACTAGGAACTTAACATTGATTCAAGGACTATGTGTAATTTTGTGTTATTTTATCAAGTAGAGATTCCTGTAGCCATTGCCTCAATCAAGATACAGAACTATTTCAACTCTACAAAGATCTCTTTGTGCTCCTCCCCCACCCCAGTAGTTACCCTCAGCCTTTGACACACATCATCTTTAGACCCTAGCAACCTCTAATCTATTTTACATCTGTATAATTTTTTTTCCATTTAAGAGTATTCGGTAAATGGATAGTACAATGTGTGACCTTTTGAGATTTACTTTTTTTTTTCACTCAACATCATGCATTTGAGACCCATTCAAGTTACCATATAATAGTTTATTTTATTTTTATTTTTAGATTTTTGCCATAG
>NW_006160155.1:865234-872335 GCF_000334495.1 Tupaia belangeri chinensis
TTTTATTTTTATTTTTAGATTTTTGCCATAGGGCGCATACACTCATTGGAAAGAGGCAGAGACAAAGTCAAAGAGAGAGAGTCAAAGACTCACTGGAGAGAGACAAAGGTCAAAGACAGAGAATGCCCATACTGGAGTCCCTTTTCCTCCATTCTCCTTTCAGGATTTTGGGCTTGCAGGCACACGCTCAAGCCACTGGGTCTGGGACTCAAGCTGCTCAGTCAGCCATGTGGGATCTAGTCACCTTAACCACCGTGCCACCCACTGACCCTATAAATACTTTATTTTTATTTTTAGGGTTTTTTTGGTCCATGTGTTTATTGCTGGTATATAGAAATAAGTAGATTTTCTGTTTTGAGAGAGAGATTTTTGCTATAGGGCGTGTGCTCACCAGAAAGAGAGAAAGAGAGACAGGGAGACAGAAAGTGATAAATCACCCTCCAGGAGGATAGCCACACCTTCATCTTCCATTCTGTTCCTGGGATCTGGGACATGCATGCACGCCCACCTGGCGTGAGTTTTAAGCCTCTTGGTCTGGGACTTCAACCATTGTCAACCATGTAGGGAGTCCAACACCTTAGCCACTATGCCATCTACTGGCCCCCAGAAATAAGTTGATTTTTATATGTTTATTTTGTGTCCTACAGTCTTACTGAACTTACTTATTAGTTTTAGGAATTTTTTGTAGATTCCTTAGGACCAAGTGTGTAGACTGTCATGTCATCCACAAATCGGAATGTTTTTATTTCTTCATTTCTAATACAAATACTTTTAAAGTTTATTTATTTTATTAATGGTAGTGTATACATAAGAGAGAAAGAGAGCCAGAGACAGAGAGACCTTGACATTATCCTTGATTTCCCTTTCACCAGCCCTCCAGTTCTTCAGGACCCTGGGCATGTGTACATGCGCCTGGTATGTTTTCAGGCTGACCAGGGATCCAGACTGCTGCTGGCTGTGTGGTTCCAGCATTGCAGGTCAGTTTTCTGACTATGCCATCAGGCCAGGCCTCCGACACGTATGCTTTTAACCTTCTTTTTTTGCTTTGTTTGTATTGGCTAAACTTGCAGTACTATGTTGAAGAGCCCTGTTAAAGTTGGACATCATTGCCTTCTTCCTGATAAGGGGGAACACATTCAATCTTTTATCATTGAATATGTTAGCTGTAGGGTTTTTATAGATATCCTTTATCAAATCAATAATTTCTACTCCAGGCCAGCCCCATGGCCTAGTAGTTAAGGGACCTGATTTCCACTTGGCCACTGGATACCGTGGATCCAATTTCCATGGAACTGACTGTGGTTCTAGTCCAGGACCTGGCAGCTTGAAAAACACGCTGGGGGTGTGCCCCAGGTCCTGAAAGGATGCAGAAACAGAGGAGAAGGGATTGCAGTGTGACTGTGCCTCACTGAGGGGGAGTCTTTCTTCCTCTCTCACTATCTTTAGCAAGTACCTATGTCCTGTGGCAGATTTTTAAAAAATTATATTCTTACTATTTTTCGATCACAGATAGGGGTTCATAAGAAATTTGTCAGATGCTTTTTCTACTTTGATATATATGCTCTTGTGTTTTTACTTCTTTAGCTGGTTAACATAGTAGATTACATTGTTTGATTTTCAGATACCACCCCTGCCTTGCAGTCTCTGGAATAAACCCTATTTGGTTATAGCATATGATTCTTTTTATTATTGAATTATGTTTGTTAATATTTTGCTACGGATTTTTGCATCCGTATTCCTGAGTGACATTGGTCCCTCATATTGTAGTTTCCTCTAAGTGCCAGCTCCATAGTGTCAGGTAGAGTTTGAGGTTTTTTACTCTGCTGGCTGGGTAAGACAGGCACCTCATTCTTGCTTCCTGAGGCAAGGATATGTAAGCGAGTGAGGAGGGAGGGAGGAGATGGAGGTTGTGGATGGCCTCCTTACTGCTGACGGTGGTGTAAGTTCTGACTCCACCAGGCCTCCTCTGAGAGCACCTCTGCAAGGGCCGGTAGCTGCCTCATCAGTGCTGGGTGTGGTAGAAGCCCATGTCTCCCTTAACATGGCTCCACTGGCACCAGGTTGGGGCGAGGAAGGAGCTTGTCACTGCTAGGCAATAACAGTACCAGCTCCCTTCTTGGCCTCCTCTGATATCTCCTGGCGTAGTGGGAGATATGGCCCAGTTACAGCCAGACAAGGTTAAAATCTAGGCTTTCCACCCTTTCTTTCCTGAGGGGTGGCTTGGGATAGGGCCGTAGTTTTTTTCTCTGGTGTTTGGCTAGGATCGAGTGACTGTTGTTTAAAAGTTTTATCTTGTAGGCTGCTGCTTTTCTGATACTTTGATTGGAGAAAACAGGCTTTTCTTCAGGTTGCTTTTGTCCATACCTGCTGGCATTTCTGGGTTGCTGCTTTCTCTAATATCCAGACATATGTGATGAAGGAAACAGAAACACTTGGAGAACTCACCACTGTGTTCTTGAGATGCCTAGCTAGGCTACCTTCATCTCCACCTTTCAGATTTCTTCTGTTTATTCTGTATATACTGTCTATAGAGTAATAGAGAGAAGTACATCTGCTGCATCTTCCTGCATGCAGAAGTCCATATATGTTTTTTTAGCTTTTAAAAAAAATTTATTTCATTGATTTATTATCATCATTATTATTTATTTAATTTGACCAGAGAGAGGCAGACAGAGAGCAAGAGAGAGAATGAGCAAGCTGCCAGGTCTGGAACTGGAACCGTGGTCTGCCATGTGGAGATCAGCGCCTTAACCACCATGCCACCTGCTGGCGCCATATATGCTATTTTTTTTTTTATGCTATTTTTAACAAATGTGCCTGTTAGAAAATGTAGAATGCAAAGGGGTAGGGATAGTCATAGGAACTCTCCCTTCTTTTGTGCCTCTACTTTTTAGAAGTTGTTTCCTTCATTCAGTCTGTCATTTCTTTTTTCAAAAATATAATTATTTATTTCATTTATTATTATTATTTTAAATTTACTGTAGGGATGTGTACTTACCAGAGAAAGACAGAGAGAAATTGAGAATGCAGGCTGCCAGGTCTGGGACTTGAACTGTAGTTGGCCACATGGGAGTCTAGTGCCTTAACCCCCACGCCACCTGCTGGCCCCTTCATCCTTGATTCAGTGTGCACAATCTGTTGTATACTTTTCTGACAATGACCCTTTCTAAGGTATACTCTGATTATGTTCAGAAATCTGCAGTGGCTCAGAGCAAGAGAGAAAGCTAGAAAGCACCCCATGGGAGGGAGAGCCATGCTACAATCCTTTCTCCTCCATTCTCCTCTCAGGATTTTTTTTAAAAGAATTATTATTTTATTTAACTTTATCCATTTATTTATTTTAATTTGGCCAGAGAGGAACAGAGTGAGATAGAGAAAGAGAGCATGAAAGCAAGCTGCCAGTTCCAGGAGTCAAACCACGATCAACCATGTGGGAGTCCAGCACCCTTAACCACTGTGCCACCTGCCGGCCCCTTCTCTTCTCATGATTTTTAGCACACGTGCACACGTACTTGGCCTGAGTTTTAAGCCACTGGGTCCAGAATTCCAACCGCAGTTGACTATGTGGGAGTTCAGTGACATAATCATTATGCCATCTGCTGGTCCCTCGCTCTTCCTTTAAGATTCAGCTCAAATATCACTTCTGAGAACTTTTCTCTGATCTCACCAACCTCCTTTAACTTTCTAATTATTTAACAAATTATTTAAATATCCTGAATTAGTGTTGATTTGAGAGTTGAGTGAGTTACTTATATAAAGATCTAGCCACTGTAATTCCTTTTATCTTCTTTTATGACTCTAGTATCCCTTTCTCAACTATCAAATCATTAAGGCAAGATCTGTTTCCAATTGATCTAGGTAAGTGTCACATTGCCTAGTTCAATACCTTTCATTTAGTATGTGCGCATTACGTATTTAGTAGTCGAATAAATGTAATATATGAGGATATCTTATTAAGTCTGTTGGTATTTCCAGTTCCTTAGTGTCTGGCATCTATGTATAGCACGGATTTTGTAAATGTGTGAGATTTAACAGTGCAAAATTTGTAATTCAGAAGATTTGCATCGTTAGGCAGTCTCATCAGTATATTTACCTAGTGTAACTGAACACCTTTGATAAATTGCTCTGCTGATAACTAGAAAACAGTCTGAGATTCACCTTTTAAAGAAATGCAGACACCCTCAGCTCCTATGAAGTAGTGTAGTGCACATAAATCTTAAAAGGGTATTGCCTGGTTGAAAACTTACCTGCACTGCTTACTCTAGTATATGTTGATCTTGGCCGTTACTTATCCCTTCTGTGTCAGTTGTCTGTCTATAAAATGAAGAAATTAATAGTACCTGCTTATGGTTGTTGTGAAGAGGATTTGAACATACAGTATCAGTAGAACCCTTAGAATATCTTCTTACATGTCGTAAATGCCATAGGTATTAGTCAGTCTAATTATTGCTTTTTATCACTTCCTGAAAATACACTGAATATAGTTCAGAACTTAAGGAGTTTGTGAGTTAGGTTATATAGTCTTTTATCGTTTTCTTTTTCTTTTTTTCCTTGCCAGCAGATGCCATGCTCACTAAAGAGACATAAAACGCCTTCCCAGTAAGGAGTAATTAGGCAGCAATTCTTTTTCTTCCATATCTATGTCCTGCTAGGATTTTGGGCATGCACATACATGCACCCTGCTTATTTTTCAAACCATCAAGACCAGGATCTTCATGAACTGTAATCATCCATGTGGGGATCTTGCTTCAGTGCGCAGGGTTTAACTGCTGCCCTAGGGGGCTAGTCCTCTCCTCCGCCCCCTTTTTAATTCATTTCTTGAAAGAGAGAAAGAAAGAGACAGACAGTCCCAACAGGGTCTTCATACCATAGCCACCCCTAGTTTCAGTCAGCCCAGATCACAGGGACATGTACCCCTGGTACGCATAAGGAGGCCTCAGGTTGTGAACCCAGGACTTTCCCATGTATGACCAGCATCACAATATGGCATTACTGCCATGGTACTGGCTAGCCCCAAAGTACATGCTCTTAAGAATGAAATAACCAGCTGTCTAAAGGCAGTATTTTGTTTGATTTTGTTTATAATGATCATGGTCCCGCTGGTAAGGTATTAAGTGAGTAATTAAATTATTTGGATTGCTGCTTCCTCTTTTGTACATTTGCTTATTGGAAACCTATTATGTGCTGATTATACAGGCCTTAGTAATCTTCTGGGTAACCTCTACCATCGTCCCTAAAAATAAAGCAAAAGTAGCCTGATAATTAAACCTCCCTAAGCTCTCCTGCTGCTTTAGGTGCGTTTTCTTTTTGCTGTCTACATTCTTATTTTGTCCCACTCCATTTAAACTTTATCTTTATCTCCCTCCTATTCTTGATACTATTGAACTTGCTTAATAAATTACATGGCCAAAGAGAGGTTTTCTTTTGTTAAAGTTATTAATAAGACCATTTACTACTCAAGTCTTTTTGCACTGACACAAAGCGCTTAGTTGAGGAAAAAATAGCTGCATAGCTTACTGAAATAAAACATGTCATTCGTTCCAAAGAATGCAGGAGTACATATATTTAAAGAGAAGAGAGCTGAAAACCCTAACCTGCTTAGTTTCTCAGGAAATTAAGGGATGCAACATAGACTTACTTTGCCTTACCTAGAATTGAACTAAAATGGACCAATGAAAGAGCTTGGAGCCTTTAATTCTGGGTACTTCATTTGCTCTGAAAGATGATAACGCAAATAAATGAAGGGTCTGTACTGGTATATTCAGTCAGGGTTCAGTCATAAGAGAGAGAAACTGCTCTGGCTCGGCTACTAGGAATAATTTTTAGAACAAAATTTGAACTGGTCTGTCAGAGGAGTGCTACCTTTTCACAGTCAGAAAGTTGTTATTAGGAGGCCAGTGAGAAACTGTTGAGTTTAAAAACTCACCATCTCGGGAACCAGCAGTCAGCGTAACGGCTATGTCGCTGGACTCCCACGTAGTCGACCGCGGTTCGCGTCCCGGACCCGGTGGCTTAAAACTCACGCCGTGTGCGTACGTGCCCAAGATCCTGAGAGGAGAATGGAGGAGAAGGGATTGCGGCGTGACCATCCCCCTGGGGGGGTGATTTCTCGCTTTTTGTCTCTATGTCTCTCTCTGTCTGTCTGGCGAGCGCATGCGCCCTATAGCGAAAAACCTCTCCAAAAAAAAAAACCTCACCATCTCAACACCAAAAAATGCCAAACAGTCCAATTAAAAAATATATAGAGGAGGTCAACAGGCAGTATGAACATTAAGGCAGCTGGATCTGCATGGCCAACAGCATGTTTAGGGGCCTGGACTTGGCAGCTTGAAGCTCACACTGAGCGTGTGTGTGTGTGGATGCTCAACATCATGAGAGGAAAATGGAGGAGAAGGATTGCCGTGAGGCCATCCCCCCAGGGGATGATTTCTTGCTTTCTGTCTGTCTCTCTGTCTCTCAGATGAGCACACACACCCTATAGCAAAAATCTCTCTTAAAAAAAAGAACAAAGAAAACGAAAACACTGGGTTCTGGGCATGTACATGTGAAAACGCAAATCCTGATAAGATGGAGAACTGGAGGAGAAAGAGTTATCACATGACCATGCCCCATTGGGGAGTGCCTTTCTCTCTGTCACACTGGCAAGTGCATGTGCTCTCTGGCAATTTAAAAAAGAAAATTTGACAAAGGACATTAAACTAGGCATGTCTCCAAAGAAGATATATAGATGTCCAATAAACCTATGAAAAGATGCTCAACTGGGCCAGCCAGAGACCTGGTTGTTATTGGAGCTGGAGCCCACATGGCTGGCTGCATGGTTTGAATCCCAGCCTTGGCCACTTCAAAAAGACACTGGGTACGTGTGTGTGCATGCCCCAAATCCCAACAGGATGGAGAAATAGAGGACAAAGAATTGTGGTATGACCACACCCCAGTAGGAGGTGTTTTCTTGTCTCTCTCCCTCTGTCTCTCTTTGGTGAACACATGAACCCTCTGGCAAAAAAAGAGAAAGGAATGAAGGAAGAGAGGGAGGAGGGAAGAAGGGAAGAAAAAAAGTAAGGGAGAGGGGGACCAGCAGGTGGTGTGGTGGTTAAGGTGCTA
>NW_006160155.1:872414-892521 GCF_000334495.1 Tupaia belangeri chinensis
TTGTCTCTCTCTGGTCAAATTAAAATAAATGAATGACTAAATAAAATTAAATAAATGATTCTTTTTTTTGGAGAGGTTTTTGCTGTAGGGAGCATGCACTTGCCAGAAAGAGAGACAGAAAGCAAGAAATCACCCTCCAGGGGAGATAGCCATGCCACAGTCCCTTCTCCAACATTCTCCTCTCAGGATCTTGGGTACGCACACACATGCGCCTGGTGTGAGTTTAAGCCACCGGGTCTAGGACTCAAACCGCGGTTGACTACATGGGAGTCCAGCAACATAGCCATTATGCTAACTGCTGGTCCCAAATAAATAATTCTTTAAAAAAAAAAAAAAGAAGGAAGGGAAAAAAGAAGAAAGGAAGGGAGAAAGAAGCCGAACTTCTCTAGTCATTACTGAAATCAAATCAAAACCACAATAAGATACCACTTTATATCTATTATAATGACTACCACACAAACACTCTCACTTAGCCCTAACTGT
The DNA here is from genome assembly GCF_000334495.1 of Tupaia belangeri chinensis. Lineage (NCBI taxonomy): Eukaryota > Metazoa > Chordata > Mammalia > Scandentia > Tupaiidae > Tupaia > Tupaia belangeri. The sequence goes on from NW_006160155.1 coordinate 872,898, forward strand.
AGTAACGTGTAAGCAGTGGTGTGTGCTGTTGAAATGCTGTTCTCTACAGGTTGGGACCACATGGGAGGCCTAGGTTCAATTCCCAGTCCAACCTAAAGTTTGCGTGCAGTGGTACTCCTGTAATTCCCAGTGACTTGGGGAGGTTGAGGCAGGAGGATTACAATATAGTAGTGATACCTTGTCTGAAAAATCAAAAAACTCAAATAAAAAATAACAAGTATTAACAAGAATGTGGAGAACTTAGAAAATTGATATTGATAGTAGGAATGTAAAATAGTACAGCCACTGTTTTCCACAGTGGCTTTAAAAAATTAAACAGAATGGGCCTGATGGTACAGTGCTCTGTGAGGCTACTCATATAGGAAGGTTCTGGATTCATGTCTAGAAGCCTTCCTAAACACTCTGGGTGAGCATGTTCCTATGATTTGGAGCTGGTTGGAAGCTGGGAGTGGATTGCTTTGTGAAAGACCCTGTTGGGGGTACACCTCCCCCAGTCTGTCTTTGTCTCTCTTGCTCATGGAAGAAAGAAAGAAATTAGATGAAAAGCAAAAATTAAGTAGAATTACCATATGAGCCAGCAGTTCCACTTCTAGGTATATACTCAAAAGAAGTGGAAGCAGAAACTTGAACAGGTACTTGTATATCTGTGTTCAGATGAGCATTGTTCATAATAGCCAAAAGATGGAAGCAACTCAGGTGTCCATGGGCAGATGAGTAGGTAAACAGTTTGTCCATCTCCTCATTATTGGCAGTTGTTCACTGTTTCATTTCTGGTATAAATAGTGCTGCAGTGCCTTAGGTTAGACTTCTGAAAGTGGAACACCTTTGTCTAAGAATCTGAGATACTAAAGCACAGTCAGTTACATCATTGAAACTTGATCGACATTAGCGCTGGCAGGTGGTGGCATGGTGGTTAAGGTCACTGGACTCCCACATGGCTGACCTCAGTTCGAGTCCTGGATGTGCTTTTTCACTTTCCCTCTCCCTCCCTCTCACTCTGTTCCTCTCTGGTCAGATTAAAAATAAATAAAGTTAAATAATTCTTTAAAAAAAATTGATACACATTAAAAAGTATTGAATGCAAAACTTAATGCTTCTTCAAAATGTTAATTATATATATAAAGGAAACATTTTATTTTTAAGAGAGAGATTTTTGCTGTAGGGCACGTGCACTCATAGGAGAGAGACAGACAGAAAGTGATAAATCACCCCACCCCCACCCCCAGCTTGGCCATGCCACAATCCCTTTTCCATTTTCTTCTCAAGATTTTGGGCATGCACATGCATGCGCGTGCACACACACACACACACACACACACACACACACACACACAACACACACACACACACACACACAATGAGTTTTAAGCCACCAGGTCTGGGATTTGAACCAAGGTTGACTACATGGGAGTCCAGCAACTTAACCATTTAGGCCATCTGCTGATCCCTAAAGGAAACATTTTGATTTGAGATAAAATTTAAAAGAAGTATGTTCTGAAGTCACGAGTAACTAAGAAATTGCTCAAGTATCAAAGGTCAATACTGTATTATCAAGGTCCTAGAGAATAGACCATTCAAGCAGACTCTTATCAATAGGTATTAGTCAAACTTAGCTCCAAGTCATGGATAGACACCACATATGCAAAAGCAGCAGATTGTTCTGTACACAGTGAAACAAAAGATATCTTATCTTTTGGGTGGACTCCGGTTAGAAAATTTTGACGCCTGTAAAAAAATAAATGCAGTTTTTTTAAAATTTTTTTATTTTATTTATTTATTTATTTTTTTTTTTGAGAGATTTTCGCTATAGGGCGCGTGCGCTCGCCAGACAGACAGAGAGAGACATAGAGACAGAAAGTGAGAAATCCCCCCCCAGGGGGGATGGTCACGCCGCAATCCCTTCTCCTCCATTCTCCTCTCGGGATCATGGGCACGCACGCACACACGCCCGGCGTGAGTTTTAAGCCACCGGGTCCGGTACGCGAACCGCGGTCGACTACGTGGGAATCCAGCGACATAGCCATTACGCTAACTGCTGGTTCCCAATAAATGCAGTTTTCAGCAAGTAAATTTGTTTCTTTTGTCTCCAAATATAAGTGTGAAAGAGCTCAGTAAATTTTCTTCTCTTTTTTTATTTGCTAGAGGGAGTGTGTGTTCACGGGGCAGGGTGTGGGTGGTAGGGGAGAAAGTGAGAACTGCCCCCTCAGGGGGTGATGGCCATGCCACAGTCTCTTCTTCATTCTCTTCACAGTTAACCACTATTCCATGGCTGGCAGAGTACATTCTGTGATGTTCTTATTGCCATACTTGACAAAATGAAAAAAGTTTATCATAAGCCTACTAACTTTAAATCTGATATTCCTTAACATTAGCATGTAATCTTTAGTAGAAGATCTTCAATGTATCCCAGTAGAACAACCCAGATCTCTTCACAATAATATGAATAACTCATTTGTTTTGTTTTGTTTTTAAAATAATGATTTATTTTTTTATTCCCCTTGTAATTATTATTTCTTAATTTGACCAGACAGAGACAGAGAGTGAAAGGGAAAGCAAGAAAGCGAGCTGCCAGGTCCAGGACTTGAGCCGTGGTCAGCCATGTGGGAATCTAGTGCCTTTAACCACCCTGTCACCTGCTAGCCCCTAAATAACTCATTTGTGTCCTCCAACATTAAGACTACAAATACTGTAGTTAGGTTTAACAAACTAATCACAATCAGCCTGTAACTGCACAAAGATAGTGACTTTGCCCTGCCCTGCTTCCATGACTGACAAGCTGTAGGACAATCTGGCCACTACTGGAAATGGTATCTTGACTAAAAGGAGCATTGCATTCTGTGACTCACCCTTGACTCATTGTCTATGGGAGATATAGTGAGATGGTACTCAGCCTGCTTTCCAATCTTCCTCCAGTTGTCTCCTAGTACAGAGCCTGAAAAGCTAAATGTTATCCCCAGGTTTCTTGCAGTGAGAGTTCTAAATGTGAATCAAGATTCAGTCCCTAGGTGCTCATGACATGAGATGGAGAAAAGTAGGTGAACTAGGGCCCGCTTTCCTCAAGTTTGTGTGTTTGTGTATAATTCTCCAGTTTTCAGTCACTAACTTTGTGAGGGTTCAGAAACAGTTGTAGCCGCTGGGCACAGCAGTACTGGCTTCCTCATACATGTGTGACAGATGTGTGTTCTTAGTAAAGCTTCACAACAAAACAGACCATTGTGACCATTTTGAATATTGATTGATATTCAGTTTGTTGTATTAAGTACATTCATACTGTTTGGCAACCATTATCGCCATCCACCTCCAGAAATGTTTCATCTTCCCAAACTGAAATCCTGTACCCATTAGACACTAACTGCTACCACCCTCCCAACACCCACAACCCCCGTCCCTAATACTATCTGCTTTCTGTCTCAATGAATTTGACTATTCTAGATACCTCATATAAGTGTAATCATACAGTATTTGTCTTTTTGTGTCTGACTTATTTCACATAGTATGTCTTCGAGGTTCATCCATGTTGTGGCATGTGTCAGGATTTCTTTCTCTTTTTTTTGTTTTGTTTCTTTCATGAGTAAACAAATGAGAGACAGACAGCAAGCACCCCAACAGGATTTTGATGCCACTCTACCTCTAGCTTCAGTTAACCCAGATCATGGCCACACACAGGCCTTACATACTCAGGGAGGTCTCAGACATGAACACAGACTTCCCATGTGAGTCAGCCTCACAAAATACTGCATTTTACCACAGCACCACTGACTGGACCCAGAATATATTTTTTGTAGCTTTAGGTATGTATGTATGTATTATTCTGCCAAAGGGTGTGTGTGCTCACCAGAGAGAAAGGGAGAGAGCACCCTCCATGGAGAATGGTCACACTCTAATTCCTTCACCATTTCTCCACTCTTTTGGGATTTGGGGCACATATGCACACATGCCTAGTGTGTTTTTCAGGCCACTGGGGCTGGGATTCAAATCACGTTCAGCCATGTGGGCCCCAGCTTCTAGCCCGCTAGGCCATGAAACCAGCCCCAGAATTTCTTTCCTTTTTACATTTTTAAAAACTTTGCTATAGGGCACATGAGCTGGCTAGAAAGCAAAAGAGGGAAGGTGAGAAAGCATCTCCAGTGGGGTTAACCACACCATAATCCCTTCTCCTCCATCCTTCTCTTGGGATTTTTGGCATATATGCACACATGCTAAGCATATTTTTCAAGCCACTGAGTCCGGGTCTTGAACTAAGCTGTTGGTCATGTGGAATCTGGCTTCCTTAACACAGTGTCACAAGCCATCCTGAATGTCCTTCCTTTTTAAGGCTGAATAATATTTTCTCTTTCAAAGTTCTCTTCTATTTCTGTTTCTTTCTTTCTTTAAAATTTTAAACGTTTTATTATTCACAGGAGAGAGAGGAAAGAGAGAGAAAGCACCCTGAGCAGTCTCCTTATGGTACAGTCCCTTTTCCCTGGCCCTCCAGTTCTTCAGACTCTTGGGTACATGCACACACACTTGATGTGTTTTCAGGCTGACTCAGGATACAAACCCTTGGTTGGTCATATGGCTTCCAACAGTTCAGTTCATTTTGTAACCAACTATGCCACCAGGTAGTTATTTTCTGCAGTGTCTGATCAGCTGTTGATCTCATCTAGTGTATTTTTCATCACAGATAATATAATTTTTTTAATTTAATTTTATGATTATGTATTTAACTTGACCAGAGAGAAAGGGAAAGTCAGAAAGCAACCTGCCAGGTCTGGGACTTGAACCATTCAATCAGCTGGGAGTCCAGAACCTTAGCCACCACACCACCTGCTGGCCCCGGATAATGTACTTTTATCTCTATGAGTTTTATTCAGGTCTTTTATATGTCCATTTTTTATATTTAGCTTTTCAAACACATGTAACACATAATTCTCATATAAGTTAATTTCTTCATCTGCTAACTATATTATCTATGTCAGTTATTCGTTGATTTGATTGAATTATTTTTCTCCTTATTATAGTAAATAGTTTCCTGCTTTTTTGTATGCATAATAATTTTTTTTCCAATTTGCTGAAGAGAGTGGAAACATGTCCCAGTGGGACATAGTCACACTGCTGTGGAGAGCAGCCAGTTTGAAAACATGTGATGAAAACATGTGGCCTGTAGACACATGCAGAAACACGCTTTTGTAAGTTACTTTAGCAGGGCTCTTAAGAAGCATTTACATACGAAAGTTGTATTTGCCTGCTGTTAATGGTTATTTTGTTGTTGATACTCAGTACCCCATACTGCCCAATATTGAACTAAAGGAAGTCACATGTGTTTAATAGATTGTCTCTCAAAAAAGATTAGAGAAATTATATGGAGCATGTTTTCAGACTAATTGCTCTCCACACGCTGCAATCCCTCTTCCTCCCTTTCTCCATCTGGTTGGGATTTGAGGCACACGTGCACACGTGCCTATTATGTTTCAAGCTGCCAGGTCTAGGACTCAAACTGTGCAATTGGCCATGTGGGATCTGGTTCCCTTAACTACTAGGCCACAGAGCTGGTCTACCTTATAATGTTTAACTGAATGCCAGACGTGAATATTACCTGTTGGGTTCTGTATACTTCCATATTTTTATTAATACCATCAAACTTTATTGTGGGATGCAATTAAATTACTTGAAAATAATTTGATCCTTTGAGTCTTGCTTTTAAGATTTGTTAGACTGGAGAATCAAGGCAAAAACGTTTTACGGACACAAAAATGGAAAATTAATCTGTTGATAATCAATCTGTTGATGATAATGTGTTCAGTAATATCTTTGGAGTAATATGCAGGGTATCATGCTGGGAAAATTCATTTTGTATGCTGTAAAGATGGACAGTGATTAAATGTAATAATAAAAAAAATTGTTAGGCTGGATTAAAGACATGTTTAGTTTAGGGTAGGGTTTCTCAGTAGCAGACTATGATACTTTGACCCAAATAATTAATTCTTTGTGTGTGTGTGTATGTGTGTGTGTGTGTGGCTGGAGGCAAGGGAGTGCTGTGCATTATAGACTGTTTAATGTCATCTCTGACTTCTACTTTTTCTTTCTTTCTTTCTTTCTTTCTTTCTTTCTTTCTTTCTTTCTTTATGAGAGTTTTTTTGATGTAGTGCACATGTGCTCACCGGATAGAGACAGAAAGCAAGAAATCATCCCCCAGGGGGGTGGCCATGCCACAGTCTCTTCTCCCATTCTCCTCTTGAGATTTTTGGGCGTGCACACACATGTGCCTGTTATGAGTTTTAAGCCACCAGGTCTGGTACTCAAACCATGGTTGACTACATAGGAGTCCAGTGATGTAACCATTATGCCATCTGTTGGTCCTAACCTCTACCCTTCAGTACCAGTAGCATTCCTTCGGTTGTGACAACCAGAAATGTATCCAAACATTGCCAAGTGTACTAAGGAATGGGGAACATTGCCCCAGTTGAGAACCACTGCTTTGGGGTTCATTTTGCCTTACTACTTCAGAGGGTTGCTGTAAGGCAAGATCTTTCAGTGTACCCTACCCAAAACTCTCTGAATCATGGATTTTTTTTTTTTCTTTCAGTCTTGCTTTTTGGGATAGGACTTTTCTAGGCCTTGTGAGAGTACTGGGAATCCTTTGGGATGGTATTTCCTTGACATTGGTTAGTTTCTGATATATTAGTACATGGCACTGATCAGCATTCAGCTGAATATTCAAGAGAGATTCTAGGGAGATCTCTGGAGTTTTCTGTGTCTCTCTCTCCTATCCAGTATTCTGTTCCACAAACAGCTGTCCTTGACACCTCACACTCTCAGTTCCATCTGCTCACTCAGTGGTTCTGCTGGGCTCATCTGGGTTTTCTGTCCTGTACCTCTCATGACCTAGAAGCTCTCAAGGCAGTAAGGTGGGGTGGTTGGGCTCACCTTATTTATTTCCCATTTCAGGAATTTTTCTGATGTTCAGTGTCTTGAAACTTTCTTCTTGAATATTTCATCTGTATTTTTTAGGTTAGAGGGTAAATCTGGTCCTTGATATATCTTGGCCAGAAACAGAAGTCTCTTTAACTGAAAATCAATTTTTATCAATGATTGGTTGAAACTGAAAGCATTCTTAAATATTTACTAACCTAATTTCTCCATTTTATGGATTTGTCTGAAACCCGTATCTGTCCTATTCTTTGTTCAGTCTCCTGTTCCCTGTAATTCCTATGGTACAACATGAATATTACATGGACTCTAAAGCTTTTTATCATCTTTTAATACACCTCTTTAATGCAGGCTTCCACAGTGTTAGCTAAGTAGTGATTTAGTATGGGCCTCTAATGATTATGTGCTAGCATACAATTAAAGGATGTGCTCTGACCTGATGAAGCAGAACAGTAGTATGTGTCATGCTTCCAGGGCTTTCCCACAGCAGGCTCAAAGACTTCCAGGAGGCTCCACCACATATGAGAACTCCTATTTTCTAGTGGCCAAAATGTTCGCATCAAAGCTGTTTAGGCTGATTGAGATCATAAAGAACTAGTGAGCTAATACAGAAAAAAAAAAAAAAATGAAAGAAGCACCATTGTAAGCAGAGTATGAGATGAAACTATACTGAAGAATAATGCTACAAGGATGGGAGTGACCTGGAACCCATTGGTGGTAAGCTGTTAGAGAAAGGGGATAGGAAGCAATATAGAGATAGAATGACCGAAGAAACGCGGCCTTGTTTTATGTGAGATGAGCTTTACCATCACTACTACAGAGTTTGTAGCATGTGCTTGTTAGTATTCAAGGACGAAGTAATTTTGCTCAAGCTTACCTTTGGGAAAAGTACTCGGTGGTTAGGGTGAAACTATCTAGTATGTATGTGAACTAAAATATAGCAAAATCATATTTCTAATGGAATTGTTTATATGATATTTAATAAATAATAGAAAACAATATATAATATACCAATATGTAAGTTCCCTGTGTTAAAGTGAATAAATGAAAATTCCTTGATGATATACTGTAACTAAAAAGAGTGAAATAAGAATTTTTGTAACTTTACAGTATATAATAATTAGACAACTGTTTAAAATATATAGACTTGTTGAAGATGGAGGTAATGTTAATTTCTAAAACTGAAAAACTATATGGATTGATAATGTTAAATTATATTAAATATATTAAGATATCTATTTGGAAACAAAATATGATGTAAGTCTTTCAAAAAACTAAGATGGCTTTTTAGTAATTAAGAGATAAATATCTAATGACTAACTGATATTTTCATGGCATTTATCTGTAGGACAATTTTATCCAAGTGTATTTCTTATTTTCTGAATAGTTCTAATGATACAAGTGGTGCTCATGTAGTTAATGTCTGCCTTTGCCAAGTGATTATGTAAGTCTGTGTGATAAAAGTTTGTGTTGGTAGAAGAATGTAGGACAGTTTCAACTTTTTACTTACCTCCACATAGGGAAGCAGAAGGTCTTCGTTGCTAAGAATCATGTCGGAAGGTAGTGATAGACACCAAAATCAGAAGTTACACATCTGGGAGGAGAGGAAGTTATACATCTGATAGCACCCAGGGCATCCTGAAGGACATTCATTTGTCCTACAGAATAATTCTTTTGTATTAATATTTTGTTTGCTTTTTAAAGGATTTATTATTTTAGTTTTTTGTCATAGGCCATGTATGCTTGCTAGAGAGACAGAGAGACAGAGAGAGGGAAAGTGAGAAATTGCACTCTGGGGGAATAGACATGTTGCAGTTCCTTCTCCTCCATTCTCTTCTCAAGATTTTGAGCACGTACACACATTTACATGCACCCGGTATGATTTTCAAGTTGCCTGGTCCTGGACTCAAAGAGGACCATGCATGTGGGAATCCAGCACCTTAATGACCACCCCACTTGCTGGCCCTAAAAGAAACTTTTTAAAAATAAAGTTTAATGTATATGTAGAAAAACATAGGTCATTGGTATACAACTTGAATTTTCACAGAAAGAACATACCTGTGTGACTAATATCCAGATTAAGAAGAATATTTGTATTGGAATTTTTTTTTTTTTCCCAAGCTTTGGTGTAGGCACATGACGGTCATATCATTTCTTTTTTTTTTTTCTTTCTTTCTTTCTTTTTTTTTTGCTTTGAATTTTACCTACCATGTTTTTTTTTTTGCTTTTTTTTTTTTTTTTTTTTTTCAAAAAAAAGAAAAAGCATTTCGGGGACCAGCAGATGGCACAATGGTTACTTTGCTATATTCTCACGGAGTTGACCATGGTTCGAGTCACGGACCTGATGGCTTAAAACTCACATGAGATCCTAAGAGAAGAATGGAGGAGAAGAGATTGCAGTGTGGCCATTCCCCATGGGGAGTGATTTCTTGCCTACTGTTTCTCTGTCTCTCTGGTGAGTGCATGCAGCCTATACCAAAAATCTGTCTCTCAAGGGAAAAAAAGGCTTTTTGAAAGGAAATACAGTCTTTAGAGATCTGGAAAATGTCAGGAAACCCATAGGCTTCAGTGGTTGAGAAAGGAGTTTTAAGAAATAGGTTTTGGGCTAGCCAGATGGCATAGTGGTTAAGAGAGCTGGATCCCACATGACCAACCACACCGTTCTGTCCTGGACCTGAAAAAACACAATGGGTGCTTGTGCATACTTGCCCCAAATCCCAAGAGGAGAATGGAGGAGAAAGGGCTGTCGCATGGTCATCCCTTGCCAGTGGGGATGCTTTCTCAACACCCCCTCCTGTGAGCTCACACACCCTACAGTAAATTTTTTAAAAAACAATTTTTTTTCCCATGCAGGCCTTTGTCTCCCATTTGTCTGATATATAAAACTGATATAGGCCAAAGTAATTGCAAGTTTTACAATAGAAAAAGAATATAAACAGAGCTATGTGGGACCAAATAGTAAAAATTATTAGTAGTTTTTCAAACATAGTGTGTTACTGGTCTTGTATAACCACAGTATGAAGTTTTGGGTCATGACATTTTTGAGTACATTGAAATGTCATTTTTAACAATTTTTGTCATTAAAATCTCGGTGACAGTTATGGATGAAATGCTTTATTCAGTTCTGTCATTGATATTCAAGACATAGAGGGGCCAGCAGATGGTATAGCGGTTATGTCACTTGACTCCTACACTGCCAACTGCAGTTCAAGTCCTAGACCAGGTGGCTTGAAACTCACACTGGGCTCTTGTGCATGTGTGCCCAAGATCCTGGGAGGAGAATAGAGGAGAAGGGATTGTGGCATGGCCACCCCCCGCCCCTGGGAGGTGATTTCTCACTTTCCCTCTCACTGTATCTGTCTTTCTCTCCCCTCCACACCACCCCAGTACACATGCCCTAAGGCAAAAACTTCTAAAAAAAAAAAGACAGAAGGAACTGAACCATTATTAAGATTCAAACTTATATCTAATGTAAAGTAGAAAGCATTATGTGGTAGTAGATAGAAATATGCCTAATCTGGGGCTGGCAGGTGGCATGGTGGTTAAGGGCGTTGGACTCTGACATGGCTGACCACGGTTCGAGTCCCGGACCTGGAAGCTTACTTTCTCACTTTCCCTCCCCCCACCCCTGCTCTCTGCCTCTTGCTCTCTCTCTCTCGCTCTGTCCCTCTCTGGTAAAATTAAAATAAATAAATAAAGTTAAATAAAATAATTCTTTAAAAACAAAAAGAAAAGAAAAGAAATATGCCTAATCTAAAAGGTTTCCTGAATTGCAATTACTTTGCTTTTGTGCCCTTCCCCCCAGGGTAGAGAGATACTTTTTCCATGAACTTGGAAGATTTCAGAAAGAAGTAAAATAATTTTATTTATTTGTTTGTTTGTTTGTTTGTTTGTTTTGCATATAACAAATCTTTCTGTGTAGCTCATTTTATGAAAAGTATTAAAATACGGAACCAGAAGATGGTGTAATAACTATGTCGCTGGATTCCCACATGGTTAACCATGGTTTAAGTCTCGGACCCAGAGCCTTAAAACTCAAACCAGGAGTGTGCATGCATGCCTGCCCAGAATCCCAAGAGGAAAATGGAAGAGAAGGAATTGTGGTGTGGCCACAATGGTGTAGTGTGGAGGAGAAGGATTGTGGTATCACCCCAGGGGGGCAATTTTTCGCTTTCTGTCTCTTTGGCTAGCACTTGTGAGCTATAGTAAAAAAATCTCTCTAGAAATTAAAAAAAAAAAAAGTATTAAAGTGAAATTCTTTTATTTTTCTCTCTCTCTCTCTTTTTTTTTGGTGAGGTTTTCGCTGTAGGTCGCGTCCGCTCGCCAGACAGACACAGAAAGCGAGAAATCACCCCCCAGGGGGGATGGTCATGCCGCAATCCCTTCTCCTCCATTCTCCTCTCGGGATCTTGGGCACGCACGCACCCGCGTCCGGCATGAGTTTTAAGCCACCGGGTCCGTGACGTGAACTGCGGTCGACTACGTGGGTGTCCAGTGACATAGCCATTATGCTGACTGCTGGTTCCCAAAGTGGAATTCTTTTTTCAGTTGTTCTTAACTATAGACTTTTTAATTGAGTTATGGCCAGTAGGGCTATAGAAAAGCCATATGCAAAGTACTTTCTGTAAAAATGTTTCATCATTAGCCTTTCATCTGCTATTGAGATTATATGCATAAAGTTTTAAAATATTAGTCTATTGAAAACCACTTGGTATTAAATTTTTTTTTCTTCTACTCTAGAAGCCAATAAAGCAATATAGGTAAATTACTGTTTCTGGTATGTTTATGTGGTCTTCAGAGAAGTTGTTAGAACACACTGACTTTTTTGTTTTGTTTTCCTCTTTTCCCTTTACAGGCAGTGGAGGAGGAAATGGCAGGTCCTAATCAACTCTGCATTCGCCGCTGGACTACCAAGCATGTAGCTGTGTGGCTGAAGGATGAAGGATTTTTTGAATATGTGGACATTTTATGCAATAAGCACCGACTTGATGGAATCACATTGCTCACGTTGACTGAGTACGATCTCCGGTCTCCTCCTCTGGAAATCAAAGTTTTAGGGGACATTAAAAGGTTGATGCTGTCAGTCCGAAAATTGCAGAAAATACATATCGATGTTTTAGAAGAGATGGGCTACAACAGTGACAGTCCCATGGGTTCCATGACCCCTTTCATCAGTGCTCTTCAGAGTGCAGACTGGCTCTGTAATGGGGAGCCTCCACATGACTGTGATGGACCCATCACTGACTTGAATTCCGATCAGTACCAGTACATGAATGGGAAAAACAAACATTCTGTTCGAAGATTGGACCCAGAGTACTGGAAGACCATACTGAGTTGTATATATGTTTTTATAGTGTTCGGGTTTACATCTTTCATTATGGTTATAGTCCATGAGCGAGTGCCTGACATGCAGACCTATCCACCACTCCCAGATATATTCTTGGACAGGTAAGCTTTGTTTCTAGTTGCTACATTTGTAGAATGTTGGTATAATAACATCAGTGATAATATATTTATGATTATGTTGTTTGTTGTCACGATTGACAAATACTTTCCATTTGCTTTATTTGGTGATATAAAAAGGCATGCTTTGATGTCACCTTTTCCATATAGAGTAAATTAGGCCTTAATCCTAGGGAAGTGCCTAATTGATTTTTCTACAGGTGTAGCTCCTTGGATAGTTCAGATTTTAATGCTGTTTGTAATAAACATCATTTTTGGAATGATGTTTGTAATAAATGAGACTCAGTGGCTTTTTTTTAGTGATAAACAGGGTTCTGTTTTTCCAGAAATATAGGTGTTCTCTTATATCACCAAAGGAATTGGAATTATCACAAACAGTACAATGGACTTATAGTTTTCTCTTATTATTACATACTAACACATTAAAAAGGAATATAGTATATGTATAATATATGAAAAGTAATAATAGAACAATAAACACTCAGGACTATTCTTGTATTTGTGATTTTTTTTTTTAATTTAAAGTGCTCTTGTTAGTTTTTATAAAAGTTTTTGCCTTGCAGCATATGTGTTTTTTTAATGAAATCCATTTAAACTGTCCATATTTACATAGAATAAGCTGGGTCTATAGCTCGGCTACTAGGGAGGCTGGGAAAGGAGGATCACGAGTCCAAGGCCAGCCTTGGCAGTATAATGAGACTCTGTTTCTAAAAAGAAAAATAAGGGGGAAAAGCTGGTAAAATAACACACACATCACATTTTCCCCCCTTTCAATCTGCAACTAAAACTAAAGAGTTCTTTGTTTTTATTTTTTGAATTATAAGCCCACAGGATGGTGTGAACAACAGAAGACAAAATAGCTATTCATTTTTGGAAGTTCAAAAGTGGATGAATGAGTAGCAACTAGCAAACCTAAAATAACCTACTAAAATAGCAATGGGGAAAACTGTGAACCAACCCAATTTATATTGTAGATTTCTCTAAGCTCTGGATACTGGAGCTGAAGGGGTGATGCTAAAATAAGGAGAATTTATTAAAAACTGTTTTTGCTTTTAGATTCCTTTACTTCCTTTCTTGTTCTATACAGTTTTCCCAACTGTAAACAGATGACCCTAAGGAAATAAGGAAGAAAGCATGTGGATATCTGGGAAAAGAGTACTCTAGGCAGGGAAATAGACAGGTGCAAAAATCCTGAACTGGGAATGTGCCTGGCATTTTTAAAATTAATTATGTATTTAATTTTATTTATTATGATTATTTTTTAACTTGCTATGGTACACAAGCACTTACCAGAGAGAGACATACAGAGAGAGGGAAAGTGAGAAAGCAAGCCACTCGTTCCAGGATACAAACTGAGGTAAGCCACATGGGAGTCTAGTGCCTTAACCACCATGCCACCTGGTGGCCACTTTACTGGCATATTTAAGCAAGGATGAGTCAGAATTGGGGAGAGCAGTTGGAGATGAGGTCTGAGAAGAGACTCAAACTCAGATTGTGTAGGGACTTGGAGACCATCTTGAGGACATTAACTTTCAGTGTAAGTGAAAACAAAGCCATTGGAGAGGATTGAAATGAAGAGGGTAATGTAACTTCTGTGTGTGTGTTTTTTTTTAATTAATTTTTTTTTATTAACAAGGGCACATGTACTTGATGGAAAGAGACTACAAGAGAAGGGGAGAAGGTACCCCAATTGGGGCATGGTCAGTCTGTTATCCTTCCTTCTTCAACTTTCCCTCCTTTTAGGATTTTGGGCATGCATATACACACGTCTGGTGTGTTTCTCAAGCCACTCGGTTTTGGATTCAAACTGTGCTATGGGCTATGTGGGATCTAGCTGTATTAACCACTAGGCTACAAAGCCAGCCCCTAACTTTTCATTTTAAAAGATTCTTCTAGTTGTTGTATTAAGAATAGGGGTAGGTTGGGAACTAGTTAAATTATTGAATTTTCTGCAGGGAAAATGATGGATTGATTAGGTAGTGTGAGAGATGATGGGGAAGAGTCTAATTCTGCGTATATATTTAAAGTAGAGCTAACAGGATTTGCTGATGAAATTGGATATTGGGTATAAAAGAAAAAGAGAAGTCAAGGATTATTCCTGGATTTTTTTTACCTGTGCATCTGAAAGGATTTAGTTGCTATTTACAGAGATGGGAAAACTGGGGGAGGAGCTGACTTCGAAAGAAAATTAAGGGTTTGGTTTGAGACTTGTCAAGCTTGAGGTATTTTACACCAAGTCAAATGTCAAGTAAGAGGTGGACATAGAGTTCAGAGAGAGATCTAGGCCAAGATTTGGAAGTTATGGGCATAAGTCAAACCTTGGTGCTAGCTAGATAAGGTTTCATGCTGCTCTCCTGTCCCCTACCTTCACAGCCAGCCAGGATTACAGGCAAGTGTACATGCACACAGCATGCACAGATCAACCCAGGAACCAAACTCTTATCTTCCACATGGCTACAGCATCATGGAGTGGTGTGCTACCACTGTATCACCACAGCGGCCGCTTACGTTTTCTTGCACATTAATACTCCCAACATTCAGCAGCTGCATCTCTTTGTTAGGGGGTTGTCAGAGAGTTGCTCTTGGGCTGTTGGGATACATTTTGCCTGCTAGAAAAGAAAGCCAAAAATGCTTGGAAATTTGTATCCCTTAAGCAACCATCCTTAATAAATGATTGATGAGGTGGGATATAAATATTTCATTTCTCTTTGTTGTAATTAGAACATTTAGATTGGACCTACATTGTCCCAAATTCCGCATATGTTTTAGCCAAGGTTACCCTTTCTAAGGTTCCCCACAGGGTTTCTTTAATGTCTCACCTTTGCTTTGCTTCCTTGCTCTCAATCTCATGTCCTCCTAGCTTTTGGATTTTCCTTGGGAGCACTTCTTGTAAGTCACTTTTACGTTGATCTTTGTTTCAGGCTCTGTTTCTGAAACTTATTTTACATAATCTCATGAGCTTCAACACATTATAAACAGGAAGTTAGGAGACAGGTATGTTTCTAGAGGCAGGCCCAGCAACAGCAATGAAAAGACAGCTCATAACCGTAATAGCAAGAGAGGAAATAGAAGCACTATAAAAAGCAAACATAAATAATAGAAAAACCACATCAATCTGGAATTTAACTGCCCTTCATTTCTCAGTAGTCCCTGAGGTCATTAGACTGTGTAGAGCTTAATAGTCAGTGTTCATACTGATGATTCTGAACTAACGAAGGAAATTAAATTTCAGGGGAAAAAAAAGGCTTATACATGTATAATGAATTTTTAAAAGGTTTGCATTGAAATAAATATAAGGGATTGAATACACATTTGACATGTTCCTTGTGATACTTCACTAACATGACAATAAAAGAGAAATAAACTATAATCCCTCGAAGGCAAAAATAGTGATAATAATGTAAGTTTGGAAAGTAGATAGCTAGGTGCCTGTTGTGAGAGTCAGGTGGGAGTGGCAATGCCCAAGAGGTGAGTTTATTTGTACTATGGAACTCCAGAAAATCAACAGAAGGCACCAGGCATCACTCAGTGCCAGGGACAGAGAAATCCACAATTTGATCAAGCTTAGTCCATGCACACAGAATGTCTTTTTTTTGTTGTTTAGGTATTTCAATGCCGATTATGAATCATCAGTCAGAAAAACCATATATTTAAGGAAAACAGACCAGTGCAAACAGAAGAAAGGAAATTGGGAAACATAAAATAGTTAACAGAAGAGCATTTAAGATAATAATAATAATCATTCCTATTCTCGGTTCAGAAATTTGCTTTCTATAAGACAGTAGGGACTACACAAAAGGAAAATTCAGGGCCAGCTCTGTGGCTTGATGTTTGGGGGAGCCAGATCCCACAAGGTCCACTGGTATGGATCCTGTCCCAGCCCCAACAACCTGAAAGACAAGTTAAGTGCATGTGTGTGCATGCCCCACATCACAAAAGGGGAGAAATGGAGAAGAAGGGATTGTGGCTTGACCATGCCTCACTAGGAAGTGCTTTCTCTTCCTCCCTCTGTCTCTCTGTGTCTGGTGAGTGTACATGCCCTCTGGCAAATTAAAAAAATTTAAAAAGAGAGACCAGCAGGTCGTGTATGTAGCAGTTAAGGTGCTGGACTCCCTTATGACCCCTGTGGTTAGAGTCCCAGACTGGGCATATGTATGTGCATGCCCAGAATTGTAAAGGAGAATGGAGGAGAAGGGATTGTGGAGTGGTCATCCCCCCCGGGCATGATTTCTTATTTACTTTCTCTGTCTCTCTCCTCTGTCTTTCTGGCAAGCACAAGTACGCTATAACAAAAATCTCTTTAAAACAAAACAAAACAAAAACCCAGAGGACTATGTGGTTTGTGTCTCGGATCTGGTGATTTGAAAAACATACCAGGTGTTGGTGCATGCGTGCGCATGATCTTAAGAGGAAAATGGAGGAGGGATCGCAGCATCACTATCCCCCCTAGAGGGTGCTTTTTCAGTTTCTCTCTCACTCTCTCTCTCTTTGTTTCTCTGGTGAGCACACACACGCTATAGCCAAAATTTAAAAAAATAAAGAGGACATATGGGATTCAGGAACTCCATATAGGAAAGAGGAATCCCCAAGATAAAAGTTGAATTTTATTCCAAGAAAACATCATGAAGAAAGACTAGAAAATATGATTATTCTTAATCAGAGTTAGAAAGAGAAGAATTCTAAGAATTCTACCTAAAGAAAAATTGGAATTGAAATAATTTGTGGATGAATTAGTGATAGGCACACAGGAAATAACAAACTGAAAAAAAATGTATTTGTCAGAGTCAGAGAATTATAAGAAGTTGTACAAGAAATAAATTTTTTTTTTAAATTTTGTTTTAGGATGCTGGCGCTTGTGCTTGCAAGGGGGAGGGAAGTGAGAAAGTACTCCCCAAGGGGGATGACAAAGCTGTAGTCCATTTTCCTTGGCATTTGGGGCAGGCATACACATGCGCCCGGCTTATTTTTCTTTTCTTCCTTTTTTTTTTTTAAGGTTTCTGCCATAAGGCATGTACACTCGCTTCCTCTCTAGAGAGAGACACAGACAGGGAAAGTGAGAACTCACTCCCTGGGGAAATGGCACACTACAATCCCTTTCCCTTTCAAGATTTTGGGTACACACACGTGGCCAGTGTGATTTTCAAGCTACTGGGTGTGGGACTCAAACTGCAGTTGACCATGTGGGAATCCAGTGCCTTAACCACCTCACCACCTCCTGGCCTACACCTGGCTTGTTTTTCATGCCTTTGGTTCTGGGACTCGAACTGCACAGTTAGCTATGTGGGATCCAGGCACCTTAATCACCACACTGCCTGCCTGGCCCAAGAAAGGAATTTAATAATCTCTCTACTGATGGTATTGGATTGTCAGAAAAGTCATTACATATTTTTTCTATGCAAAAAATGGGTCATGACTTTTCCAGTGATCCAATATTTACAAACTTACATTAAGTAAAAGCCAATTAAAAAAAAAAGTAAAAGCCAATAACTTCTTTAATTAGTATTGTGAAATAATATTAAGAGCATGAGAGAGTAAGTACATATGGATGACGGGAGTGTGCCACTGAAAGACAGTGCCAGATGTAACGGCTGGATGAGTACAGTGGTTGCCTCTGAGAGCAAGAATTAGGTTTGTTTTGGGGATGGGACAGAAGACTTATTTTTATCATAAGCATGGTAAAACTACTTTAACTGCATACTGTGTATATTAAAAACTATATATTGTTTTTAAAAGGTGTTTATTTTAAAAGTTTAAAGTTTTAGAAATCATTTAAAGGAAACTGTTTTATTGGAAAATTTCTGTAATGTGAAATAACTCTTTTCCTAGTAATCCTAGATAAATACATTAAAAATACATAGGATGGGGACCAGCAGTTGGAGTAATGGCTCTGTCACTGAACTCCCATGTAGTTGACCGCGGTTTGAGTCCTGGACCCGGTGGCTTAAACTCACACTGGGCGCATGTACATGCGTGCCCAAGATCCTGAGAGGAGAATGGGGGAGAAGGGATTGCGGCGTGGCCATCCTCCCTGGGGGGTGATTTCTTGCTTTCTTTCTGGCGAGCACACGCACCCTATAGCAAAAACCTCTCAAAAAAAAACATAGGATGAGTCTTTTTCACATCCAAAGTTCCTAAATGAAGATGCGTAACTCTCTTCAGTTAGTCTCAGTAAGGTTAAGAATAGTCTGTTAATATCTTTTATTTCAGATTTCACATTTTCTTTTAAAAATATCTTTATTTCCTTAGTTATAAAATTAACAAATGCCATTATGTAAAAGTTTTCAGTGGTAATATATGACTATAGAAAAATAAAACTATCATAATCCTAAGCATACAGAGATGACTTATTTGGACTGTTACATTTCGATCTTCTTCCTCCCTTCCTCCCCTCCTCTTTTTTCTTTTAAAATAAAAAATATATATGATCTGTCTTTAACTAGTGGATAACCACAGGAACTCTGGATTTGGTGATGAGAAAAGAAGGGTAAATGGAAAAGAAGAAAATAGGGATCTAAAATAAAAGGGGCCAGAGATAAATATACTTTAATTTAAAAAAAAAAAAGAGTCAAGTTCAATTTCTGATGGTCTGAATTCTGAAATGAATACATTATGCAAAAAGGAAGTTTTTCTGCCATTTTCTTTTGTGGGCAGCCCTGTTTCCAGGTTTGCTATCCCGTAGGATGGGGAAAAATGGTTGTTGCTTCTTTACCAAGAACCGTGATGGGGAATCACAAACAACAAACAGGTTCTGATAAATGGGGTGCTGTTTAAAACAGTATTTTTACCCCAGTTCCCCAGAATTATCTCCTGAAAGAGGTCAAAGTCAGGCCACCAGGTGGCATGGTGTTTAAGGCACTGGGTCCCACATAACCGTCATCATGATTCAAGTCCTGAACCCAGCTGCTTGAAAGACAGGCCAGGTACATGTTGGTACGTACCCAAAATTCCAGGAGGAGAAGGGATTGTGGTGTGACCACCTCCCCCCCACCCCCACCCCTGAAGGGGCTCACTTTCCCTCTCTCTATCTCTCTCCAGAAAGCTCATGCAGCCTGCAATAAAAATCTTAAAAAAAAAAAAAAAAAAAAAAAAAAAGAAAGAAAGAAAGAACAAGTAAAGAAAGAGAGAGAGAAATAAACCAAGCCGCCAGGTCCAGGACTGAAACCATGGTTGGCAATTTGGTGCTCCAGTGCCTTAACCACCATGCCACCTGATGGCCCCAGTTTTAAGGTCTATTACAAGAATATTTTATTGG
>NW_006160155.1:892552-896367 GCF_000334495.1 Tupaia belangeri chinensis
GTGGCATCATTTATGTGTATCTACTCTTTAGTTCAAAATTAATTTTTTTTCTGTTTCAGTGTTCCTAGAATCCCATGGGCCTTTGCCATGACAGAAGTATGTGGCATGATTCTGTGCTATATTTGGCTCCTGGTTCTTCTTCTTCACAAGCACAGGTATCTCATTTCTTCGACTCATAATGCAAGTGTTCTGACTTTTGTGTCAAGGTCATCAGACCTTGTGTCTCCTTTTGTAGTTTTCTTGTTAATTTCTTTCTGTGGGTTGTGTGATATTATAGTAAATGACAAATGAAAATATTTTGGGTTTGATCAACAAAAGTGCTTCTTGGTACTTTCACGAAGAAATATAAAGGAAAAATAGTTTAAATTTTAAAAAGAGGAGAAGTGGGGGAGCCTCTCTTCCCACTCCAGTGGGACACATTACTTGACCTTAAGTAAATAAAATAAGGCATGGTAAGGAAAAAATGTAAAGAACTGTAACATTTGTGGATACCTGCTGTCTTTTGTCTTTGGAACTCTGAAGAGGATTAAGGGCACTTTCTTGGATTTTTGATCCTTTCTCCTCACCAGGAAGTGCTTGAGGTAGACCACAGTGATGGGCTGTAGATCCTAAGCAGCAGTTATTTCAGGACTTTGAAGGTGAAAAGAGAGGTTGATTGCTATTCTTGTCACATTTTTAGGCTATATTGAGCCTCAGTCTTTCCTGTTTTGCCTTTTTTTAAAGCAGTATTTTTACTGCTTAAACCAGAGGAAGTTTTAAAACGTGTATCACTGCTACTTTCTGGTTAACTTTACAAGACTCCTTGAGTTTGGATTTATCCACTCTTTAATCAGGAAAGTTTACCTTTTAGGAACCTGGTTAGGTTTAGCAAAGCATAGGAGGCCAGTTAAATGCAAGTCCTGAGAAGTGTTTACTTAGACAAAGAAAGCATTTCTGCAAGTATGAGTCCTGTCCCACTTTCATTAGAATCACTGGGCTGTTATCCAGACGCCAGGTCCCAGTTGTGCCTCCCAAGGGTGTGCATGGACATTTGAAACACACCTACCCTGTGTGCTCAAGGCTTTTCCTGAGGGAGAGAGAAGCGTTTCGAAAATGTGTAAGCAGAGTCCTTGTCCTCAAAAATTTTAGTCTGTTTAAGACATTTAAAGAAATAGTACAACAGTACACATAATGTCACAGCATGGTTCATGGTTACCCAAATGGCCCTTACTCAGATTTTCTGTTTGATATATACTTAGTAGTTTTTAAAACTTAGTTTTTTATAGCTTAAGTTTAGGTTGGGAAAAGTTAGAATGGATGTTAGATAGCTATCATCATTAACCTGTTCATTTATTTATTAAGTTTATTTTATTAATGACAGAAAATGCATGCATACATAAAAGGTGTGTGTCTGTGGGTGGGGGGCTGTTACAGCCACCTTCTTGGTCTTGTCATGCCAAAATCCTCTTCCTGCTTATAAAGGATCTTGGCCGCTTGCAGACCCCAGCAGGTGTTCAGGTCAACTCGGGATCTGAACCTGTAGTTGGCCACATGACTTCCAGTACTGTAGTTCAGTATACCACCGCCTGTGTCACCGAGGCCGGGCCTCGTTAACTTACAGTGTAATTAATGAGCAACAATAACAGATCCCTAGAATCACTGGTGTTTATAGCTCTTATAAATACACAATTTGTGAGTAACTTAGGAGTAATATATCGAACTAACACTAACCTTAGTAGTCTTCTGTCTTGTATAGCTCTTACTTTCTCTTAGCCCTGTTTTTGTATCAATGAAACCCTCTTAGAATCTGATGTAGGTTTGCACTGTTTAGCCTGGCAGGCGCTAGCCACATGTGGCTGTTTACATTTAAATGAACTGAAATAAAATGTAAAATCCAGCTCATTATACTAGCCACAGGTCAAGAGCCACCTGCAGTTAGCTCCTTGGAAGTGTGCTGGGAGAGCATCTCATCTTTGCAGAGTTCATTAGACAGTGAAGCCTCAGATGGCCTCTAAGGTTTCCGCCCCATTCATAGTCTGAAAGTTGTTCTGTTGCTCTCCCTTTAAGTGAACATTTTATGCCTGGGATTGTTTGGCTTGTTCTCTTCTGATCTCCCCCCACCTCTTTGGATGCTCTGTTCATAGGTCAATACTTCTGCGAAGGCTCTGTAGTCTGATGGGCACTGTGTTCTTGCTTCGCTGCTTCACCATGTTTGTGACCTCCCTCTCCGTGCCAGGACAGCACCTGCAGTGTACCGGAAAGGTAGCCTGCTGCCTCTTTCTCGTTCTTGTTCTTGATGGGTGGATGGTGTAGTATGTGCATTAGGGCTAAGATTTACTTTTAGTATTAAAATGTGCTTTTTGGTATTTGCAGTATCTATAATAAACCTCTAGAAATAATTTGGTAAAAAGCCTAAGCTTGAATCACCTCCTTGTGTTTTTGTTTGTTTGTTTTGTTTTGTTTTTTTCCTATTCATTGATAGTAGTTCTATGCTGTGAAACAAAAAAAAATTTGGATTATTATTTTCCCTCCCACCATTGTCAGCACCTTTAGTTCCTTGTAGGACACACTCTGGTTCCTTTACTATCCTCATCACTCCTTTTAAGAAAAATATTGCCATTCGACCATATGCCATTTAAAATATAGTACTCAACACTCTAAACTTTACTCTTTCCGGTATGTACAAAATAATGGTGACTTTTTTTATTATGCTTTCCCTTTGTAGCTTGTTTTGGTATAGTATGTATCTTCTCTTCTGGTTAGAATGAGAAAGAAGTTACATATTGGATCCTCGTTTGAGTCATGACATGTTTTTTCTATGCAAAACTTTTCTGATGACCCAATAGATGTGAACAAAAAAAAGAGAAATTCATAACTTAAAAAAAAAAGACCTATCCTTTATATACAAAATTGACTATTGCAACTCATTAAATTTGCACCAGAGAATTTATTATCCTACTTTCCTAAGCCTCAGTGCTTTAGTTCTTTGTTCCCAAATATTCAAATGTATGTGTTAACACCTTTGTTGTTATTTTAATGTTTGTAAAACATTACTGTCATTTCCTGTGCTGCAGTATAAATAGCTGAAATGCCAACAGGGGAAGATCAAGCAGCCAAAGGAGATAAAGACCTAAAAATATATCTCTGAGCTGAAGGGTGACAAAACTTTCTCCAGGTATTAAGAATGTGTAGGTTGGGAAAAAAAAAAAAAGAATGCTTAGGTTGACCAGTAAGAAAGGGGACAAGGGTTATTATGATCTAATGTAAAGGAGATATTTTATTTTTAAGGAAAAAAGCTTTTTTTTAAAGGAAAAGTAATTTTTTCTAATTACAAAGTTATATGAGCATATTATAAATATTCAGAATATATAGAAATGTATAAATTTAAAAGAGCTCACATAATTTCCCTTTTTTAAAACTACCCCATAAATAATATAGTTACATAGTTACAGAGACCTTTTTTAAGAATTATTCTATTTGACTTTTTAAAAAATTCATTTATATATTTATTTATTCTAATCCAACCAGAAGGACAGAGAGAGAGAAAGAAAGAAGGAAAGTGACAAAGCAAGCCTCCAGGTCTAGGACCTGAACCACGGTCGGGCCATGTGGGAGCTCAGGAACCTTAGCCACCACACCACTTGCCGGCCCAGAGACAATTTTTAAACATGCTTGTAGCATGTAGTCAACTGCGGTTCGAGTCCCGGACCCAGTAACTTAAACTCACACTGGGGGCATGTGCATGCGTGCCCAGGATCCTGAGAGGAGAATGAAGGAGAAGGGATTGTGGTGTGGCCATCCCCCCCCGCACCCCTCCCGCTGCGACATGGGACATC
>NW_006160155.1:896398-903291 GCF_000334495.1 Tupaia belangeri chinensis
CTTGCTTTCTGGCGAGCACACACACCCTACAGAAAGAAACCTCTAAAAAAAAATTTTTTTTTTTTAAATAATAGCTCATTAAAAATTACTAAAGTGCCCACTGGGAAAGGCTAGTTTTTCAGTGTTATCAAAGTGAATGCATGTCAACAAGGATGCAACCCCCACCCTCTTGCTAGCATTGTTTTTCAGTCTTTCAAGTCACTACCATTCTGATTAATGAAAGATGATGTCTGATACATCATTTCTGTGGTCTTTTTTTCTTTTTTGGGGGAGAGGTTTTCGCTATAGGGCGCGTACGCTCGCCAGACAGACAAAAAGAGACAGAGAGACAGAAAGCGAGAAATCACCCCCCAGGGGGGATGGTCACGCCGCAATCCCTTCTCCTCCATTCTCCTCTTGGGATCTTGGGCACTCATGCACACACACCCGGCGTGAGTTTTAAGCCACCGGATCCGGGACGCGAACCGCAGTCGACTACGTGGGAGTCCAGCAACATAGCCATTACGCTAACTGCTGGTTCCCTCTTTTTTTTCTTTTTTAAAATTTAACAGAGGACATGTGCACTTGCCCAGAAAGAAGGTGAGAGAGGAAGAATATCCCCCAGTGTGGTGTGGTCACACTTCAGTCCTTTCTCCTCCATTTCTCCATCCTATCAGAATTTTTTTGGTGTGCACGCACATGTGCCTAGCATGTTTCTCAAGCCCCCAAGGCTGGGATTCAAACCATGGTCAGCCATGTAGGATCCGTTAACCACTAGGCTATGAATCTGGCCCAGTCTTATTTTTTTATGTTTAAAACTTTAAGCTATTTTGAATTCATTTCTGTGCATGATATGAACAGTTTCTCCGAACCAGTATGCTAATTAATTAGAGATTTATAAGAAGAAAAATATAAATTTATTACATTAAGAAAACTTATTGGGCTGTCTGCAGGTGGCGTGGTGGTTAAAGATGCAGGATTCCCACATGGCCAATCACTGTTCAGATCTCGAACCTAATAGCTTCTTTCTTCTTTTCCCTTTTTCTCTTTCTCTCTCTTTCTTTCTCTGGTAAAATTTTAAAAATAATAATAATAAAATGAATTAAATAAATAATAAAAAAATAAAAATAGAATACTAAAAAAAAAAACAGAAAAAGTTTCTTTCAGCTGAGGAATTTAATTGTGGGACAGCCACTGAAGAGAAGGATGTATGTGCAGGTGCAAGGCTGCAAAAGGTGCTACAGAAACAAATCCAGTACGTACCTCTGTAGTCTGGACAGCCCTTTGTCTCTAATGACTGTTTTCATCGCCAGTTAGTTATATATGACTCTTTCTATTCAAATCTGCCCTAAATACTGTTAATTGCTTTGGATTACAATATAACCTACTTACTGACCTGTATTACCTGCACAGTTGTTAAAAATAGGAAGTTAAGGTGATAGTAACCAGCAGTCACATCCCTTACAGTGAACTCCGTTCGCCATTTTCATTGTAATAAATTAACTGCTTGAAATTGCACTCCCAGAAGTAGGTGGTCTGGGGCCAGAACTAAGTACATGCCTGTTTTTGAAATTCAGAAATACCTAGAGCTAATTTCTACACCTGGCCTCAGGGAGACTTAAGTAATTGAGAGATAATTGCTTTACTTTGAGTGGCATCACTCATTTTTTTATCCTTGTTTAGACATTTTCCTAGCAGCCTCTTTATTACATTTTTATTTTGTTCTGATTTACTTTCTCAAGAGTAGCATCTTTAACCTGATTATACTCATGAGAGGTCATGGAAGGACCAACCATGTATGTTAGTCTGGCACCTTCTCTTTTTTTCCAGTAATAAATTCATTCATTTCTCTTTTTTCCCTCAACTGAGGCAGAAAGAGAAACCTGGACAGTGAATAATCACCAGTGAGATGTCTAATGAGATTATGATATCTGATGAGGTTATTTCTTTTGGTCATTGACCATGGTACAGTCTTTAAGACATAAGGCTTTGGAATTAGATTCCCTGGGTTCACATACTGGTCATATTGTTAGCTGCATGACTCCAAGACAGTGTCCTCATCTGCATATTTGAATCACTTCATAGGATTACTGTGGAAATTAATGCAATAACACACATAGGAGCATGCCTTTCACATAATGTGTACAGAAATTGGCAACTTTCTATATCATTGTTAGATATTAAATGCCTTATTCTTAATGACCATCCCTTTTTTGATTAAGCAGCTATCACTCAAACCCTTCCTCAAACTGGATTTGTCATTAAGCTTATTATGTATGGGAGTTGAGATTAGGTTTAGCTGTTAATAATAGCAAATTCAAAATGGCTATAGTGTAATAAGCATACAATGATTTTTTTTTTTTTGAGAAGTTTTTGCTGTAGGGCACGTGCGCTCACCAGAAAGACAGACAGACAGAGAGACAGAAAGCAAGAAATCACCCCCCGGGGGGAATGGCCACACCACAATCCCTTCTCTTCCATTCTCCTCTTGGGATCTTGGGCATGCATGCACATGCACCTGGCGTGAGTTTAAGCCACTGGGTCCGAGACTCGAACCGTGGTCAACTACATAGGAGTCCAGCGACATAGCCATTACACTAATTTCTGGTCCCAGCACACGATGACTTTCTTCTGTGTCATTAAAGAAGTCTGAACATAGATACTGTAGGTCTAGCTCTGGTATGCTAACTTTATAGAGTCATCAAAAACTGGTGATTCTGGCCCAGCCATGGTAGCATGTGCTGGTAGGTGCTGCCACTTGGCAGGCTGAGGACATATAGGGAGGACCAAGTTCTATTCCCAGCCCATTCTAAAAAGGACACCTGTAGTCTCACCTCTCAGGAGTGTCGTGACATTGCAAGACCCTTTCTTTGAAACAAAGCAAAGCACCATGATTCTTCTTTTTCTCTCGCACTTGGCTTGCCTCCTCAAGGCTATTTTGTGGTTCAAAATGGCTACTAAAGTGTCAACTGTCATTTCTGAGTTGTAGGATAGAAGAAAAATAGAAAAGACTTCATCCAAGCCATTCTCTCTTTCCTCTATAACCTTCCCAGAAATCCTTTATGCTTCCTTTATTTACAGAACTTAGTCACATGGCACACCTCGCTGCACCTGAGGCTGGAAAAGGCAGTATTCTGGCTGAGTTTTATTTCTGCCTCAGTATATTTGATTTCTGTTACTAGTGAAGAAAGGGAGAATGGTTGTTGAATGGAAGCCATTGATCTCTGTCATAGCTTATTCTTACTGGAACAACCAAGCAAATACTACTGTGATATTTGGTTAAGAACTTTTCTGTGTTACAGTGACATTTTCACTGTACAGAAATTCCTAAGTAGAAGAGTTTAAATTACAGTGATTTCTTTAATGATCAAACTATTTCTGAGTACAGCCAACCTTTGAGGACCCCTCTTGATGTCTGACTGGAAATAATTAGACTGGGAGCCTGGTTACTTTTGCTTAGATCTTATTTTTATGCCACTTAGCACTTGAATTTCAATGAGAAAAATGTTGGGAAGGTGGAATGCCACCCTGCTAAACGCTTGAAGCACTAATTCAGAGGTTTCTTTGTAGATCTATGGCAGCGTATGGGAGAAGTTACGCCGGGCTTTTGCCATTTGGAGTGGCTTTGGTATGACCCTGACTGGCGTTCACACTTGTGGAGATTACATGTTCAGTGGCCACACGGTCGTCCTAACTATGCTGAATTTCTTTGTCACTGAATGTAAGTAGTTCTTCAGTACCTCACTGCATCAGAAATAACTAGTTGCAGAGGGGATTCTGGGAAAGGTGTCAAGTCCTATGAAGAAGGGGCAGAAGAGCCTCACCTAAGAAATATGGGCCAAGGACCTGGCAGGTGACGTGGTGGTTAAGGGCACTGGATTCCCACATGCTAACCACAGTTCAAGTCTGGGACCTGGTGACTTACTTTCTCACTTTCTCTCTCGTTCTATCTTGCTGTGTCCCTCTCTGGTCAAATTTAAATAAATAAAGTTAAATTAAAAATAATTCTATAATAATAATAGTAGTAGTAGTAATAAATAAAATCAATAATCCTTTGGGGCTGGCAGGTGGTGTTAAGGGTGCTGGATTCCCACATGGCCAACTACAGTTCAAGTCTTGGTGATTTGCTTTCTTGCTTTCTCTCTCTCCCTCTCTGTCCTTCTCAGGGCAAAAATTTTTTTTTGGAGGTGGAGAGGTTTTTGCTATAGGGCATGTGCGCTTGCCAAAAAGACAGAGACAGAGAGACAGAAAGCTAGAAGTCGCCCCCCAGAGGGGATGGCCATGCCACAATCCCTTCTCCATTATCCTCTCGGGATCTTGGGCACACACACACACGTGCCTGGCGTGAGTTTAAGCCACTGGGTCTGGGACTCGAACCGTGGTCAACTATGTGGGAGTCCAGCGACATAGCCATTATGCATGCCATCTGCTGGTCCCCTCTGGTCAAATTAAAATAAATAAATAAACAAATAAATAAAGTTAAATAAATAAAACAGCACAATTTAAAAAAAAAAAAGAAAGAAAAGAAACATGGGCCAAGAATTGCTGAAAAGAATATGGTTTTAAAATATCTTTCTGGGTAGGACTAGTAGTTGATATAATGGCTATGTCACTGGACTCCCACATAATCAACTGTGGTTTGAGTCGTGGACCCAGTGGCTTAAAACCACGCCAGGGGCATGTGCATGTGTGCCCAAAATCTCAAGAGGAGAATAGAGGAGACAGGATTGTGGCATGACCATCCCCCCTGGAGGGTGATTTCTTGCTTTCTGTCTCTCTGTCTCTGTCTTTCTGGCAAGCACACACGCCCTATAGTAAAAACCTCTCAAAAAAAAAAATCTTTCTGCAAACTGGCAGGTGGTGTGGTGTTTAAGGGCGCTGGACTCCCACGTGTACAACCACAGTTTGAGTCCTGAACTTGGTGGCTTGCTTTTTTACTTTGTCTCTCTCTCTGTCTCTGCCCCTCTCTGGTCAAAATGAAAAATTATTAAGTAAATAAAGTTAAATGAAATAATTAAAAAAAAAACTTTCTGTTCTTTTCTTAGATACACCAAGAAGCTGGAATTTCTTACACACTTTATCCTGGGTTCTCAACCTTTTTGGAATCTTCTTCATCTTGGCTGCCCATGAACATTATTCTATTGATGTGTTTATTGCCTTTTATATCACAACGAGACTCTTTTTGTACTACCATACTCTGGCCAATACCAGAGCGTATCAGCAGAGTAGGAGAGCAAGGATTTGGTTTCCCATGTTTTCTTTTTTTGAATGCAATGTGAATGGCACAGTACCTAATGAATATTGTTGGCCATTTGCAAAACCAGCAATAATGAAAAGACTAATTGGGTGAAGACTGTATCTTCATTCTGAGTTTGTGATTAAATATACAGTAGTTGTTGAAAATGAATAATAACTTGCTCTCTCCTATAGGTTGTACCTGGATGCCTTGTTTTTTTGGCTTGTGTGTTGACAAATTTCCCTGTTCTGAGCAAGGCTGTGATTATAAAAAGGAAAAAAGAACAATCAAGAGTCCTTACATAGCTGTTTGAACAGAAAGCTTAAGTAGATGTTCTTTGCCTCTTCTCTTTAAGGAGGACTTAATATTGTGATTGAAGTAAGTCTGTTACCTTTACCTGTTGAGTATTTGCTTATTGAACCTAAGCAAATCAACTTTAAGCAGTTTGCTGGTTGAAGGATTTATATTGATTTCCAGTAGGACTCTTGTTAAAGAAATACTATTTTTTTAAAGCTCCTTATTATGTTCAAAAGAAAAAAACTACCAAGTGAGGAATACTTTTCCTTGAAGTATTCTTATATCTGTTTTTAAAAATGCAGCTCTGGAAAGAGATCCACTTTACTGACAAATAGTTTTTACCATCTGAGCCACCTTAAGAAAAGTATACTGAGCACACCAGGATGCTTGTGAGACAAGAAGACAAAGGAACCATTCACAAAATGACAAAGTACTGTGAGGTTGCCACTGACCTCCTCATTAATGCAAACATGAGTCTGGCATTTTTTACCAAAGATGCAACAAAAGATGCAGTTCCTATTTTGTTCTGAGGGTTCAGTATGACCTCCAGTAAGAATTCATGGAGGGGGTGGGGGGTGGCTGCTTCCGCAAAGATAAATTGGCTTAATTTTAGTGTGTGGGTATCTGGGAGAACTTTGTGTTATAGTGGTTAGTTAGGTAGGTAACAGTGACAACTTATGCATTTTTAGTGATGTTATTTA
This sequence comes from Tupaia belangeri chinensis, assembly GCF_000334495.1. NCBI lineage: Eukaryota > Metazoa > Chordata > Mammalia > Scandentia > Tupaiidae > Tupaia > Tupaia belangeri. Next base: position 902,612 of record NW_006160155.1, read on the forward strand.
ATGAGCCAAATAGGAGTGTTTTACCAAATGTCAAAGTTCTTGTATCATTAAGTGGGAGGTGTGCATGCAAAGAATTTTTTGCTCCTTCTGAAAGAAATTTATAACAGGTTACAGGCATGATATAACCTTTTGGTTTTTGAAATTTCTTATTCTTGGCCATTAGAAGTAAACATTCTCAGACATATTTGAATACAAAAATTTTTTGTTGATTATTTTAAATATAATTGTGTATATACATTCTTTCTACTTAGTCTTAATTTGGCAGTCAGGATCTAATGCAACTTAGCTGTTTTTACAACACTAGACTTATGTACCTTAAGTGTTTTCACCTCTGTGGTAACATTTGTCACTTTATTTTTTAATGATGTTATATAGCAGTTATGACAGTAGGATGGTTATAGAATTGGAATTTGAACCCCAACTGATGAGCTTATTATTAGCTTCTTGGAATAGTGATTGTATAGTTTCAACATTCCGTTTTAAAACAAGTAGTTAAAAAAGAGCTGGCATACTGAGGTCTAAAATTAGGCCGTACAGCAGAAGCCTATTCCTTTCTTATCTGGATGAAATATTTCATTTTTGCACTTTGAGACATATTCCCACTCCTGTATAAGCTACAAAGGAGCCTGAATGAATTGGATAGGAAAGAAAGAGGGTGCAAGCAACTTTCCGCCAGTTCT
>NW_006160155.1:903432-908675 GCF_000334495.1 Tupaia belangeri chinensis
AAGAGTGTGCAAGCAAGTTTCAGCCAGTGCTGAATGATCCCAATTTGGGTCTACTCTGAACATTATTTTTTATTTCTCACTTGAGAAATGGCAAAAAGACAATTCAAGTTTTATTATGTTTTTAAATCTCACAATACAGAATTTTATATCTTAAATTGTTCCTCTTACATGCTAGGAACAAAAATGCCAACATTTCCTCTGAAGAAAGTATATGTTCATGAAAGATGAAAGGTCTTTCCTATGCCGGTTAGAATGGTTTGACCCTTAACGTCAAAAGATGTGTTACTGTCATTCCAACAGGACCGAATTTTATGAGGGAGGAACTGGTACTGGCCTTTGAAAAAAATGTTCCCAAAAATGTCTATGGCAGCATTAATTCAAAAATGTTAAATAGCTGTTTGCGGCAGATCTCCTAACATCAATCTTCTTTCCTTCATATGGGTTCTATTCTAGAACAAAATAGAAAAATAAATGAATGAATAACTTTGCAGAGCTATTGATAATTGAGAGCGCCTAACAACAGACTGCAGTGAGGATTGATTGTCAAATAACTTTTCAACCTTGCATTTACCTATATCCGTTTTGAGAAACAAGTTAGATTTATCATTTCTTGTTTTAACAATTACAATTTAGTGTTTACATATTAATCATTTCCAAGTCTCTTTCTTGGAAAACTTTGAGACAAAATTGTTTTTAGTTTTTTAAAACACAAAACCTATATTTTAGTTACTTTTTGTTTTGTCCAGAAATTTCCTGGTTTTTGTCTTTGTAATTTTTTCTTGTTAAAATTTAACTATAGTGAAGATAGTATTTATGTTTACATTTTGAGTGTGAATGTGCCTGGCTAGAAAAACTGCATACCTTAGGATCATTTGACCTTGTAATTGGTTCTCCAATAGCAGATTTGGGAGAGCATTAACACTGGTGAGACTTTTGTGTAGAAAGAACCAAAAAGTTTTTGCTTTGGGGATGCAAACTAGAGGTTATGTTGAAATCCTCAATGCATTTTCTATGTTCCTGGGAGCAGTGCCCTCCCCACATTTTTTAAAGACCAGGCAGAGTAGTATTACTGAAGGGTTATTGAGGTTGGTAGGGAGTAAGAGGTTTTGAAAAAAAAAGTTGGTTGTGATCAACAAATAATTTAGGAATGTTGATTTTGGCTGTGCTGCAGCATTCCAAACATGGCTAGCCTCTCCATAGTTCCCTATAACTGGGGCTAGGGCAAAAATGCAACTTCAGTATGTGGGCTCTGTTTATTAGTATCCTTTTAAATCAGAAAGCAGTGAGCTTAGCCTTAGAACCAGTCAGTTAATTAATTAAGTGTGGGCCATTCACAAGGAAAACCCATTGACTTAAAGACCTGCTGGTAGGTGTGACATTGGGAGTAGTGGTCTTTCCTACCCTGTATCTGCCTGTCACTGTTCAGAATTCCAAAAAGCCTATTATTTGTAAATGGGGAACAAAGAAGCCAAATCCTTGTATAGCTAGTAAGAAACAGTTTTAGAGACATCTGTTTGGAAAGTGCTATTCACATATTCATAAACACTAATCTGCTTTGACTATAATCATCAAAAGGCACTTCCACCATTAATTTCATGGTAAACTTTTTAAAAAGGATTCTGTTGACTAGATCCAAAGTGCTTAAAAATGTTAACCATATTCTTGTTTTAAACTCTCTAATTTAATAAATTTAATTATTTGATAGTCATTTTGTAGACTTGAGTTACCCCATACTAATAGTAATAGTATAGTAATTTATCAGTTCTTTAAGGTATTTAGGCATTTGAGACAAGAAAGGTCTTTTAGAATGGTCCAACTACTTCTTGAGCAGTATTGGTTTCATTTAGACAGTTTCAAAGCCAACAAAGCATGTCCGTTTTAATGCCAACTTTACTTGGCAATCTAGACAAGTTTGTATTTATAAAAAGTTTAGGTTGAATTACCCTTAAACCTTTCTAGAGAATTGTTAGTAACATTAAAGGTAGGAATGCTTTAAAGTAACCAGAGAGAGTGGAAAGAATTGATTTTTTTTGTTTGTTTCCTCTCTTTTTTTGAGTGACTTTGAATGACTAAAATTAGTATGGAAGGTTTTGGTGCTCCTTTTACTTTGCCCTGATCAAATGTCACCAATTTCAAGTAACTAAAATGTTACCAGTTACTTTTTTTTCAAGTTCAGTAGAAATATCTACGAAGCATATAAGCCATATTTCAGCTACCAATAGTTGGCTTTTAGAATACTTTTTACCCTAAATTAACCACAGGACTTTTTATTCAGTATACTCTTTCAACATATGGAAGTCTTGTGCCTGGTATGGCAGGAGAGGAAACACCGTGTTAATTTCATTGTTGTTTCAGGTCTGTTTCAATCTGAACTATTACATAGCCAAATGATATTATCGGTTAGTAATGTCATCTTAAAAATGTTTAATAATACTTTACTCAGAGAATCTGTGGATTTTTAGGACAAGAGTATTTCTGATTTAGAACTAAGGAAGTGGAAACTGGTACTTAATGGGGAAAGCAAAGTTGGCTTGAACTTAAGTGGGCATGTTTCGTTTTGAGAGTTTTACCTAAATGTCTCCCTATCCACAGTGAAACTAGTATTACTTGAAGGTATGAAAGTTCCTGTGGTAGCCATACCTTGAAGCACAGTATTGTACATAAGTAAATATCTTGATTCTAAATTAAATCCAGATTTAACTAATATATATTATTTTATATCTTTGTTGTATTAAAATGTTTAAAAACACTACAAATAAAACATTTGAAAGGTGGATTGTGGTTTCTTATTTAAATATCTTTGTATTATTAACAAAGCTGGTCTCGTTCTTTATACAGTGAATTTTAATTTTTGCAAATAATTGAGCTCTGCGGGTTTAAATCGGTAGTACCTAGTCCTTGGCATTACTAATTCTTAGTTGTATATTAGATAAATGATTTGACCTTTCTTCTTTCTTTTCTGTAAACTAGGTAAGAAAAGTAAGCCTCCCGAGGGTATTCGAATAATTATATTAATAAGTTGAGACAGAGGAAATAAAAGCAAATAATTACTTATTCTTAAACACATTAAAATTATTTGTCTTTGGTTTATTTGAACTGTGGATTATATAGGGAGATGCCGTCATCATATCAGGTGAGCTTTGGAGACAGTGATGAACGGGGAAGAGAAAGATTGTTAGTGGTAGCTCAGACGCCCAGGACCACGCAGTAGTCGGAATACTGAGCATTGTCACGGGTTCCGGACTATATAGGTTTAATCTATGACTAAATCTGCCTCTCTTTATTTATAGGAGGGCATGTGTGCTGCTGGGAAAAGAGAGGCAGGCAGGGAGGAAGCAAGAAACCACCCCCCACACCATGGGGAATAGTCAAGTCAAAATCCCTTCTGTTTTATTTCTCCCTCGTTTCAGGATTTGGGGCGTCCACACATGCCTGGTATGTCTTTCAAGCCACCAGATCCAAGATTCAAACTGCACAGTCAGCCATGGCCTTAACCACCAGGCAGGCTGTGGGCAGTCCTAGACCTCCCTGCCCACTTGATCATTGCTAATATGCAGCCTCTGTGGTGCTGACCCAGCTGAGATTTCCCGGGAACTCTGGGAAAGAATAGTCCAGAACAGACTTTAGGGCAGCCTGGTACACTGGGAAACACACTGGATTTAGACTCTGAGGGCCTTGTGTATGAGTTGTATCTACTGCCACTGATTAAATTAGATTTTTCCTTTAAGCCTTCACTTAAGGAAAAAAATGCCTACTTCATAAATTATATTGAAGGCCAGATTATTAAAGTACTATAGCTTTGCTGGCTCCATACTTAATACATAATACTGATACATGAGTTAAATTTAGGTAAATAAAATAGGGCAGTGCCCCAGATAATTAGTAATCTAGCTGGAAGATGACATAAAATGACAACTTAACAGGACTCATTGGTGGAACATATTGTTTTGTTTTGTTTGGGGGGGGAGGTTTTTGCTATAGGGTGCATGCACTTGTCAGAAAGACGGAGACAGACAGACAGAAAGCGAGAAATCACCCCCCAGGGGGGATAGCCACACCACAATCCTTTCTCCTCCATTCTCCTCTAGGGATATTGGGCATGCACGTACATGCACTCGGCATGAGTTTTAGCCGCTGGGTATGGAACTCGAACCACGGTCAACTACATGGGAGTCCAGCAACATAGCCATTATGCCAACTGCTGGTCCCCTGATTGGTGGTTTTAAAATAGCGTGTCTGAACATCTTTAGGGGTAGGAAAGAGAGGTGGAGATTTCAGTTGACTATCATCCAGAGTTGGTGTTTTATTTTAGGGTGTTTGTTTATGTTTTTTTTCCCAATTATTTATTTATTTTTAATTTAACAAAAGAGGGACAGAGTGAGAGAGAGAGAAAGTGAGAAAGCAAGCCAAGTCACCAGGTCTGGGACTCAAACTGCAGTTGGCCATGTGAGAGTCCAGTGCCTTAACCACCACACCACCTGCTGGCCCCCAGAGTTGGTGTTTTACATATTAGGGTTTCTTAGTAGCCTTTTCATTCGAAAAAACTGTTGGCATAAGGGAAGGAAATATTTGGAAGCCACTGAGACAGTAGACAAATTTACTGTCTTCATCTAATTGTAGCTTGAGGAAGGAAGGGCTCACATGGATTTAGAGGGGATCCAAGAAAAATTCACTAAGCATATGAAACTCAAACAGCCTTTCCTGAAGGGCAAGTCAAGGACAAACCCAGTGGCTTGAAACACACTGGATGTGTGTACTTTTTTGCCCCAAATCCTGAGAGAAGAGTGGAGGAGAAGGGATTATGGTGTGGCCATCCCCTTGAGGGGTGATTTCTCACTTTCTGTCTCTCTATCTCTCTAATGAGTACACGTGCCCTATAGCAAAAACCTCTCCAATAAATAAATAAATAAATAAAATAAAACGAAATGTATGTGAAAACTGATAGTTAACTGAATCTCACATGGCCAGCTGTGATTTAGATTTCAGCCCCTGTGACTTGAAAAACATGACAGGTGGCATGGTGGTTAAGGGCACCAGACTCCCACATGTCCAACTGCAGTTTGAGTCCTGGACCTGGAGACTTGCTTTCTCACTTTTTCTCTTTCTTTCTCTCTATCCCTCTCTGGTCAAATTAAAATAAATAAATGAATGGATAAGTAAAATTAAATAAAATAATTCTTAAAAAAGAATATATCGGGACCAGCAGTTGGCATAATGGCTATGTTGCTGGACTCCCATGTAGT
>NW_006160155.1:908753-941102 GCF_000334495.1 Tupaia belangeri chinensis
GAGATGGAGCTGTGGTGTGACTATTCCCCCAAGGGGGGGTGTGATTCTTTCTGTCTCTTTCTGGCAAGTGCATGTGCCCTATAGCAAAAACCTCTTAAGAAAAAAAAAAAATATATATATATATCAAATCCTTACAAAAACATGCCAGGCACATGTGCATACATATTCAGAATCCTGACAGGATGGAGAAATGGAGGGAAAAGGATTGTGATGTAACCACACCCCACTAGGTATTGCTTTCTCTCTCCTTCTCCCTCCTCACTCTGGTGGGTACACACATACTCTAGCAATTTTTAAAAAAGGTAAAATAAAATGTCACGACCTTATTGCTATGCAAATCTTTCTAGAGGTTGAACTAAACCACAGACAATGTCATATATTTTGTTATAAGTTCTAGGGCCACCAGGTGGCACGGTGGTTAAGGTACTGGATCCCACATGGCTGACTGTGGTTCCAGTCCCATGAAAAACTTGTTAGGTACATGCCCAGAATCCTGAGGGAAAGGAGAGAGAGGGGATTGTGGCCATCTCCTCTGGGGAACAATTTCTTACTTAACATCTGTCTCCTGTGAGTGCATGTGCCCTATAGCAAAAAAATAAATAAATAAAATAAAAAATTTCATTTGACTATAAGATAGCAGGAAAGGAAGATGACTTAACAGACTGAGGAGTGTTTCTTCGTTTTATTTATAGTATAGTCTAACTTGGCCATCTCTTACCATTGAAAAGGAGTGTTTCTGATGGTGGTTTTCCCTGAGCACCTTAGGAAACTACGTCCAACCTAGGCTAAGGGAGAGTCAGGAGGTCTCAGATGTACTCTGCTCCCAAGTTCCATAGCACCAGCCTGTAGCACAGTTGGTAAGCACCGTGTGTAGGGAGCTGAATCACACATGAATATCTGTGGTTTGAATCCCAGCCCTAGTGGCTTGAAAACCTGCCAGGCCTGTGTATGTGTGTGTGTATGTGAGTGTGGCCGAAATCTGAATGGAGATGGGAGAAGAGGGATTGCAGTGTAACCCTGGCCCACTGTGGGGCCTTTCTCTCTCCTCTCCCCTCTCTATCAAGCCTACACGCATTCTGGCAATAATGTTTTGAAAAGATTGAAGTTGTATAAGGGGTAAGGTTAATACTTGCATATCAGCAGTTATTATTGGCCATGCCGTCACCTAGGAGACTTGCCAAAAACCCAGATTCACCTATCCTGGATGAAGGGCTCCATTGTGGGAATGTAGGACCTGAGGTTAGAAGACGTTTTGAAAGAATATTGTCCATTTATTGTGCACCCAGTCTGTGCCAGGCATTGTTTAAGCACTGGGGCTTCAGTGCTAAACAAAAAGCCCTCACTCTGTAGAATCTTTGTTTCTTGACAATAAGCAAAATTGGGCCTGCTGGCAGAGTGGTGGTTAAGGGCACTGGACTGGACTCTCACATAGCCGACCTGGTTCAGGTCCTGGACCTGGTGGCTTGCTTTCTCACTTTCTGTCTCTCTTGCTCCCTCTCACTCTCTGGTCAAATTAAAATTAATTAATTAATTATTAGACAAAAAGCAAATGTATGAGAAGGAAAAAAGCATCCCTAACAGCTGTCAAGTAGTAACCCTACCTAGGCTCCTTGGAGCTCTGCTGAACGTGAACAGGCTCATAGACTATCAGTGTCAGAGGAGGACTCTGCACGACCATGATGGGTCATCTGCACTCGTAATCGTGCCTGGGCAGCAGTAAAGACATGGCAACCAAAATACTGGGTTGTCGGAAAACTCGTGACGCATTGTTCTGATTTTTCTATGCCAGGATGCGTCATGACTTTTCTGGCGACCCAGTAACTGCACCCCTCTCTCTGAAGTCATACGTGTAATGATTGTGTTGCTTCTTCCTAAAGATGAAGAAACCAAATTGCCCCAGCTTTCTGAAAGGACCCAGTGCAGAGCAGGAGCCCGCTTCCTTGCTTTCTGAACCTTCCTTAACATCACCTAGCGCAAGCCCAAGCCCTGTAGCATACCCTGTTCCATGGTGCTTTCTCTTTTGCTGCAGGAAGTTTAATAAAAACCTAATCTCATTTGACCAAGGTGTGCACCCGGTGATCTTTGACTTATCAGGTAGCCAAAAGTGCTATGACGAAATAAATAAATAGAAAACAGATAAAAGGATAGAGAGTGACAGGGAACACCTGCTACCTGATAAAGCCTCGAAGCCTTCTGTACAGGTGACGTGTGAGCAGAGAGGCCTGAGTGAAGTGAGGAAGGGACCCTGTGGAAGTCGGGGTAGAGGGACTAGCAAGTGCCCTGGCCTCTGGAACAGCCGTGGCATGTTCTACAAATAAAGCCACAAGTTTGGCTTATGACTGAGAAAGAGACAGGACAGTTGAAATGAGCTTAGGGAAGTAGCTAAGGCTCCAGTGGTCAGGCCTTCAAGGGCCTGGTAAAGAGGTTGGGCCGTATGTGTAGGGGTGACGTGCATCCCTCACACCTCCATCATAACCAGAGTGACACTGCACTCGAGCCAAGGCAGAGAAGGCCTCCACCCAGCTCCTGTGGGGCAATGTGTCTGCTCCTGGAGACCTGTTACCCTTGAAGGATTCATCGAGCTTTTTTGGGGCCTTTATTAACCTGGAAGAACTGAACGATGTGCAAGGAAATGGAAGCTGCAGTGAGCCAAAGAAAAGTGCAGCATGATCTTGAAAATGTTGCAGTGGAACGAGACAGCAGTGGGTATAGGAAACAAGGATTTTAAACTTTACTTCATTTAAATTTTTAAAAAAATCCACAGGTTGGCAAACTAGATGAGAACCTGATGTGGGGCTCTGTAGTCAGCCTTTGCAGGTGGGCACCAGCAGAGGGTGCTACAAACCTCCAGCAGCCTGTGTGCCTTTGCATAGCACAACGCAAACTGAAGTTCTGAACAAAGCCTAGGTGCTTCAGAATCACCTGTCTTATTTAAACACTTGCTGGTCCCTGCCTCATGACTTGGTCCAGTAGGAGGGGAGAATTTTCACTTCTGACAGGTTTCCAGGACATGCTGAAGCACTAGGTCAGCTTGGTTCTTCATTAGGAGGTAATCTGAGTGCCCTGAAGTTCCCTGGACACAGCCATGTCTTGAGTCACTGCCCCCTAAGGGCATTTCAAGATGGAGTAGATCAAGAATGCAGCTGTTAACAACTCTTCCTAGTTTCTTCTTCTTTCTTCTTAGGCACTTGCAAAAGTCCTCTGTAAATTGTAAAGCTCTGTACAAAGGATTATAACTAACATCTTGCCTTTTTTTTTCTCCTATAGGGCATATGTGCTCACAGGAGAGAGACAGAAAGAAAAAAGTGAGAAATCACTTCTTTATGGGGGATAGCCACGCTGCAATCCCTTCTCCTCCATTCTCCTCTCGGGATTTTGGGCACACATGTACATGGACCCAGCGTGTTTAATCAAGCCGCCAGGTCTGGGACTCAAACTGTACAGTCAGCCATGTGGGATCCAGCTACTCTAACCTCCACACCACCTGCTGGCCCTTGTTTAGCTTTTTTATTACCCCATTCCATAGTTTTTTTTCCTTTTTGCCATAGGGCACATACACTGGCAGGTGAAAGACAGATGAGGACAGAGGGATGGACAGTAATAAGTCAGTCAAGGGGGATGACCATGCTGCAGTCCCTTCTCCTCCATTCTTTTCTCCTTGGGATTTTGGGCACACCCCCCCCCACACACACACACACAAACACGCACACACACACACACACACATGCACTGGACATGTTTTTCAAGACACCAGGTCCTGGGCTTGAACTGCACAGTTGGCCATATGGGATCCAGCGCCTTAGCCATCATGGCACATGCTGGCCCATTCCATCTTTATTTATTTTTAATTGCCAGAGAGTACATGAGCTTGGCAGAGAAAGAGAGAGGGTGAGAAGGCACCCCCTAATGGGACATGATCACATTGCACATTCTTCATTTATTCATCCCACCAGGATTTGGGGCACACACACACACACACAAAAGGTGTTTCTCTAGCTTCTGGGGCCAGGATTTGAACTGCAGTGAGCTATGTGGGATTCAGCTCCCTTAACCACTGCACTCTAGGGCCAACCCTACCTTTTAGTTTTATTTCTACTCATGCATTTCTGGTGTATAGAAATTGACTTTTAGGGACCAGCAGTTAGAGTAATGGCTATGTCGCTGGACTCCCACGTAGTCGACCGTGGTTCACATCCCGGACCCAGTGGCTTAAAACTCACGCCAGGTGCATGTGCATGCGTGCCCAAGATCCTGAGAGGAGAAAGGAGAAGGGATGGCGGCGTGGCCATCCCCCCTGGGGGGTGATTTCTCTCTTTCTGTCCCTCTCTGTCTGTCTGGCAAGCGCATGCGCCCTATAGCAAAAACCTCTAAAAAAAAAAAAAAAAAAGGAAAAAACGAAATTGATTTTTAAATGTTGTCCTTTTACCCCATGACATTACCAAACTCATATTTGTTCTAGGAATTATTTTGTGGGTTCCTCAGGATTTTTTATGTAGTCATAGACAATCATGACATCTGTGAATAGAGACAGTTTTAGCCTTCCTTCATTCCTTCTTGAACTCCTGTTTCTCTGATGGCCAGACTAGACTGCTGACCCCGTTCTGTCCTTATGTTCAGGAGCAGATAACACACCAGTCCTGATAACACGAAACAATGTGACAGTCTTCTAAATCCAAGCAGAGACTGTTGAAGACACTTAGGGGGAAAACATCTGAAATAATGTTGATAAGGCTGTTGGCCCTGACACGAAAGAGACAAAGCTGTGATGGAATAGTTTGTTCTCATTGAACAGACCTGGAGATAGGACCCCCACCTTCCCACAGTGGAGGGATGATGCTCCAGCCTGGACTGGAAAGAGCCTCGCCTTCATCATAGTCCTGCCTCTCTGAGCCGGGAGTTCTACGTGGGTCAAAAATCGGCATGTCTAAAATGCATCACATTTTCATTTCCCTAGCTGTAGAGTGACATGTTTTGAAATAGATTCAGAATTCGTACTGCCTTGGTCTCTCACTCTGGACTCAGTTCCTCATCCCCTGTGATCCTTCCTGCTAAGGGTGAAATGGCTGATAACCTCAACCATCACCCTAACAGGGCTTGGCTAGAGGGGAAAGACCAGGGTTGTGATGAGCTTCCTGGTCGTGATGTGATGGGACTGTGTGAGTTCAGGCAAGTCACCAAGTCACTGTTTTGCTTTCCTCACTTGAGATAGTGGAGGACAGCATTTGGAAAGGAGTATAGCACAGGGGATTAAGGATATGGAATCGAAAACTGTATGCCAGGATTCACATTTTGGCTCCCCTGCTTTTAGCTGTGTAACTTGGCAAGTTAATCTCTCTGTCTCCCAGTTTCGAGGTGGTAACTGTATTCACCTTATAGGGTTATTATGAGGATTAATGCATTAATATCTGTAGAAGTGTAAAGTACTGGCACATCATAAGTGTTAGATATCATCACCACTTTATAAGGACCCACTGAGCTCACATAAAAATGAAACTGAAAAGTGATATCCATCCTGTGACTTAATTTATTATCACCAAAGGCATTTAATAGTGGAGTTAGTCACACTTAGCCTACAGGTGGAGGAGGGCTGTTTTGAATGTTGCCTTCTTGAAATCCTGATAAACTGTCCTGCCCACAAACTGGCATGGCAGACCCTGGTGCCAGTGTTTACACAGAGCCATAGATGGCAGTAATTAAGGACGGAAGATATCACTCTCCCTTGGATGACTTAGTCACCTTCGTAGGAAGGAGATGGATAGGGAGGTCTCCGTGGGCATCAGGGCAGGACGATGTCCTAGCATGGGACAAAGACTGGAGGGAGTTATGAGAGACCTGGCTCTGTGCCAAGCCTCTGGGGGACTGGAGGCTAGTCCCTCCAAGTCCTAGTTTCTTTGCCTCTAAAAGGGGAACAAGTGGGGACCAACAGATGGCACAATGTTTACATCGCTGGACTCCCACATGGCCAACCACAGTTCAAGTCCTGGATCCCGGGGCTTGAAACTCATGCCAGGTGTGTGTGTGTGTGTGTGTGTGTGCCCAAAATCCTGAGAGGAGAAGGGATTGTGGCATGGCCATCCCCCTAGGGGGTGATTTCTCAGTTTTTATCTCTATATCTTTCCAGTGAGCTATAACAAAAATCTCTAAGAAAAAAAAAGAGAAACAAATGTCCCGTTCTGCTCACTTCTCGAGGTGCTTTTATAAAAATTTTTAGAGGTTTTTTTGCTATAGGGTGCATGTGCTCAACTGAAAAACAGAGAAAGACATAGGACAGAAAGCAAGAAATCAAGGGATGGCCATGCCACAATCCTTTCTCCATTCTCCTCTCGGGATCTTGGGCACATACGCACACATGGGAGGCATGAGTTTAAGCCACCGGGTCCTGGACTTGAACCATGGTTGACTACTTGGGAGTTCAGCGACATAGCCATTTGCCATCTGCTGGTCCTTCAAGGTGCTTTTAAGAAGACAGTAAGTTCATAGATCCCAACTATAAAAAAATAAAGATGTTATTACTGTATAGTTTATACTGTTACTTGGTGAATCACCATACCTGAACCAAATCTCCCAGAAAGTGAGTTCTATTGGAGAGTTGGGATGTGCGGATAAACAGTACGCCCTCTTTTGATACAGATCTCTTGCTGGTCCTTATATTTGCCCAGTCAAGCCTTTTCTCCTTTAAACTGTACTCACTGAAGGATTTATTGATCCTCAGAAGACTGACTGGCCACCCAGCCCTTTAGTTCTTCCAGTATTTTGTGCTCTGCATGGTCAGGGCCCTTGGGAAAACGAGTTCTGCTGTTCAGTCCTCTGCAGTCACCCCACAGCATCCAGGTGTGTTTGCAGTGGGCACCAGGTCCTCCATGGTAGGTTGCATGCTCCGTTGCAGTGTGGCTTCACAACTTTCTCCATCAAGAGATGAATTCTGCACCCTGTAGTGCAGTGGTGCAGTGCTGTGCAGAGGGAGCCAGATTCCATGTGGCCAACTGTAGTTTGAATCCTGGTTGCAGAGGGCTAAATCCTGGTGTGAAAAACACACTAGGGTTGTGCACATGCACCCAGGGTCTTGACAGGATGGAGAAATGGCAGAAGAAAGGATGGCAGTGTGGCCAGGCCCCTCTGGAGGGTGCTTTCTCTCGCTCTTGCCCACATGTACACATGAGCCTGATGGCATAAAAAGAGAGAGAAATGAGATCTGTTCTAGCCGTGGTGGCACAGTGGTAGTGCAATGCCCTGCAATCCTGGAAGCCACATGGAAGATCAGGGTTTGGTTCCTAGGTCAGCCTGTATACACCAGGTGCACACGCGGGCTGGCTGGGAGGGTTGGGGCGAGTATCAGGGAGTGGGATCCTGTTGAGGGTGTTTGCCTCTCTCTTTCTCTTTCTGTTCCTCTCTCATTTATGAAAACAAGAAACTTTATTTTTTTTCTCCAAAAAAACTTCATTTTTGTTAGTGTAATCATCTATTTCAACTTAAATTCAATGCTATGAATATTGAAAAATGGAGAGTGGCAGACAGGTTCAAAGTTGGATGTGATATTCTACTTACCTTCCATATTGTTTTCTGAAGATGCTGACTGATACATAAACAAAACACCAAAACCAAAAGCAGCAGTGTATATGCATCATGTCATGTGTCTATACCTTTGCATACTTTTGAAAATATTAATTCTTGATTTCAAAAGAAAAGTTTAAACAATTTGTGCCAATGTATCTCAAAAAAGTTTAACTGGCAAGTAGAGACTTAATTAGATACACAAGTAACCTGTAAATCTTACATTCTTACGACATACGGTTATCACTTAAGTACCAGGAGGAAAAAAAGTGGGTTATAAACCATCTCAGCATGGTTTGCCAAACGAGGACTTTAATTTCCAAGTCTCTTGAAAGAGCAATATTTTTTTAAAAGAGAGATTTTTGCTATAGGGTGTGTGCATTCACTGAAAAGACAGGCAGAGAGACAGAAAACAAATCACCCCCAAGGAGGGATGGCCACGCCACAATCCCTTCTCCTCCATTCTCTTGAGATTTTGGGCACACATGCACACGCACCCAGCATAAGTTTTAAGCTACCGGGTCCAGAACTAAAACTGTGGTCGACTAAGTGAGAGTCCGGCAACGTAATCATTATGCCATCTTCTGGTCCCGAAAAAGCAATATTTACAGTGTAAATAAGGATGTCTAACAACAAACCAAGGCAATTTTGTTACATTTATCGTAGGCTAGTGATATTCCAAATGTCTATGGAGCTTCTATTGGTCTTTCAATGCCTTCAGTCTTTCGATGGCGGACTTTACTGAGAGAGCCGAAGTGGTGGTTGTAGGTTCAGGCACTCCCGGGTACTGTTCTCATGTAGGAACCACAGTGCCAGCTCCCCACAGCCTGTCTCTTCATCTTAGTTTTCCCACAGAAGGAGCAAGTGTATTTGGCACACTGGCTGATTTCAATTTTCTTCACCATTATCCGGAGGGAGGCACCATAGCGGGGCCCATATTTACCGACGATGCTGACCTTCTTGGTGCTGCATTTAGCCGTATCGCCACCAGGCGATCCACTAGGTCTGAGCCCAGAGAACAAGAAACTTTATAAAAGAGAGAGATGAAGTCCCTAGCCCTTGTAGGGACTGTCTTTGTGGCTGGGCTCTCACTAACAATAGTTGAAGCTATGTGACTCATAACCAAGAGGCCTTGCAGCTTTCACTTTCACTCTCTTGTGAGGAGAGAGGCCCGCCTTGGCCCAGAGTTGATGTGACTGTCAAGCCCAGCAGAGACTCAGAGGACCGTGCAAACACTGCACAGTCACAGATATCATGAGTTGTTTTAAGTCACTGACTTACGGTGTGGTTTGTTAGCAGACAATAGATAACCAATATACCTAACCTTTTATTCCTACAGCTCCTTCTCACTGGTCTCCGGTATTTCAAAAGGTCTGGCTTTTCTGCAGTAAGATGTGAGGGTGGGGCCAGAAGGTGGAGCGGTAGTTACAGTGCTGGATCCCACCACATGTCCGACCGCACTGTCCAAGTCCTGGACCCGGCGACTTGAAAATCACACCAGGCATGTGTCCGCATGTGCCCAAAATCCAGAGAGGAGAATGGAGGAGAAGGAATTGCAGCATAGCCATGTCCCCTAGAGAATGATTTCTCACTTTCCCTCTCACTCAGGTGAGCGCACATGATCTATAGCAAAAAAAAAAAAAAAAAAGTGAGGTTATGTTTATATAGCCTCCTTGGCTGATACCCAATTTCACACTGTTCTGAAGTTTCTTTTGTTGTTATTTTTTAAATCCATACTTGCTAGTTAGTCTCTTGCTTGGAACAAAAGGATAGGAATTTGCAAATGTCACAGGGTAAGCACCTGTTTCAAATTAAACAAAGCCTTCATTTCACAAGATACATTTTTTTGTAGTTAAGTGAATAGTGGCAGAAGACCCAGGTCAGGTGCTTCTTTCTAGAGAACTCAGCAGGATAACAGCATCCTGTGGCTTCTCTATGTTGAATCGAATCCTGAGTTCAGAATTTTGTTTTCCTGGGGTCAGCAGGTGGTGTGGTGGTTAAGGGCCCTGGACTCTCACATGGCCGACTGTGGTTTGAGCCCTGGACCTGGAGGCTTGCTTTCTCACTTTCCCTGTGTGTGTGTCCCTCTGGAGATATTAAAATAATAATAAAGTTAAATAATTCTTTTTAAAAATTAAAAAATTGTTTTTCTTTTTTTGGAGAGGTTTTTGCTATAGGGTGTGTGTGCTCACCAGAAAGACAGAGAGAGACAAAAATTGAAAAAATCACCCCCCCCCCAAGGGGGATGGCCACACCGCAATCCCTTTTCCTCCATTCTCCTCTCGGGATCTTGGGCACGCACGCACATGCGCCCGGCATGAGTTTAAGCCACCGGGTCCGGGACTCAAACCGTGGTCAACTACATGGGAGTCCAGCGACTTAGCCATTACGCCACTGCTGGCCCCAAGAATTTTGTTTTTCTGTCAAGATGAGTACAAAAGCACCTAAAGGTCAAGAAGAATGTTTTTCCTGTGGTAAGGAACCCTCGCTTTCGTGGAGCTCACCACTCCCCTGTGTAAGGCGAGGAGGAAGAATGCCCCGTTACTTTCCTCTGCCCCATATCTACTTTCTTCTCCCAGATGAGATGAGAAAAGTACTCCTTGCACAATCCAGCAAATGCACTCATCCCTCCCTGGGGGTTGTCCCATCCTTGACCCAGAGGCCAGCAGGGTGTGCCTCATTCCACCATCTCCATTCCTTCTTCCTGAAGTTGTTTTCACAAGAATGGGCTTGGTTCTGAGGCTGTTGCATCTCACTGGTGAGTCACTGGTTCATTCTTACTCAGCTTTGCCTGGGATGAAAGGGACCAATACATAGGCTTTTACATTTTTCAATTAAGAAATCATGGGGCCAGCAGGTAGCATGGTGGTTAAGTCCTGGACCTCGCAACTTGAAATCACGCCTGGCATATGGACATGCATGCCCAAAATCCTGAGAGGAGAATGGAGGACAAGGGATTGAGGTGTAACCATCCACCCTAGGGGTTGGTTCCTCATTTCCTTCTCTCAGTCTGTCTCTCTCTCTGGTAAGTGCACATACCCTATGGCAAAAAAAAAAAAAAGAAAAGAAAGGAAAAAAATCACAAATTTAGACTCCTGCCTGTGATCAGATGGAGTCAGATGGAGTAACAGGAACTAGATTTACTCTCCCACCTCATAGATGCCCCTAGTTTTTCTCTTTGGCCCTACATATGTTATTTCAGATGTAAGGTGGGCCTGATATTGAGGACAGCCAGCCAGGCCTACAGGCTGAGCTACACCTGGCCATAGAAGTCTATGTGGTGTGGTGGTTAAGAGCACATGGCCGACCATGGTTCGAGTCCCAGACCTGGCAACTTCATTTTTTGCTTTCCCTTTCTCTTTCTCTCTCTGGTCAAATTAAAATAAATCAATAACATTAAATAAAATAATTCTCTAAAAAAAAAAAAAGAAGAAATAATTCTCTAAAAAAAAAAAAAGAAGTCTACCATTCATGTTTGTAATTTCATGATGAAGGTAGCACCCAATTAGGCACTGTCTTTAGTAAGTTCTGATCTGGCCTTAACTGACTTCCCCAACTTGGTTTTGACAGATAACCCCTTTTCTTGCTGCCCCCCAAACGTCCCATCCTTTGTCATTTCCACTCTTGCCATATAGTTTGACGAGCATGCCCTGCAGAATCGTGGCTGGGTATCTTTCCATATGCTGCCCTTCTCCTCCTTGTCTCCACTTTTCTTTTTTTTACATTTTTAAATGCCTTTATTAAGATATAATTCTCATACCATACAATTCACATTTAAAGTGTACAATTCAGTAATTTTCAATATAGTCACAGATGTGTGTGGTCATCACCATAGTTGATTTTAGAAGATTTTTATCACCTCAAAAAAGAAAACCTGGGGACCACCAGTAGGCATAATGATTACATCACTGGACCCCAATGTAGTCGACTGTAGTTTGAGTCCTGGACCCTGCCACTTAAACTCACACTAGGTGAGTGTGCACGCATGCCCAAGATCCTGAGAGGAGAATGGAGAAGGGATTGCAAAGTGGCCATCCCTCCGGGGGGTTATTTCTTGCTTTCCGGTCTCTCTAGTGAATGCACACACTCTATAGCAAAAATCTCTCAAAAAAAAAAAAATCCCCCACTTTTTTTTTTAAAGAGGTTTTTGTTATGGGGTGCATGTGCTCGCCAGAAAGATAGAGACAGAGATGGAAAGAGACAAACCACCTCCCAGGGGGGATGGCCACGCCGCAATCCCTTTTCCTCCATTCTCCTCTTTGTTCTTGCCCACTCATGCACACGTGCCTGGTGTGAGTTTAAGCCACCTGGTCCGGGACTCAAACCACGGTCAACTACATGGGAGTTCAGCAGCATAGCCATTATGCTAACTGCTGGTCCCAATCCTCCACTTTTAGGAAAGCATCCTCCATTTAAAAAAAAAAAAAAGGAAAGATTTTTGCTATAGGGTGTATGCACTCACCAGAGAGACAGACAGAAAGCAAAAAATCACTCCCACGGGGATGGCCACCCCCCAGTCCCTTCTCTATTCTCCCCCCTGGATTTTGGGCATGCACACACATATGCCTGGCATGAGTTTCAAGCCTCCAGGTCCAAGACTCTAACTGCAGTTGGCCATGTGGGAGTCCAGCAACCTAGCCATTATGTGATCTACTGGTGCCACCTCCACTTTTGTTTTTTAAAAAAGAATTATTTATTGAGGGACCAGTGCCTTAACCACCATGCCACCTCCTGGCCCCACATTCTCCACAGTTAAGAGTCCATTTTGCTCTGAGGCCTTTATTATGTTCTCAGGATGACTGACTCCTCTTCATCTGTTCGTGCAAGTATCCTCATATTTATAGTCCACAGTAGGTATAAATATCTTTCTTTTTTTAAAAAAAATAATTATTTATTTATTCATTCACTTATTTTAACTTAACCAGAGAGAGATACAGAGAGAGAGAGAGGGAAGGTGAGAAAGCAAGTCACCAGGTCTGGGACTCAGCCACTATTGGCCATGTAGGAGTGTCCAGCAGCTTAATCACCACACCGCCTGCTGATCCCTAAATGACTCTTTGTTATTCATATCTGTTTCTCTTCCTAGACTCTGAGATGGCTAATTATTAATTAGTCTCCACCACAGTGTCTGACACACATTAATTGCATAATAAACATTTGTAGAAGGGAGAGGGCAAGGAAGGAATATGTCAAAAAATCTGAAAAAAAAAAAAAAAAAGGAATGGGCTCCAGGCTAAAAGACAGCCCATGCAAAAGCTACGTGTTCCTTTTGAGTACAGGGACTCTTGATTTCACGCTCATAAAAACCACTGAGACATTCATTGGGGCTTCACAAATTGTGAGGGAATGACAAGCTGGATAGCTTTATTTTAAACCATTTGTAAATACAGGGTTTGTTAAACTGAAATACCATGATTTAAACAAGAGGAAGCTTTCCAGTAACCCTAAACACCTGACAATAACCTTTGCCATATAAGCAATAGATAGACTGAATTAGAAAATATTTTCGGAGGGACCAGCAGTTGGCGTAATGGCTATGTTGCTGGACTCCCTCCCATGTAGTCAACTGCAGTTCGAGTCCTGAACCCAGTGGCTTAAACTCACACCGGGTGCGTATGTGTGCATACCCAAGATCCCGAGGAGAATGGAAGAGAATGGATTGCAGCGTGGCCATCCCCCTGGGGGTGATTTCTCAGTTTCTGTCTCTCTGTGTCTTTTTGGCAAGCACATGTGCCCTATAGCAAAAAACCTCTCCAAAAAAAAAAGAAAAAGAAAAGAAAATGTTTTCAGAAACCAAACATTTAAGGGACACAGAAATGGAAATGATCTGTTGATGATTATATGTACGGTAATATCTTTGATGTATGCTGTAATGATACACAGTGATTGAATACAATTAAAAAAAAAAAAGAAAAAATGTTTTCTGTGACCAGGTGGTTGCATAGCATAAAGTAACTGAGCCCACGTGGGAAAGGTCCATGTTGGTTCATGGGTTCATGTTCCAAGACTTCCCTGGGGACAAGGGGGGTGTCCATGATCTGAGAGTGGATCACAGCATGGGGACTGTGTTGGCAGTGCCTGTCTCTTGGGCTCGCTCTCCTTCTCATGGGAGAAAGAAAGACAGAAACCGGTCCTCCAATCTATTCATGAAGGCATATTTCCCTTAACTCCTACATGAGGAGCAATTTAGTAGCATAGTTCTACTAGATCCCCGAAGGTAATGAAGCTAAATTTCCTTTAATATACTGTAAGATTCAATCAGGCCAACTCTTGTCAGGTGGACCTAGTTATTTCCAATTAACTGCACTTGAAGTTCTTGGCACTGCAGAGAGCAGAATGATTCATTCAAATGGTGTATCTTTGTAGCTTGTCTCATAAACTTGCTGGCAACTAGAGAAAATTGCTGTAGCCTCCCCGACTACTGTCAGTTGGTGACTGGGTGCACTGGGGTTTAGCATAAATGTCTCTAATGGTCCCTAAACACAGGGCTCTTCTAATGGGCAGCTTAGGCTCAAGGATGTCCTTTGCCCTGGCCGAACTTTCTTAGAACTGTGTTGCCATCTGAGACTTCCTACTATTCTTTCTTCTTTCCTGTACCCCAGTCTGGAGTTTCTCCTGCTTTTCCTCCTTTGTCCTTCATGGGCATATCCCTCAATAAATCTCTTGCACATCCAACTCCACCTTGCCCTCTGCTGCTCAGAGCACACCTGTCTCCAATGTGTTATAAAGTCTTTCAGATCCAGCTTCCCCGGGAGCCTGCCTGTGCTTTTATAGCAGCTACCTTTCGTGGTTTCCCAGTGCACTCTGGAAGACAGTGGCCCAACCCAGTCACTTACTAGCGATACAGCCTTAGGAGCTTGCTCGCTAGCCTGTGAAGTGAGGGGTGCAGCACTGCCTCGGGAGGCCTGTAAGCATTAAATGACACATTATAGCACTGAATGTGGAGCAGGTGCTCGATAAAGACGCTGTTTATGACTGTTTAGTTATTTGATTTTTATACCTTCCCTTATTGTAAACTCTTTTTAAAAAGTTGTCAGTTCCTGATTTCTCGCTTTCTATCTCTCTGTCTCTCTCTGTCTTTCTGGCGAATAAATGAAATACAAGAGAGAAAAGTCATAATCAACTTAAAGAAGCTGACTAAACATGGGGGATTTTTTTGAGTAAGAAGTGACAATACGTGATAGAAATAAAAATAAATTTTCCAACTTTACAACTGGGTAATGTGTAGAAGAATTCCCAAAAAATTAAATTCACTTCTGATTCCTTGGGGAAAAAAAAGTTATCAGTTCCTTCTTCTGTGAGCAAGAGAAATACGGAGACAGAGAAATAGCAGCTCCAATATCATCTTGATTCCATGATTCATTCCAGACTCAGCCAACCCTGGATCATGGGCACGTGCTGCCTGGATACTCTAACTGGATGTGAACCCAGAACCTTCCCATGTAGGTCAGCCTCAGAGAGCATCAGATTCGACCATTTCACCACATCCAGCCCTTACAGACATTTTCCCCCCATACTGTTTTTTCTAAAAAAAAAAAATTATTTTATTTAACATTCTTTATTTATTTACTTTAAATTTGACCAGAGAGGGACAGAGAGAGAAAGAGAAAGAGAGAGTGAGAAAGCAAGCCGCCAGGTCCAGGTCTGGCGAATAAATGAAATACAAGAGAGAAAAGTCATAATCAACTTAAAGAAGCTGACTAAACATGGGGGATTTTTTTTGAGTAAGAAGTGACAATACGTGATAGAAATAAAAATAAATTTTCCAACTTTACAACTGGGTAATGTGTAGAAGAATTCCCAAAAAATTAAATTCACTTCTGATTCCTTGGGGAAAAAAAAGTTATCAGTTCCTTCTTCTGTGAGCAAGAGAAATACGGAGACAGAGAAATAGCAGCTCCAATATCATCTTGATTCCATGATTCATTCCAGCCTCAGCCAACCCTGGATCATGGGCACGTGCTGCCTGGATACTCTAACTGGATGTGAACCCAGAACCTTCCCATGTAGGTCAGCCTCAGAGAGCATCAGATTCGACCATTTCACCACATCCAGCCCTTACAGACATTTTCCCCCCATACTGTTTTTTCTAAAAAAAAAAAATTATTTTATTTAACATTCTTTATTTATTTACTTTAAATTTGACCAGAGAGGGACAGAGAGAGAAAGAGAAAGAGAGAGTGAGAAAGCAAGCCGCCAGGTCCAGGACTCGAACCGCAGTCAACCATGTGAAAGTCAAGCCCTTAACCACCACACCACCTGCTGGCCCACCCTTACAGACTAGTTTTTTCTTTCTTTCTTTTTTTTTTTTTTTGGTTTTTCGCTATAGGGCGCATGCGCTCGCCAGACAGACAGAGACATAGAGACAGAAAGTGAGAAATCACCCCCCAGGGGAGATGGTCACACCGCAAACCCTTCTCCTCCATTCTCCTCTCGGGATCTTGGACATGCACGCACACGCGCTTGGCGTGAGTTTTAAGCCACCGGGTCCGAGACGCGAACCGCGGTTGACTACGTGGGAGTTCCAGTGACATAGCCATTATGCTAACTGCTGGTTCCCCTCTTACAGACTCTTGAGGGTGGTCTGTGCAATCTTCTTCTCCTTTAACTCCCCTAATAGGCCTTATTCACACAAAGCCAACAAACAGCTATTAAATTGAGTAGAAGACAATGGCCATTTGTAGAAAGGAAGGGGCACCTCAGGGAAGATCCAATCAAGAGAAGCAAACCAACTTGCCCAAGGTACAGAAATGCAAATATACAAAATATGTAATATGCACAGAGGCTAGAGAATATATTTATAGACACACATACATGTCGAATATATACAGGCATACACAGAAGCACAACTTCAGAAATCTAGCAGAGTACCGGGAGAGCCGAGCCTGCTCCAGGCTCCCTGGCAGAGGCGGCCTCCATTGATCTTCAAAAAGTTTATGGAGAAATGCATATTATGAAAAAAAAAGTGTGGATTTGAAAAAATTTCGTACCAAAATAAACTCATACTTCAATTCCATTTTTTCCACAAACTTTTGAAGTTCCCTTGTACTCATTTATTTCTTCATGAGAAAGAGAGAGATGGAGACAGAGAGAAACAGACAAACAAGGTCTTCATGCTGTGATCCACCCCCAGCCTCAGCCAACCAGGTTCACCAGCATGCATGAGCACCTGGTGTGGACAGGAAGACCTCAGGACACAGACTCTGGGCTTCCCTTGTGGCTTCAGCACTGCGGAGTATTAAGTCATCGCTGCACCACTGCAACTGGCCAGAAATGAGTTAATGTTGGCTTAACTCAATGGTTTCCCATATATAGAGCTCTTTCTGTATATGTATAATAAATTCTTTTTTTGTTTGTTTTATAGTTTGCTATAGGGCACATACACTTGCCAGAGAGAGAGAGAAAAGAAAAGATGCAAGAGTGATAGTCACTCCCCAGTCCCTTCTTCATTCTCCTGTTGGGATTTGGGTATGGATGCACACATGTCTGGTGTTTTTTGTTTGTTTGTTTGGAGAGGTCTTTGCTATAGGGTGCATGCACTTGCCAGAAAGAGAGAGACAGAGAGATAGAAAGTGAGAAATCACCCCCAAGGGAGGATGGCCATGTCGCAATCCCTTCTCCATTCTCCTCTCAGGATCTTGGGCACACATGCACACACTCCCGGCATGAGTTTAAGCCACTGGATCTGGGACTCAAACCTCACAGTCGGCCTTGTGGGATCTATCTGCCTTAACCACCATGACACTGGCTGTAGATGTAAATTCTATCAATGCCTTTTGTAATTAGTGTTTGAGGAAGCTGTGCTGGCTTACAAAGTCAGGATTAGGCTATACTGTAGCAGGCGTGAACCTGTTTGACCCGGTGGACTGCTTTATGAGGAGGCTCTGAGGAGAGGAGTCAGGTGCTCAGAATTGTGTTCATCTGGCAGTGGTGTGTGGTGGAGACTGGAGCCAGAGGGTGGCCCTCAAAGTCAATCACTGATTACTTCACACAGTCATAATCACCTCTGGGATTGCTCCTAATCTCCAGACATAGGATGGATATCATTTATTTTATTTTATTTTAAATTATTCATTTAATTCCATTTGTTACTATTATTTTTTTAATTTGACCAGACAGAGAGAGAAAAGGAAAGAGAGAAAGTAAGCCATCAGGTTTGGGACTTGAACTGCGGTCAGCCATTTGGGAATCCAGCACTTTTTTTTGGAGAGGTTTTTGCTATAGGGCGCGTGCACTCGCCAGACAGAGAGAGACAGCGAGAAATCACCCCCCGGGGGGGATGGCCATGCTACAATCCCTTCTCCTCCATTCTCCTCTCGGGATCTTGGACACACACACATGCCCAGCATGAGTTTAAGCCACAGGGTCCTGGACTATGAACCATGGTTGAGTACATGGGAGTCCAGAGACATAGCCATTATGCCAAGTGCTGGTCCCAGGAATCCAGCACTTTTAACCATGCTACCTGCTGGCCCCAGGATGGATGTCATTTAAAATCCACTTACTTTATAGGCCATCAGGTAGTATGGAGGTTAAGGCAGATGGATCCCACGTGGCCAACTGTGTGGTTTCAGTCCTAGACTAGCAGCTTGAAAATCACACTAGGTGCATATGTGTACATATCCCAAATCCTGTTACCCCAAATCCTGAGAGGAGAATGGAGGAGAAGGGATTGCCTTGTGACCATCTCCCCAGGAAGGGGGGGGGGGGGTTCTCCCTTTCCCCTCTCTCTCTCTCTGGTGAGCACATGTACCCTAGATACAAAACTAAACAAAACAAAAGTGAAAAAAATCCACTTCCTTTACTTTCAACCCAAGATCTATGAGAACTCCAATTGGTGGGAGCCATGGTGGGTCACCCAGTATCAAACTGATCAACCTCATACAGCCAGGAATAATGGCTCATTGTCCCTCCGCTTCCTCATCAGCTTCCCTCAGTCTTTAGTAGCCATGTGGCCACAAGCCAAATTGCCCTTGTGATATCCCCAGACCTCAGAACTCTCCCTCACTCTCCTTTCTGTGCCTCCCACCCCAGTCAGAGTCACAGGGTAGCCACAGAGTGGAGACAAGCAGCCAAGGGGTATGAGTCATGGCTGCCCCAGTGACAGGTCTATGGAGAAGCCAGCAACACTGCTCCAGTTACCCTCAGCGTGGAGACTCATGCCCTCACCACATATTTAAAAGGGAAGCATTTTGAACACAACTATTTCTGTTGATGGATGTAAGCCATGAGGGATGGTCCAAAGCAGTAGGCTCTGCACGCTCCACAGATATTACTAGTTACCTCAGTGGGGATGGCTTAGACAAGGGGAGGCAGGGCGTGTGCTCTGACTCGGAGCTGGCCTTAAATTCTTTTTCTTTTTCTTCCTTTTTTCTCTTTTTTCTTTTGTTTCATGCTTCCTTTAATCTGAAGACTATTACATGTTCCCTATCTTCAGATATAGATTATTTATAATATTACAGAACAAGCTGCAAATTCAACGATTTAAAAACTGAGTAATACTACACAGTGTTAATTTCTGGTAACAGTTCTCCTGATCTGGTTTTATTTATTTTTTTTTTTAAGTCACCCCTGTCCCCACTTCAGTAGACTGTAGCATGCCATAGAGGAATGTTCAGAACAGGATGTAGGTGAAGAGGCCTCCAATGAGGCTTCCCATGAAGAGAGATCTTCCTGATTTAAAATATTTGTTCCACCTCCTTCCTGCCTTGAGGATTAGGAGCAGGGAGAGCAGAGTGGAGGCAAGAAGGTAGGAGATGAAGCCGTAGGAAGTAGAGGCCGGTGAGGCCTGCTGTGGCCCCCGACAGCGCTGACACTGAGGTCTGGCAGTAATCTAGAATGGTGGCGTTTCCCACACCACAGAGTTACTGATGGACGGGGGCCTCTCCCTCTTGGCCACCGCCCTGGCACAGCCTTCAGCCTTCTCTTGGAACAATGGAAGCTGGAACACCGCGGGTGGGCCCAGTCACTTGGCGTTTGCTCAGACAGGCAGTGGCAGATATTCCTGTAACGCCCTCTTGCTCTGGAGGCTGCGCCTTTCTTTTTTTAATGGTAGAGAGTGCATGCATGTGCGTGAGAGAGTGAGAGTGAGGGAAGAGAGGAGAGCCCTCAACTAGATTCTGTGATGCCATGATCTCCCTTCCCCAGTCCTCCATCTCCTTAGGACTGTGGGTGCCGAAAGCCTTCAGCCAAGCTGGGATCCAAACCTGGGGCTGCCATATGGTTTCCAGCCTTGCAGCGCACGTGTGTTCCTGCTGTGCCACAGGGCCTGGGCCTGGGCTTAAGTTCTGTCTCTGCCACTTAAAGAACTAGCCACCTATCCAGGTTCTTAAACCTCTATAGGTTCGTGTTTCTCTTCTCTAGGAGCTGTTTCTTACAACTGATAGAAGCACCAAACAAAGCACGTGAAGTGTTTGGAGCAGTGCCTGGAACTGAGGAAGTGTCTGGTATGTGTTAGCCATGACTATTTTGATTGTGTTCATCATTTATTGCTACTGTCATCTTTATGATATATTTAGCAGGTGGAGGTGGGGATTGAGATAAGCAGGAAACAGCTTTCACCAGGAAAAAGCCTGATAGGGAAAGCAGAATTTGTTTTTCTGTTTTGTTTTGCTTTTTTGTTTTTTGGGGGGTTTCTTTTCTTTTCTTTTTTTTTTTTTTAGAAATTTTTGCTATAGGATATGTATGCTTGCTAGAGAGACAGAGAGAAATAGAGAGAGAGAGAGAAAGTGAGAAATCCCCCCCAGGGGGGTTGGGGGAATGGCCACACTGCAATCCCTTCTCCTCTTGGGATTTTGGGCACACATGCACACATACCTACCTAGCATGAATTTCAACCCACCAGGTCTAGGATTCAAACCACAGTCAGCCATATGGGAGTCCAGCGTCTTAACCACTATGCCACCTGGATTATTTTATTTAACTTTTTTTACTTTTACTTTGACCAAAGGGGAGGGGAGAGAGAGAGAATGAGAAAGCAAGCTGCCAGGTCCAGGACTCGAACCATGGTCAGCCATATGGGCGCCCTTAATCACCACACCACCTGCTGGCCCCCTAAATACTACTTTTTTAAACAAGTGATATATATAGATAAATTTTACTTAAAGGGACCAGCAGTTAGTGTAATGGCTATGTTGCTGGACTCCCACGTAGTCAACCATGGTTCGAGTCCCAGACCCAGTGGCTTAAACTCACACCAGGTGTGTGTGCATGCATGCCCGAGATCCCAGGAGGAGAATGGAGGAGAAGGGATTGTGGTGTGGCCATCCCCCGGGGGGTGATTTCTCACTTTCTGTCTCTCTGTCTCTCTCTGTCTTTCTGGCAAGTGCATGTGCCCTCTGGCAAAAATCTCTCTCAAAAGCAATTATTGTGGTTTTTTTACTTAAAAAAAAAAAAAGAATCACAAAATAAATATTGAACTCTTGTTAATGATATGCCTGCTGAAATATTTAGGGGTAAAGTTTACTATCTGCAATTTATTTTGAAATGCTTCCAGAAAGTAAGGTGGATTGATGAATGGATACATGAATGGATGTGAAATAAAGCAACTTTTCTGTTTTATTTGAATTTTTTTTTAAGACATTTTTGCTATAGGGCATGTGTGCTCGCCAGAAAGACAGAGAAAGACAGAGAGACAGAAAGCGAGAAATCGCCCCCCAGGGAGAATGGTCACGCCACAATCCCTTCTCCTCCATTCTCTTCTCGGGATCTTGGGCACGCATGCACACGTACCCAGTGTGAGTTTAAGCCACCGGTCCAGGACTCGAACCGCAGTCAACTACGTGGGAGTCTAGCAACATAGACATTATGCTAACTGCTGGTCCCTTGTTTGAATATTTTTATAATAACATATTGGAGATATATATATATATATATATATATATATATAAAACCAATACCATAAGGTAACAAAAGCCATAAAAAATCAGAAGAAAGAAAATAAACTTGTAGCTGGTAAGTCAAAAAGAAAAAAAAACTGGTGGGAGTACATATGGGCTGGGCTTTAAAAGGATTCAAAGGTTTTAGCTCAAAACAGAGGCCAGGGGCCAGCAGGTGGTGTGGTGATTAAGGTGCTGGACACTTCCACATGGCTGACCACGGCTGAGTCCCGGACCCGGTGGCTTGCTTCCTCACTTTCCTTCTTTCTGTGTCTGTCTTTCTCTGGTCAAGTGAAAATAAATGAATGAATAAATACAATTAAATAAATAATTCTTTAAAAGGGGGGGGGGCTTACAGGTGGCCTGGTGACAGGTGGCATGGTGATTAAAGGTGCTGAATTCCCACATGGTCAACCGTGGTTCAAGTCCTGGATGTGGTGGCTTGCTTTCACACTTTCTCTCTCTCTGTGATGAAACTGGGAAATGATAATAATTAAGAAAGTTAAATAAAATCATTCTTAAGGAAAAAAAAAACAACAAACCACAGAGGCCAGGAAGGCATTCTCCGTGATGTGGGACAGCACAAACAATGCAGAGACACAAAAAATCATTGCGCTTTGGGAAGAGCCTGGGATCCGCCTTGGCACAGGCAGCGGGGGGAAACGTGAGTGTAACGGAAGGGCAGGATCGTGGCGTGTCTTCATTACCTCAGGAACCTTCACCTATGGGTAAATGAGAGCCACTGAAGATTCTTGAGCAGGACCCTCACTGCATTTTTTCCCCCATCATTTTTGAACTAAGATTTCCCGTAGAAGGTGAGAAGTGTTTTGAAGGAACAAAACAGTGTTCCCCCAGTGTTTCAGCCAGGACAGTCAGCAAGACTACAGGCTGCTGTTTGGCTGATGAATAGCGAAGTCTGTGCATCAACCCAGAATTGTTACACTGGGGTATCCGTTGCGAGGACCTGCCTGAAGCTTGTAATGAATGAATTTGTGTCCTGTTACGCTGTTACTCCACCACGCTTTAATCATCACAGCTTATACTAAACAGCAACTCAGAACATAGTCTCACTGCATGTGATCTGGAAAGCTGAAGAATATTTTTCTCCTTCTCTTACTCCTTGTCCCTGTCCCTACTGGGATCTGACAGTTGAAATCAGTGGCTTTCATGTGCTTAAGAACGGCAGCCCAAGGTTGTGTATTCAAAATCACACTGTCCTTTACACGCAGGTATGAGATTTTCAGCAGTACTGGCTCGACTTTTAGGCTAATCATCAGTGAGACTGAAGCCACGCTGTTGACGACTGGCTTGAATTTTAGGCACCTCAGGATGCCCCTCATCCCCAGCCATGGGTCCTAACACCATCCTACTTCTTTGTTTCCTCCCTGGCTCTTTTTCACAGAGCTGTCTTCTTTTAACCTTCTTCCTGGTGTGAATCGTCACTGCTGTCCTCTCTGCTTCCATCCCACTGTGCTGCCTTCTAGAATCTGTCCTGTTGCAACCACAGTCCTCAGTCCTCAGCTACACCCCTGAATGCTCGTTCTCCCATGCTGTGTCCCATAGTCGCTGGGTCCCAGAGAAGACCGTTTCTCCGGGTCTGCCCACACCCTAGGGCAGGATTGGGGATTGGAGGAGTGACCACTTTCTTCTCTCCTCCACCCTCTACAAGATCACCTCCTCTGCAGTTGCCGCCCTCAGCCCTGCCTGCGTGTCATCTTTTATGATCAGCTTCCTTCCCTGTCTCTGAGGACTTTGGCACATGACTCATAGTTGCCCTCTCCATCCTGGGTCTTAGCAACACCCTGGTGACTCAGTATCCCTGCTAACAACCAGTGCCTGGCCCGCCATTGTGTGTTAGATGTGTGAGGGGCAGGTTGCTCCAACACAGTCCTGACCACTTGACTCCAGAGAACTGCACTTCCACTCTGCACGGCCTTGGCTATTCGCCATCCAGAATGCACTGTGGCTAAATCTGATATCCCTACATCCGACATTCCCACATAGCTTCAGGTTGTGTTTCTCTCTCTCCCTCTCCACTTCTTCCTCATCTGGTCTCAATACATGTTTCAGGAACAGGAAGATTTCCAGTTGCTAGCTCCAGTATAGACAGTTCCTATAAACTGATGACTCAATTTATGACTTTTTTTAAGAGAGTTTTTTTGCTATAGGGTGTGCACTCACCAGAGAGACAGAGAGAGACAGAGAGACAGAAGGTGAAAAATCACCCCCCCAGGAGGGATGGGCATGCTGTAATCCCTTCTCCTCCATTCTCCTCTCAGGATCTTGGGCATAGATGCACACATGCCTAGAGAGAGTTTTAAGCCTCCATGTCTAGGACTCGAACCACAGTCGGCTATGTGAGAGTCCAGTGATGTAACCATTATGCCATCTGCTGGCCTCCAATTGACAGTTTTTCAACCTTACCACGGTGGGAAAGTAATACATATTTAAAAGGAACTGTACTTCAAATGTGGGGTTTTAACCGTTCCCCGGTTTAGTGATACGCTGTATGGTCCTAGCCCCCAGTCAGCCATGCGATTATTACCCTTCAGCGTGCTGCATCATCAGTGTTTTTTGGATATTGTTTTGTTCTATCCTGTCATGTCTACAAAGTACCCATTTTCAACGTCAATATTTCAATTTACACTGGGTTTATTGGGATATAACCCCACCCTAAGTTGAAAAGCATCTCTATCACCCTTAGACTTAGGCAAGAAGGCTCCAGTCTGGGTCTCATACTTTAGAAGTCTCCACCCTAACCCTTCTCAAGATGTGCCCAAGACAAGGAGTCTGCAAGGCTAAGGGCACATGCCCACCAGGGTCCATGCCTGTCCTCTCCATATCTAGACCAATAAATGAGGCCTCAGAATTCGCTGTTGAAACAGTACTGAGTCTGCTTCTGGGGCCTGCGTGGACCTTTTCCCAGGGTCTTTCCTCCTGAGACTGGATTGAATTGCCAGTGATACACCCTTGAGCTCAGGGAATGGTCAAGAAGTATGTGTTGGCTGGGGGGGTGGTGGTGGTGGTGAAGCTTGGATGTGTAGTTGGGATGTAGCCCTAACAGTGTGGACAGAGCCAAAGGCAGGAGGAGAAGTACACGTGACCTCATCTAGCACCTGTGTACCCCATCCCCCCACCCTTTTTAGCCAGGGCTGTCTTTAGCAGTTATCCTGTGTTGGATGTAGGTACATAAGGGGGCCCAGGGGGGCAGAAAGCTTGTCTCTTTAGATTGCAGGTCTTCAGATGTAGAACTCGAGGAGTTGTACTTAAGGAACTACGCCAAGAGACATCAGCAGGTGTCATGGTGGTTAAGGTGCTGGACTCCCACGTGGCTGACCACAGTTAGAATCCTGGACCTGGTGGCTTCAAACTCACACTGTATGTATGTGCATGCGTGCCCAGAATCCCAGGAGAGTGGAGAAGGGATTGTGGCATGGCCATCCCTCCTGTGAGTGATTTCTCACTTTCTGTCTCTTTTTCTGGTAAACACACACACCCTATGGCAAAAAATGTCTCTCTCTCTCTCTCTCAAAAAAAGGAACGATGCCTGGAGCCTCATGCTGACGTATGAAAGCTGGAGGTTTGGGGAACTCTTGAGAGGAGGGGAATTTTGAAAATATGTCTAAAAAATTTGACACTTTTTCCAAAGAATGGAGCCTAATTTTCCTCCTCCAGAGTGTGATCTGATCTAGAATCACTTCTAACAGAGAGAGTAAGGCAGAACTGACAGTATGCTCAGAGGCTGGGTCATACAAGACAGTGTGGCTTTAGTCTCTCTCTTCTGGACCACTCTCTCTGGGGAAACCAGCTACCATGCCATAAGGGCACTCAAGTAGCCCAGGGAGAAGCTCATGCAAGGAACTGAGGCATCCTGCCAAGAGCCACATGAGGGTGCCATCCTGGAAGCTGTCCTTTAGCATAGTTAACCCTTCAAATAACTATAGCCCATGGCAATATCTTTTTTTGTTGTTTTGTTTGTTTGCTATTTTCAGTTTTGCTATAGGATGTATGTGCTCACCAGAGAGGGATGCACAGAGAGAGATAGAGAGATAGGAGAAGTGAGAAATGACCCCCCCCGGGGGGGATGGCATACTGCAATTCCTTCTTCTTCATTCTCTTCTTGGGATTCTGGGCACATGCACACATGCATCCAGCATGTTTTTCAAGCTGCTGGGTCCAGGACTCAAACTGCAGAGTCAGCTATGTGGGATCCAGCACTTTAATCATCATGCCACTTGTCAGCCTGGTATGTTTGTTGTTTTAAGTCATTAAGTTTTGGGGCTATTTGTTACATAGTACGAGTTCCTAATGTTTTGCCCTTCCCTTGCTTGACTTTTTTTCAGTATGATACATTGCTGAACTTCCTCCTCTACCCAGTGCTCTCCTCCTTTGGCTTCCATGAAGTACTCCCTCCTAAGTTTTATTTAGCCTCCAACCAGCCTTCGTCCATATTTTAAAAAAAATTGCTATAGGTGGGACTGGCAGCTGGCATGATAGATAAGGTGCTGGGACTTTAACCAACCATGGTTCAAGTCCCAGACCAGGTGGCTTGCTTTCTCACTTTCCCTCTCTCTCTCTGGTCAAATTAAAGATAATAATAACAGTGATATGGGACCCGCAGGTGGCATAGTGGTTAAGGGAGCTGGATTCCCATATCAACCGCAGTTTGCGTCCCAGTCCTGGCAGTTTGCTTTCTCATTTTCTCTCTCTCTCTCAACCTCTCTCTGATCAAATTAAAATAAATAAATAAATAAATAGATTTAAATAAAATAATTCTTAAAAGCAACAATGATAAATATGATTAAATATATCATTCTAAAAAATAAATTTGCTGTAGGGTACGTGTGCTTGCTGTGGAGAGAGAGTCAGAGAGAGAAAGCGTGAATAAGTGGGAAAGACGGCCATGGTGTAATCTTTTCTCTTCCGTTCTCCTCTTGGGATTCTGGGTATGCACACACGAGCTTGGTGTTTTTCAAGCAGCTAGGTCGGCACTCACATTGTCTGGTTGGTCGTGTGGGATCCAGCAGCCACCTTCTGGCCCCATCTTTGTCAATGTCCTTCATTCTTTCCTCCTCTGCTATTTGCCTCTGAAACACCTATTCTACCCATGGCCTTGTCCTCAGGCTTTCACGATCTTTATTCCTATCCCATCTCTCATGAACCTTAATTACACCTATGGTTAGTTATAATTAAAACTAAACTAAAACAACAACAAAAAAACCCTTAAGATACATTTTAAAGTTTCTTTCTTTCTTCCTTCCTTGCTTCCTTTGTTCCTTCCTTCCTTGCTTGCTTCCTTTCTTTCTTTCTTTCAAGAGAGATTCCCAAAAGAGGGGTCCACCAGCCCTGGAATATGGGCAAACATGTGCCTGATGTACTCAGGAAAGTCTTTGAACTTGAACCAGGAATGCTCCCATGTAGGATTACCTTGCAGAGCATCGCGTTACTGCTGTGCTACCATCTGGTCCCTAAAATTTTCATGCTAATGGTTCCTACTTAGACCTTTCTTCAGTTCATAAAGTCCTATTGGACAGCTTCATTTAGAGGTGGCTCCTGGCTCCTCATATTCATCTGAAATAGACCCATCCTCTTTGCCCTCACACCTGCCCCCTCCCTGTAGACTATTCCACAGTGAACGTTTTGTCCTCCCAGCCGCTCAAGTGACAAATGCTACCCTAGCCACCCTAGACTCCTCTTCACTTGCTGCTTTCAGGACCTTCAGCATTTGGCACCAAGCAACATCTTTAGTCTAATTACTCAAACTTTTTCTGTAGGCTATTCCAGCTTTACTTAATTGTTTCCAAACAGTTCTTGTGAGATGGACTCGATGCCGCAATCCTCCAGCCTCCATAGGTTTTTGCCATAGGGCGGGCGCCACCACGCCCCCAAACAGTTCTTGTAACTTCAAATATTTCCATGGCTTTACATATAAAGCCTCCTTCTAGAATTTTGCCTTTCCATCCTCCCCCCATTGGCTATTTAATTTTGATAGGTTCTACTTTCAAACTTTAGTGCAAGAGGCTCCTCTGCCTATGTCCACAGTTCTCTGCACTTACATCTTGGAATTGCACTGGGCAACTCTTGAACTTGTCTTTCCTATTCCTCATCCTCTGTTGGGGTATAATTCCCTATGATGTGTCTACACTTTGTGTGTGTGTGTGCACGTGTGTATGTGTGTTGGAGTTTATGTGCTTGACAGGCAGAGAGAGACAGGAAAGAGACAAGATATATGTAAAATGAGATAGCAACTATGGCTGAATTCTGGGACTGTGTATCAACCATTATGTCCTCTGGTCCATCTTTCAGCTTTTGATTTTAAGATGCATCTAAGTTCCCTATCCATACCTATGTTAGCAGTATTAATAGAATATATGTATGAAAGGTACAGAAAATGGAACAATATATCGAGCCTCCATAGGTTTTTGCCATAGGGCGGGCGCCACCACGCCCCCAAACAGTTCTTGTAACTTCAAATATTTCCATGGCTTTACATATAAAGCCTCCTTCTAGAATTTTGCCTTTCCATCCTCCCCCCATTGGCTATTTAATTTTGATAGGTTCTACTTTCAAACTTTAGTGCAAGAGGCTCCTCTGCCTATGTCCACAGTTCTCTGCACTTACATCTTGGAATTGCACTGGGCAACTCTTGAACTTGTCTTTCCTATTCCTCATCCTCTGTTGGGGTATAATTCCCTATGATGTGTCTACACTTTGTGTGTGTGTGTGCACGTGTGTATGTGTGTTGGAGTTTATGTGCTTGACAGGCAGAGAGAGACAGGAAAGAGGGAGAGGACAAAGTACCCACAATGGGGAATGCTCATGTGCAATTCATTTTCCTCTATTTCTCCCTCCTTTTTGGATTTTGGGCACACACACACACACTTGGTATGTTTCTCAAGCTGCCAGGTTCAAGACTTGAACTATGTGGTTGGCCATGTGGGATCTGGCTGCCTTCTCCACTAGGCCAGGGAACTGACCTTCTACAGATCTTATGACAGTTATTTCTTGAGCAGCACTCTAGTAATGTCTCCCTCTGGAGCAATGGTGGGGCAGCCTTTTATAAAACAGTGGTTCTCCTGAGCTCAGGGTTCCTCATCTGTGACACACACACGGTATGCACAGCACACCATCTACCTGATTCGCCCCGCATCCCCTCCGTGGGACATACAGGAGAGGGGGAACTGAGGTACACAGGAGGTTTATGCTGCCTGCTGTGGCCCAAGGAAAGAGTCATTTATCTTTGACCCATGAGTCTCATGTCTTCTGCCAGCATCTTGGAACTTCTGAAACTATTGCAGGCTAGCTTGCTAGCCTGACAAGTAGGGTAAACTCTTGGATCCATCACAGTTCTTGAGAACTCTACAGGCACTTGACTGTAAGTTCCTTGAGAGAAGAGTCTGTCTCAATGAATTTTGCTTTCTCCCTGGGTGACACAAGTTTGTTGTTCAGTAAGTGATAGCTGCTACTAATGTGGCTTTGACCTAAAGGACTTCAGAGGTAAGACTCAGATATAGTGGGTTGTTGAAAAAGTCATATTTTTCTATGTTTTTCTATGCAAAAATGTGTCATGATCTTCCTGACAACCCAGTATTTACAGAATCAGATTTTGGAATAAGTTACCATGACTCTTAGTTAAGTCACAGATCTTCTTCCCCTGGTTATTAGGGATTGTGTACATTTTGTAGATTTGCTGAGGGTACAAGCCTCAGACTTGTGTTCTGGGGCAAAATGAAGTTCTCTGGGGGTTAAAAATTGCTCAAGATCCCTTACCACACTACCCACACAAGGGTCCATACGGCGTTGTTCTGGATTCCTGTTGTAACTTAAAGGGAAACTTTCACAATGTCCGAGTGCTTGGTGTCCTGCAAATGAAGAAGGAGGATGTCCTCAAACTCCTTGAGCAGGAACACACTTAAGTGACACCAACTTCAATTTCCAAATGGAACAATACATTTACAAAAAGAAAAGATGATGGCGTCGACATCATAAATCTGCAGAGGACCTGGGAAAAGCTTCTGCTGGCAGCTTGTACCATTGTTGCCACTGAAAATTCTGCTGACGTCAGTATCCTATCTTCAAGGGATAATGGACAGAAGGCTGTGCTGACTTTTGTTGCTGCCCCTGGAGCCACTCCTAGTGCTGTTTCTGTTTCATTTCTGGAACCTTCCCTAACCAGATCCAGGCAGCCACCTGGGAGCCATGTCTGGGTGGTTTACTGATCCCAGGCCCTACCACCAACCTCTCACAGAGGCGTCGTGTGTTAATCTACCTCCCACTGCTCTGTGCAACACAGATTCTCCTCTAGGCCCTACCACCAACCTCTCACAGAGGCGTCTTGTGTTAATCTACCTCCCACTGCTCTGTGCAACACAGATTCTCCTCTGCGCTATATGGACATCGCCATTCCATGTAACAACAAGGGAGCTCACTCAGTGATTCTGACATGGTGGATGCTGGCCAGGGAAGTTTTGTGCATGTGTGGCATCATCTCTTGTGAACACCCATGGGAGGTCATGCCTGATCTCTACTTCTACAGAGATCCTGAAGAGATTGAAAAAGAGGAACAGGTCACTGCTGAGGCTGTGACCAAGAAGGAATTCCAGGATAAAGGGACTGCTCCAGCTCTTGAGTTTACTGCTACACAGCCTGAGCTGGCAGACTGGTCTGAAGGCACGCAGGTGCCCTCTGCGCCCATGTAGCAGTTCCCTACTGACAAC
The DNA here is from genome assembly GCF_000334495.1 of Tupaia belangeri chinensis. Taxonomy (NCBI): domain Eukaryota; kingdom Metazoa; phylum Chordata; class Mammalia; order Scandentia; family Tupaiidae; genus Tupaia; species Tupaia belangeri. Next base: position 938,899 of record NW_006160155.1, read on the forward strand.
TGAAGTGCTCAGCCTGCCACTGCCGACTGGTCTGCAGGCCCCACTGCTCAGGTCACAGATTGGGTGGGTATCACCACTGAGCAGTCTTCAGCTGTTATTCCACAAACATTTTTTTTTTTTGAGGGGTTTTTGCTATAGGGTGGGTGTGCTCACTAGACAGACAGAGATAGAGAGACAGAAAGTGAGAAATCACCCCCCCAGGGGGGATGGCCACGCCACAATCCCTTCTCCTCCATTCCCCTCTTGGGATCTTGGGCACGCACACACATGCACCCAGCATGAGTTTTAGCCACTGGGTCCACGACTCAAACCACAGTCGACTACATGGGAGTTCAGCAACATAGCCATTACGCTAACTGCTGGTCCCTTATTCCACAAACTCTTATACAAAGTAGAAATAAGGTTTGGGACCAGCAGTTGGCATAATGGCTATGTCGCTGGACTCCCATGTAGTCGACTGTGGTTTGAGTCGTGGACCCAGTGGCCTAAACTCCCCACAAGCACATGTGCATGGTACCCAAGATCCTGAGAGGAATGGAGAAGAAGGGATTGCGCCGCTCCCCCCCCCACCCCATGGGGGTGATTTCTCGCTGTCTCTCTGTTTCTGTCTTTCTCGGAAGCGCACAGGCCCTATAGCAAAAACCTCTCCAAATTTAAAAAAAAAAAAGAGAGAGAGAAGAAAAGAAATAAGGTTAAGGAAAATAAACAACAGATTGTTAAAATAAAATAGCTCCAGGTAATTTACAACATAAGCCTTGCTGCAGGTAATGGAGGTGACTAATTTAGCAGAGACTGGATATTCCTGGGAGGTAGTATGCTGTGATGCACTTGAGAGGAGGGATGTTGGTTTCTGCCATTAACCTCACAATAGCATATACATGTAGCCAGAGGAGATCAGATCCCAGTGGAGCAGGGCTGACTACAGCCAACCTGTCTGAGCTTGAATGAGAGAATGAGCCAGGGCTTCTGATCTCAGAAGCAAAGATTCCCTCCTAATCTTTTACATGAATATGCCCAGCCATGACCAGGCAAGGCTACTGGCTTGGCTAGCTCATGTGAGGATTCTGGAAATGCACCTTTCTCCTGGTTTAGCAAGGTGGAGAACCTTGACACCTCTTAAGGAAGGTGGCTTTCAGAGTCAGGGTAAAGCAGGGGCCAAAAGACTTTGTATACAATGTTTGGCTGAATGCCTATTAAAGACCATTTCATCTCACTGAAGCGTGTCATTTACAGACGAGAAAACTGAAGCACAGAGGCTAAATTACTGAGCGAGGCGATTGATTCGAGCCCCAACTGATCCCACTTTTCCCTCATTATCTCAAAAACTACTCGTTCCTTCTCCCCTTGGCACCATTACTCTTCCTGCACACCCAGAGAGGTCGGGTGCACCATTCGAATGCCTGGTCAGCATGACTTCTACATTTTCCCCAGGCCAGAGGCAGGATCGGGAGCTGGCAGGTTTCCCAGAGGCAGCTACGGTTCCGTGCATGTGTAAAGATGCCTGGGCCGGGAGGAGTCCCCGGAAGAGCCACCCAAAGGCGTGAGCGGGGACGGGTCGGCACCCTGAGAAAGTGCTCAAGTTCAGGGATAGGCAGCCCGGGTAGCCTCTTGGCAGTCACTTTTCTAGAGGAGTAGTAACCCTCCTTGTGAGAAAACAAGCTCATTACTAGTGCTCCTAAGAGCTTGGACGTTCTCTGTGGCCACTGCACGGTGGTGGCGGTGGGCGGGACCGAGGCAAGAAAGGAGCGAGGGGCTGGAGGCGGTGCCCTGGGCCCTCTCGGTCCTCCCTGCGTCTGCAGAAAGGCGATCTCGTTCTGCAGTAGCTCCGAGTGCACGAGGGTGACGCTCAGTCGCCGCCTAACCCGCTCTCCAAAGGCAGGACGGTCTCCCTGAGGTGCGGTCTCCAGCGCCAAGAAGAGTTAGCGAGATGTACGTGCCCCGGGAGGTGTGCGGCCTGACGCCCCGCCCCGCCCGTGACGCGCTCGCGCAGGGCCTCCGCCCCATCCCCCGCCCGCGCGGTGTCGGACGTGCTGCCTTCGCCGTTCCCCGCCCCCTTGCTTGTGGGGCTGTCCCTGTCGCTGCCTGACTCTAGGTCCATCTGTGTCTGCCTTTCTGGCTCCCGCCGACCGACAGAGGTAGCCCACGTTGGGGGCGGAGGTGTCGTCGGCACACGTGGCCACTCCAGAGCAGGTTAGAGTGGGCAG
>NW_006160155.1:943208-965256 GCF_000334495.1 Tupaia belangeri chinensis
GCGCGGTCTCAGCTGCGAGCGGGGCGCTGGCGGCGGCCCCCCTCAGGAGACCACCAGGTACTACGGTGGCCTCCTCACGCTGACCCAGGGGCCTAGGCCACCGCGGTCAAGCCAGAGGCCTGAGCCGGACTCGGGGTCGGCCCTGGCTCCCTAAGATGGCCGCGCTGAGCCGCGGCCCCTCGCCCCTCTTAGTCTGAGACCTCTCTGGCTTTTTGGCCTGCCTCTGACCCCTGCTGACCGCATTTCTTGTTCCTTCTCCAGAGCACCTCTTCCCGCTGCCTCGCCATGGCGACCTACGGACAGTCCTGCGTGCGGCGTAAGTAGAGCAGGGATCTCTGCGGGACGTTGTGGCGGTGCCAGGGAGTTGAAGTTTGTCGACAGAAGGCCAAGACCGGTTTCCTCCCATCTCCCCAAGGACTTGGAAATTGTGCACATATCGGTGCCACTGCACCATTTGGCCACTTCTGAGGTGGAGGGATTGGGTTTCTGGATTTATGTTAGGAGGGCTGAGCTCGGGGACTTGGTCTGCGGCCGCATTCACCTTTGGCTTTTGGACATGTCTTTGAAAAACTCAAAAGCAAAAAGTTATTAATTGTTGGGTCGAGCTTTGGAGGATTGGATCAGTCACTTTTCTGTTAGAGTAGTAATCCCCCTTGTGAGAGAGCAAGGTCATTACATGTGCTCTTAAGGGCGTGGACGTGCTTTGTAGAATGAATGAGCTGGTGTAACTAGCTCAGGTTGCTTGCCCTTAAGCTGTCCTGCATTGGCTGAAGACTTGAAAATCGTATTAATATGTTTAAATATTTGATACTTAGTTGACTAGACACTTAAGTGAAACAGATGAGTGTATTTAAATACCCAGAGCATTCTTTCCCAATTCCACAAAATGTTGGTTTTGATCTTGTGAGGATGCTAACTGATATATATATAGGGGGAAAGGGCTTACTCTCAGGTTTTGAATTTGATTTCCTTTAGTTCAATTATCTCATCCCGGTGAATTTTGTCAGACGCTTGTGTGTATATACACTAGATTTTTTTTGGTACTAGTCTGGTGCTGGGAAGTAAGGCTATAGACACTATAAATTTAGGAGTGGAATGTTTCCTATTTTGGAAGAAATTCCCAAGTAGCGTAAGCACTTAACCAATTTAGAAACAAATCTTTTTAGATGCTATCTCCTCTTGGATCATATCATTAGAGTATAGTTTTATTGTGGCTCCTGGCTACATCTATAAACATTCCAGCTAGTTGGACTACATGAATTTGAACATCAGCAGTGGGTCATAGTTCTCCGGTAGGTGATAGTTCTTGGACAGAAAGTGGAAGAACAGGAATGTTAACACTGAAATCTTTCTTTCTACCAGCAATGTGTGTTCCTCCATCATATGCTGACCTTGGCAAAGCTGCCAGAGATATTTTCAACAAAGGATTTGGTAAGAACTTTTGAAAAAAAAATTTAAAACAAAAGTGAAAATGTAGGTTTTGATTCCTTAGAAAATTAAATCAGTCATTTCTTACACTGTAAATATCTTACTGTGTTAGTTCTTTTGTTATAGATTAAACTTTTATTAAGAAGAGTCCTTTGGGCTAGCTGGTGATGTACTAGTTGGGGTGGTTAGGTTCCTCATGGCCAGTTGAGTGGTTAGAGTTCTGGACTTGAAGGTTTGAAAAAACTCACCAGGGCATGTATGCATGCCTGGCCAGAATCCTGAGAAGAGAGTGGAGGAGAAGAAATTGAGGTGTGGCCATCCTCTCTGGGGGTGATTTCTTACTTTCTCTCTCTCTGTTGAGTGCAGATGCCGTGCCAAATTTAAAAAAAAAAAAAAAAGTTCCTTTACAATCTATTTCTCTCCTTACCCCTAATTCCTACAAATTAAAAACAAAAAATAAAAAACAAACTATGGTTCAAGGATTTTTGATTTTTAAGAAAAAGGCAGGACTAGCAGTTGGCATCATGGCTATGTCTGTCAGTGGACTCCCATGTAGTTGACCATGGTTCAAGTCCTGGACCCGGTGGCTTAAACTCACGCTAGGCGCGTGTGCGTGTGTGCCCAAGATCCTGAGAGGAGAAGGGATTGTGGCGTGGCCATCCCTTTTGGGGGGTGATTTCTCCCTTTCTGTTTTTCTGACGAGCACATGTGCCCTATAGCCAAAACCTCTCAAAAAAAAAAAAAAAAAGAAAAAAAGAAAAAGGAATTTGTGCTTTCATTTTCTTCAGTTACAGCTTTGGGTTTGATTGACTAGACGTAATGATGTAATCACTGTTTTGCTTTTGTGGTGACTTCTGATACCCTTTAATGGGTTAAGGGCTTTTTTGAGTGAATTTGGATTTTCCTGAAGATTTTATTCCACATACTGTCTCTTTAAATTATTGGAGATACCCCTTTGGGACATATGTACTAAATGTCTGTGCTATGATCTATTGGCTATTCTGAAATTAAAGTGAATTAGTTTTCTATTCAGATATTGAGGTTTAAAAATGTTTTGAAAGCCTTTTTTGGTGCTAAATGTTCACCAAAACACTAGACAAAGCATCATAGAGGTAGGCTGTCTTTTGTGGGTTGGTTTACATTGACCAATTTTAAAAAAACTTAATTTTAATATTGTATATCAATACTTTTTTATCATCCACTGAATAGGTGACATCTATCTTTTTCATATGTAGTTAAAAATTGATAAGCATCTTTTATACAAAAAGAATAATTTTTGTTGTCCTTTGCTTTCTACTTGGTGAAGGTTTCGGGCTGGTGAAACTAGATGTGAAAACAAAGTCATGCAGTGGTGTGGTGAGTATTAGCTCTCTACTAAGTTCTGTTGAACACTTACAGTTTTCAACCCATAACATAGTCATGACTGAAAGACTAGAACCTGTTTTATCCCAAAGAAGAGATAGAAGTTAATTTTAAGTTGTATGTAGCCTGATTTATTTTGGCTTTGGATATGACTTCTGATTTTCATGTCTTCCTTTGCCATATAATACCGTGTGTGCACAAGGAATTCAGAAAAATACTGGTCACATGGGACTCTGTTTGTTCAATAAGATTACAAGCTCGAAGGCAGAGAACCTGTTAGATTTTTTTGTAACTCTCTTAATTCCTGTCAGAGTTCTGGACATAAAAATACTCAGTAACTTATGAATTTGCATGTACTAATAATTTATATAATGGCTACATTTAGCAGTACTTCATGGACAACATTGCCATGTGTATTTTGTGAACCTAGGGAGTTCTGATTTGAAATTTTTTTGTTTTTGCCATAGGGCATGTGCACTTGCCAGAGACAGAAAGAAACTGAGCCATTACCCCTCCCTCCCCCCGCCCCTGCCACCTCCCAGAGAGGGTGGCCACACCACAGTCCTCTCTCCTCCAGTCTCCTCTTGAACTGTGGTCAGCCATGTGGGAACCCAGTGTCTTAACCACTACACCACCTGCTGGCCTCCCTCTCCATTTTGAATATTAAGAAGTTAGTATCATGGTGTCTTGATTTTTCCCAGTGAATGTCTAGAAAGGAGGCAAAGTAAACATAATTTTGAGTATTTTTTTTTCCCTTATTCTAAAACATTTTGTTTTGAGGATGGGTATAGTGTATGGATATTGGAATATCATTCGTTATTTTGATGAGTTCTCAATGGATATAACTGGTATTGATAAAAAATTAGTTATTTAGTTCCTTAATATCTTAGACTGGGCTTCTGGACATTGCTTATATCTGTCATTCAATTTCTTTGGTCAGAAAAGAAGTTTGGGCATTTACTTATAGTTGAGTGGCTTGCTTGGTCAAGTTAAGAGGTTACACAGTAGGGATTTGCTGTTGCTTTTTTGTGTTCCCGTTCTATTGAACAAATACACTTGCTATGTATTGAAACACAAAAGGCCTGGTGAAAAATGAAGTAGAATTGGGAACCAGCAGTTAGCGTAATGGCTATGTCGCTGGACTCCCACGTAGTCGACCGCGGTTCGTGTCCCGGACCCGGTGGCTTAAAACTCACGCCGGGCGCGTGTGCGTGCGTGTCCAAGATCCCGAGAGGAGAATGGAGGAGAAGGGATTGCGGTGTGACCATCCCCCCTGGGGGGTGATTTCTCGCTTTCTGTCTCTATGTCTCTCTCTCTCTCTGGCGAGTGCACGCGCCCTACAGTGAAAATCTCTCCAAAAAAAAAGAAAAACAAAAATGAAGCAGAACTCTCAGGCCTTGTGTTTAAAAAGCTTCTTTATAGTTAAGGAGACAAAATAAACGTTAAATTGGAAATAATGGAAAAATTCTATCAAGTACTACACTGATAAACCAAAATCTTTGTTGGAAGGAAGAGGCTTATTGTGTGTAGAGTTAGAGAAGTTTCATGGAAGGATGTTTAAGATTATGAAGGATGTATAGAAGCTGGATTAGATGCAGTATATTCTTGTTTGCGTTAATTCAAGTCATGATACTGATCCTGTAATAGGTACCTGGCCTCCAAAAAGTCCCATTAATGCCTGGGACTTAAACTGCTAGACATTCAGACCACTACATAATATAGAAGTTACGGTGTCTGGCAACAGAATGAAGGGTATATAAGGTCTGCCAGTGGTGTCTTCTGGCCCCATTCTGGTCCCAAAGGTAATGTTGGTTTTATTTCTTGAGGATTCCTAGGTGTGTATTTAGACTGGCTCTTCATCTATGGGCTGATGGATGGATAGGAGTGGGTGGAGCCTCAGGGTCATTAAATAATGTCCAGGATTAAAAAATAGCTATTCATATACATTCTCCATTCAGACTGTCTGCTAGAAGAACATGCTCCTTATGCTATTGTTTCAATCATGCTTTCCTTTTGTGTAGAGTACATGAAAATGTGCAAAGGTTTGAATCTTTCAGTGTCAGTTCATCTTCCCAAAGGTTGGCTATTTTTATGATGATTGAGGAACTAAGCTCTAAAACAGTTGAGTGTCGTCTTTAGTGTTACTCAAGTAGTAAGTGCTGCCCACAACTAGATGCCAGGACTCCTAATTTCATCAATTGTTCTTTCCTAACGTAATCCAGTGTTTTTTAGTATCATCAAGTGCAAAATACTGACTTGAAATTTGTTAATAAAAGCATTTAATTTCTGGAGATAGTATATAAAACTTAAGAATTTGAGTCTGTTTAACTGCAGAGCAGTGGTTATGAGTGTTCTGTTTTCAGAATAAAAGATGTTTTCCTTTTTTGATTCAGTTCTTGATATTTCTGCACAGCAGACACTGGTAGATAAATTTTGAAGAAGGACTCTGAGAGGGCATTTTAACAGTGTATCATGGAAGAGTTATAATTGCTGCCTATATATTAAGCTCTGTACAATCATTGGAATTTTAGATTCTCTGTAGCAAATATTAATTTTCAGATATACTCTATGTTCTTTGTTTTTTAGGTAGATTGAGTTCTAGACTTGATTGAGTCTAGAAATATATTAAGTTCTGTACAATCATTGGAATTTTAGATTATCTGTAGCAAACATTTTCAGATATACTCTATGTTCTTTGTTTTTTAGGTAGATTGAGTTCTAGACTTGATTGAGTCTAGAAATTATTTGTATCTACTATAAACAGATTATATAATTCATTTAAAATTGATCCTTAGATTATTTTTCTATTGATAATATAGTATATATTATATATGATATAAGCCAGCTATAGAGTAAGTCTTCTGAAAAGCCCTCCCCTCCTGCCTTTTTCCCCCCCAAATACCCAGAGGGCTAATGCACTCAACAGAGAGAAGGAGAGAAAGCACCACCCCACTTTATGGGGTGCAGCCATGCCTCAATCCCGTGGCCATTTCTCCATTCTGTCAGGATTTGGGTCATGCATGCACATGTGTCTCTCAAACTACCTGGCTGGGATTTGAACTGTAGTAGGCCACATGGCATCTGGCTTCATCAACCATTAGGGTATGGGGCTGACTCAGTCGTTCTCTACTTGTTTTGAAAAATGAAAATGTGAAAGATGATTGGAAAGGCCTGAAACCTGGTGAAGACTGTGGCTCAGAAAAATGCAGTACTGAAATCATAAAAAATTAAAAACAAATCTCATGTTCATGGTGTGGACTGCTACTGTGGAGTGCTTTTCCTTTAAGAATTTTCAGGAAACATTTCATAGAGTCTTTGTCATTATAAACGCTGGCTTTAATGATGTGGTTCTTTTTTGGATTTAGTGATGCAAAGAACCATAATGTTCTGTTTAGTGGTTTATTTGATATCAAGTAAATGGATAGAATGTCAAAACATCTATTTTTTTTTTCTATAGGGCATTTGTGCTCGCCAGAAAGAGACAAAATGGGGGTGGTGGTGGTGAGGAATCATTCCCTGGGGGTATAGCTGTACAGTAAGCCTGTCTGCTCTTTGGACTTTGGGGAGACATGTACATGTGCCCAGAGTGATTCTCAAGCCATCTGAGTCTGGAACTCAAACCATGCAGTTGGCCATGGGTTCCAGTGCCCCAGCCTTGATGCCATGTACTGGCCCCAAACACCCATTTTTCCCTTCTTGATTTTTTTTAAAGAATTATTTTATTTTACTTTATTTTATTTTTAATTTTATCAGGGACAGCGTGTGAGATAGAGAGGGGGATGGGGAAAGAGAGAGAGAGAGAAAATGAGAAAGTAAGCCACCAGGTCTGGGACTTCAACCACAGTTGGCCGTGTGGAAGTCCAGTGTCTTTCACCATGCCACCTGCTGGCCCCCCTCTGTTTATTTATTTATTTATTTTTAATTTTTTTTTTTTCTTGAGAGGTTTTTGCTATAGGGCGCGTGCGCTCGCCAGACAGAGACAGACATAGAGACAGAAAGCAAGAAATCACCCCCCAGGGAGGATGGTCACACTGCAATCCCTTCTCCTCCATTCTCCTCTTGGGATCTTGGGCACACACGCATGCATGCACACGCGCCCAGCATGAGTTCTAAGCCACTGGGTCCAGGACGCGAACCGCGGTCGACTACGTGGGAGTCCAGCGACATAGCCATTACCCTAACTGCTGGTTCCCCCTTTGTTTATTTTTGAATCCCAAATAGAAGCTTCTTTAGAAGGTATACAGTTGTTCATTGAGAATTTGGAAATGTAAGTTGTAAGTTAGGTAGCAGTTACTTAAAGGCTAAAAGTAAGTTATCACCCTTGAATACACTTGCAAAGTAGTGCAGTGCAGAGGATTACAAAGGGTTGTTCAGGAAGCTGGAAAAAGTAAGTGAAATTATAAAATGTTGCAGTCAAGTTTTTTTCTTTAGGTTTTTGCCATAGGGTGCATGTGCTTGCCAGAGAGAGAGACAGACAGGGAGACAGAGAAAGTAAATCATTCCCCAGGGGGGACAGCTACACTGTAATCTTTTCTCCAAATCATTCCCGGGGGGGACAGCTACACTGTAATCTTTTCTCCATTTTTCTCTCAGGATTTTGGGTCTACACACACATACACACACACACACACACACACACACACACACACAGTGTGACTCTCTTTTTATTTCTTTTTAAGAATTATGTTTAACTTTAATTATTATTTAAAAAAAATTTTGTTATAAGGCACGTGCCCTCACTCGAGAGAGAGAGAAAGCAAACTGCCAGGCCCAGGACGTGAACAAATGAAGTCGCCCATGTGGGAGTTAGCACCTTAACCATCATGCCACCTGTTGGCCCCCTGGTGTGATTTCAAGCCACCGGGCCCAAGACTCCACTCTGGTTGGCTATGCGAGAGTCCAGCGCTTTATATCTATGGGAGTCTAGTGCCTTAACTACCATGCTACCGGCTGGCCCCTCAGTGAAGATTTTTGCTTGTGTAAGTTAGGCTGTGAATTCTAGGCTTACAAGAAAATTCATGAAGACTTTTACTGTTTTGTCAGGAATTCTCAACATCAGGTTCATCTAATACAGACACTGGTAAAGTTACTGGAACCTTGGAGACCAAATATAAGTGGTGTGAGTATGGTCTGACTTTCACAGAAAAATGGAACACTGATAACACTTTGGGAACAGAAATCGCAATTGAAGACCAGGTAACGTTTACCAATACTAAAAAATGAGCTAGTGTTTATTTTTGAATTTCAAAAAGAAAACAAAGTTGAAAACAAATTCTTTTTTTTTTTCAAACTAGATTTGCCAAGGTTTGAAACTGACATTTGATACTACCTTCTCACCAAACACGGGGTAAATATGGACATTTTTATCTGCATTAAATTTAAAAGCATTTCTCTTTTGTATAGTTAGGAAGGATGCACATACACTGTTTGACTGCCTACTAAGCTACCTTGTGGTAGCAGAATTTCTGTTTCTGCTTTTGGAACACTATAGTTGTTGTCATTGGCTTGCTTTCAAATATTTGGCTCTTCATTTTAGCTCTAATTTGGGTAATTAACTTTTTGTTTGTTTGTTTGTTTTGTTGTTTCTTTTTTTTTGAAACAGTCACATTACTTTGTGACTATTTGCCAGTTCTGCAAAGCAGTCTTCTGGAGTAGTGGTGGTCCAGTTACTCCATGTGCCCATCTTTAGTTCATTGAGCTGTTTTGTATTCCTTGTTGTGTTGCTGCTGCTTTTACTCCTGGTTCATATAGCACTTCATTTAAATCTGTTTTGTGTCCTCTATGCAGAAGTTAGGTTTCTTTCCCATTGGACCGATTTTAAGTCAATTTGTTCTTTTTTTCCAGAAAGAAAAGTGGTAAAATCAAGTCCTCTTATAAGAGGGAGTGTATAAACCTTGGCTGTGATGTTGACTTTGATTTTGCTGGACCTGCAATCCATGGTTCAGCTGTCTTTGGCTATGAAGGCTGGCTTGCTGGCTACCAAATGACCTTTGACAGTGCCAAATCAAAACTGACAAGGAATAACTTTGCAGTGGGTTACAGGACTGGGGACTTCCAGCTACATACTAATGTGTAAGTATCCTGCCATTGGAGAGTGACGTAGGCCCTCAGAGGAGGATATTTGATGCTTCCTGTCATCTGTTATTCTAAGTACAATCTATAGGATTTAGGATTTCCCTTACCATCATTAGGCATTTCTAGAGTGCCTCTTGAAAGTGTATAGTAAAAACTACTAGACTAACTTTTGGTGCTAAGAGAGTAAATACTCATCTCATTTGAGGCTTGATGTGTTTTGTGTTTTTAGAAGAAGCATTGGACTTTGGCAGACTGCTACCAATACATTTGTTTGACTTCATTATGATGCATGTGGTGCTGGTTGTATAGGCTTGTCTATCCAAATTAAACAGATTAAAGTAGAGAGGACTTAACACCCCTCTCCCCCTGCCCCCCAGCAGTGCACTGGTAAATAATAATAAGCACAAGGAAGAAAACAGACATTTCCCATATTCTACCAGCTAGATATATGATCTTTGTCAGTGTTTTGTGTTTTCACATTTTTTGTGTGTATGTGTGTGTGTGTATAAACTACAAACCCAAAGGACTTTTTTGTAACCTTTCTCTCCATTTAATACATTTTGATAATTTTCCTATAGCATTATGTATTTTATAACATGATTGTTGGTGATAGTGTGGTAATTCCCTTGATAGATGTACCATGATTTATTTTCAATCTTTGTATTGGATATGGGTTGGGGGAAGGGCCTTTTTTATAGCTTTGGAGTTTTCAGTGGAACAGGTAAGCAGTGTTCTTTATTAAAATGTAATGCTGCAGTGTTTAATGTATGTGTTAGACATTCTTTATTCTGGATTTACTGATTTAAAATATCTTATAGCAATGATGGGACAGAATTTGGAGGATCAATTTATCAGAAAGTATGTGAAGATCTTGACACATCAGTAAACCTTGCTTGGACTTCAGGTACCAACTGCACTCGTTTTGGCATTGCAGCTAAATATCAGTTGGATCCTACTGCATCCATTTCTGTGAGTACTTTCTGTGGACTAAGAATGGGGCTTTTGGTTTTGGGGATTAATCTTTGGGCATATTGAATAGTGTTAAAAACTTGCACTGTGATTCACATAATCCCCGGTTTCAGTGAGATTGAAAATAGAATTCAAAATGCAGTTTTTTTCCTTTTTTAATTGCCAGAGGGTGCATGCACTCAAGGTGGAGTTGAGAGAAAGCATCCTGCAATAGGGCGTGAGGTGGGGTTGAGAGAAAGCATCCTGCAATAGGACATGGTCACAGTGCAATCTATTTCTCCATCTCCATTCTATAAGAACTTGGGGCACACATGCACACGTGCCTGGTGTGTTTTTCAATCTGTTGGTGTTGATTGTTAAATTTTGATGGCCTGTGTGTGATCTGACTCTCTTAACCACTGTGCTAGGGGGCCAGCCCTGTAATGCTGATTTTTCTGTGGAGACAGTGTTAGAAGTTTGATTTCCAGGCCAGGCCACAAAGAGTTTATTCAACCTCAGAAGCTGCTGAATTAGTAATTGATAATAACCCTGAGCCCCAAATCTGTCTAAACCCAGGAAATGGCCAGTGGTTTTGGCCCTGGGCAGTTTTTAACCCTGGGCAGTTGGTAAATAATAGTACTTTATTGTTACTTTGACTTTATCATTTTATTGTTTACAAAAATATCTTCAGCTTTGAGAGGTCAGTAGTATACATGGCATTTTGCAGGTGAAGAAACTGAACCTTGGTGAGGGAAAGGACTTTCACTACTGCTGGGGCATGTGGTAGACCCAGGACTGGACCCCCGTGTCTTTTGATTTCAGCAACTCATCCCACTTTGTCCAGAGCCCTGTGTCCTGAGGACTCCCTTCCCCATCTCAGGTACACTGGGATGTTTGGCCACCCCAGTCTAGTACTTGGGCTCTTTTTGCTCTTTATTCCTTCAGCCACAGCAGGAGGAAGTAGGAGGGAGTGTAGTGTCAGGGTCAGATGGGCTGGCTTCAGTTTCCGGCAGATCAGCTGTTCTTATGTATCAGTTGCTTACAGGTTGGGGACTGCCCGTACAGTATACTGGGAGTGAAAGTTTAACCGTCCATATAAGTTATTTCTGTTCTTCATTCCTGAGGACCATGTTTTGACAATTTAGGCAGTTTAGTTTTAGTCCCATTCTTGTTTTATCTGAGCACAGTTGGAGTCAGAACAAGAAGCACCCAGAATGCTTTTCTCATTGCATGGCAGTGATTTTTTCTTTTCTTCTTCTTTTTTTTTTTCCCCTTAATGAGAGAAAGAGGAAGAGGGAGAGAGGCATTTGTGACATGGTGTCCATGCTGCAGTTCTCTGCTCCAGCTCTGCTCCAGCCTCCCAGCTACCCAGGACTGCAGATAGGTGCTATAGTACACAGTGTGTTCAGGCTGGTTGGGGAATCTGACCCTGAATCTCCTGTGCAGCCCAGCTTTGCTTGTTGTGCCTCTATGACTGGGCTTCTTTCTCAGTTTCTCACTGCACTGTAGCAATAAAAACCTGATGATTCACAGTGCCTTTTCTGATAATTGCATTGCTGTTCTCTTCAAATGTGTGTCTGTGGCAGCATCCCAGATTCAATGCCAGCAGAAGCAGTGTCTCAGCTACTAGCACTTCAGTCTAAAGTGGGAGGGCAACCTGGGACCTCTGTGTCATTGACCTCAGGAATTGCTTTGGAAACGTATCTACCATTTCCCACTTAAGTAGTACTGCTGGTGGGTCAGTCCAGCATTAACTGGTAGCACTGCTTAAACTTGTATCACAGTTTTCAAGTCTACTCCTGTTTTTAAGTCGTAGGAACTTGTTTCAAACTCTCTGAGGTCTTGATTGTTGAGCACAAGATGGCTATTAATGGAGTATTTCTTACAGAGATAAGAAATTGTTGGTAGCTTATGAACACTTGGCTGGAGTGCCAAGTAAATACAGGTGCCATATGTATGACTTTGGCCTGTATATCATTTCTTTTTCTGGATTGGGCTATTTTGATATTTTCTTACATAGATAAATCACACTCAGCATGGTTGTTGGTAGCTTATGAACACTTGGCTGGAGTGCCAAGTAAATACAGGTGCCATATGTATGACTTTGGCCTGTATATCATTTCTTTTTCTGGATTGGGCTATTTTGATATGTTATTCATTATGAGAGCATAGACATTACAAGAGCATAGCCTCACAGAGGCTATTTGTCTCCTTATATCACAGACTTTAGATTGCTGCAGAGGAAATTTGCCAAATTAGTCTTCCTAGGCCCTGGAGTTTGGGGCCAAGTGCCCCCTGTTTATAGCCATAGGCTGCTGGTGTGGCTTCATGTTAGTAGTGTTGGAGAGCAGAGCTAGGAGGAGCTCCTTACCATGTTTTGCTCTTGAGGGTTTCTTCCAGCCCGTGAAGGGCTGTGACTAAATCCTAAAATGTTCGGATTGTTCCGGGAAGACGGGATTGGACGGGTAGATGATCCCTCTGGAACCTCCTCTCAAGCACATTCTAGTTGTAGCTAGAATCCGACAGTATTGATAAGAGGATGTGAGGGACCAGCAGTTGGTGTAATGGCTATGTCGCTGGACTCCCATGTAGTTGACCATAGTTTGAATCCCAGTCCCGGTGGCTTAAGCTCACATCGGGCACGTATGCGTGCATGCTCAACATCCCGAGAGGAGAGTGGAGAAGAAAGGATTGTTGTGTGGCCATTTCCCGGAGGGTGGGGGGTCTCTCTCTCTCTCTCTATCTTTCTGGCAAGTGCATGCGCACTATCGCAAAAACCTCTCCCCCCCAAAAAGAGGATGTGATATAAAAGACTGCTACTTGATTTGATTCTTCAGAGGAAGTACTTGTCATTTGGAGCTTTTATTAATTTTTTCTGAGAGAAAAATTTGCTATAGGGTATGTGCACTTGCTGGAGACGCAGAGACAGGTAGAAAGTGAGAAATCACCCTGAGTGGGGATGGCCACTTCACAGTCTCTTCTCCCATCTCTTTGGGATTTTTGAGTATGCACGCATGCACATGCGGCCAGTGTGAGTTTTAAGCCTCTAGGTCTGGGACTTGAATCATGGATGACTACATGGGAGTCCAGCGATGTAGCCATTACGCTAACTGCTGGTCCCTGATTTGTCCGTTTTGATTACCATTTTAAGAATCAACTTTTTATTTTATTATTTTTTGCATTACGTTCCAATAGGGGTTCTAAGCCACAATCCAACCCCCAGCGTTAGCCAGCTCTGGATCTTGGGCATGGATATGCCTGATGTACTCGGGGATGTTTCTAGGTGCAAAACCGGAACCTTACCATGTGGGTCAGCCTCACAGAACATTGCCTTTTATGTCTGTACCACCATCTGGCCCCTCATTTGGAGATACTTTAACATTTCATAGTTTTGGTTCCCAAGAAAGGCTGTGACAGTAATAATTTGTAAGTCATAAATTTAAATTTAGCACTCTGCACTTCAGGGCTGTTATATATCACCTCTAGTGAGCACAGTGGGACTTCATTTGCCACCTGTTGGCTTGGTTTTGTTGTGCTAAACTAGACACAGAACTGTTTTCATTAGCATACTTAGGCTCTTTGTGCTCTATGGGCAATTTGAGGTCTGTGGACATGGCCTAGTGGCCATCAAGAGTATTGTGGCCTACTGACAATTTCATTTTGGGTTGAATGGCTAAGAATTAAGTGGCAGCCAGTTTAACAATACACAGTATGAAATTTTATTGTCTAACATATGAATAAAAAAGCTAAACATGTCATATAGTTTTATGATAAGAAAATGTGCAGGAGCTTTCTCTTTATGCAAAAAATTTTTTTTGATTTTTAATTTTAGGCAAAAGTCAACAACTCTAGTTTAATTGGAGTGGGCTACACTCAGACTCTGAGGCCTGGTAAGTAGTGTTGATAAAATAAGATTGTTTTGAATTAAGTTTAAATTAAGCATTTAAAAACTTAACTTTCATTTCTCATCCTCTTTTGCAAACCTTTCATGTATACAGAAGAGTTTGAAGAAGAATACAGTAAATACATGTTTACCTTCTGCAATAACTTTTCTCTCCCTTTTTGACTGGGCACTTTGGAAGTTGCAGCTATCATCATACTAACCTCAGAATAAGGATGTTCTTCCTTTCTCCTGTACAGCCACAATACTGTTAACACGCCTTAGAATGTTACAAGTGGTTCCTTACTTAAAACCCTCTCCCTGTTCAGTTTTTGTTTCTGAAATGTTCCATAGTATTTTTTATATTGTTAATCAAAATTCACTTGTTTCTTTGGTTGTTCTGTCTCTATAGTCTGGTTTACTTTAACATAGTAGGTTTAATTTTGCTACTATTTGAACGTTTTGGGGGAAGTATCTTGACAGGCATTGCCTTTTATGTCTGTACCACCATCTGGCCCCTCATTTGGAGATACTTTAACATTTCATAGTTTTGGTTCCCAAGAAAGGCTGTGACAGTAATAATTTGTAAGTCATAAATTTAAATTTAGCACTCTGCACTTCAGGGCTGTTATATATCACCTCTAGTGAGCACAGTGGGACTTCATTTGCCACCTGTTGGCTTGGTTTTGTTGTGCTAAACTAGACACAGAACTGTTTTCATTAGCATACTTAGGCTCTTTGTGCTCTATGGGCAATTTGAGGTCTGTGGACATGGCCTAGTGGCCATCAAGAGTATTGTGGCCTACTGACAATTTCATTTTGGGTTGAATGGCTAAGAATTAAGTGGCAGCCAGTTTAACAATACACAGTATGAAATTTTATTGTCTAACATATGAATAAAAAAGCTAAACATGTCATATAGTTTTATGATAAGAAAATGTGCAGGAGCTTTCTCTTTATGCAAAAAATTTTTTTTGATTTTTAATTTTAGGCAAAAGTCAACAACTCTAGTTTAATTGGAGTGGGCTACACTCAGACTCTGAGGCCTGGTAAGTAGTGTTGATAAAATAAGATTGTTTTGAATTAAGTTTAAATTAAGCATTTAAAAACTTAACTTTCATTTCTCATCCTCTTTTGCAAACCTTTCATGTATACAGAAGAGTTTGAAGAAGAATACAGTAAATACATGTTTACCTTCTGCAATAACTTTTCTCTCCCTTTTTGACTGGGCACTTTGGAAGTTGCAGCTATCATCATACTAACCTCAGAATAAGGATGTTCTTCCTTTCTCCTGTACAGCCACAATACTGTTAACACGCCTTAGAATGTTACAAGTGGTTCCTTACTTAAAACCCTCTCCCTGTTCAGTTTTTGTTTCTGAAATGTTCCATAGTATTTTTTATATTGTTAATCAAAATTCACTTGTTTCTTTGGTTGTTCTGTCTCTATAGTCTGGTTTACTTTAACATAGTAGGTTTAATTTTGCTACTATTTGAACGTTTTGGGGGAAGTATCTTGACAGGCATATTGCGCCATGCCACAATCCTCCTGCCCCAGACTCCCAACGAGCTAGGATTACATGTGCCATCATGTGTCTGGTGTTGGGGTTGATCGAGAGCCCAACCCAGGCTTCCCACATGGCACTAGCCATATGAATTGGTGCCCTACCCTCTTGTGCCACTGTGGCTGGACCTGATTCTGTTTCCAACATGCTCCCTCTCAGGTGATGCCAGTGTTGCTGGTTCTCAGACTTTTTGGCTGGTGAGGTGCTAAAGTATTAGGAACTCTTTCTCCAAATGAGGATTTACCCCTAAACTTTATTTTGACTATTTTGAAACCTAAAGAAAATCTGAAAGAATGGTAATAGTGAATGGTACAATGGCACATATATATAATTACCCCACATTAATCAAGTACTAATGTGTTCCACATTTGTTTCTGTCTGTATTTTGTATACCATTTTTAAAAGAATTATTTCATTTAACTTTATTTATTTTAATTTGACCAGAGAGGGACAGAGAGAGTGAGTGAGAGAGAAAGCAATCTGCCAGGTCTAGGATTCGAACCACGGTCGCCCGTGTAGGAGTTCAGCACCCTTAACCACTGTACCACCTGCTAGCCCCTTTGTATACCTTTTTTACATTCCCTTTTTTTGTTTTTAAGTTTTTTTTGCCATAGAGCACATGCACTTGACAGAGAGGGAGGAGAAACCACCCTTCCAGGGGGGATGGCCATCCTGCAATACTTTCTCCTTCATTTTCTTGGGATCCTGGGCCTACACACATATGTAGTCATTGTGACCCCAAAGCCACCAGGTCTGGGACTTGAACCATGTAGTTGGCCATGTGGGATCCAGCTCCCCATCCTCCATTCCCTATTGACCCTTTACATTCACCTTTTTAAAATATATGTTTGGCGGACACATAGTCAAACCTAGTATTCATACATAACCTAAGAGTAAGACATTTTTCTTTATTACTGTAATAATAATACTAAATCAAGAAATGAACATTAATTTTTAAATTTTTTAGTTTGCTATAGGATCTGTGTGAGAGAGAGGGAGAGACAGAGTAAAGTCTAACCCCAGGGTGGATGGCCATGCGGCAGTCCCTTCTCTGTTCTCTCAGGATTTTGGGCACACACACACATGCCTAGTGTGTTTTTGAATTGTGAAGTCAGTCATGTGGAATTCAGCCGACTTCACCACCATACCACCAACTAGCCCTTAAGCATTAATAACACCTAATATGTATTCTATTCAGATTCTCCACTTGTCTCTAAATGTTTATTTTAGTTTTTCCTTTGTAGGATCCAATTACGATAGTTTATCTAGTTTCTCTTTAGATAGGATATGGAACATTACTTGTGTTTTCTAGAACACTTCAAACTTACTTTATTTTTTGACTTGGTTGATATCTTACCTAGTACGCTGCTTTTCTGAATTCTGGTGGTAGTTCAGTATTTCTAAGAACCCCCTGGTGACTGGCATGGATAGACCAACTGACAGGCTGAGGAAGTGACAGGCAGCCTGGGTAATTATTAACGAAGACTCGGGTGCTGTGTGAAGTGTTGCAGGTACATCATGGTGGTTTACTTTTGTTCACAGGTGTGAAGCTTACACTGTCTGCTCTGGTGGATGGGAAGAGCATTAATGCTGGAGGCCACAAACTTGGGCTTGCCCTGGAGTTGGAGGCTTAATCCAGCTGAAAGAAACCTTGGAATGGATATCAGATTTGGCCTTAATATATTTTCATTGTGACCAGCAGGCTTTTCCCCCCACAAGAAGGTGATCAAAAGAGGATGATCTAAACAAGAGCTGTATTTTAAATATTTAGACAGTTACTTGTTAGCTGGTTTCTAGTTGAATTGGTTATCTAGTTACCAATGCTGCAGTCATGCAGTCATCTATACATTATTTAAATGTATTTAACTGTTAAATGCGCTACCCACCAATAATGAAATAGACCTTTATGAAAACTGTGCAACTGTGTGCATGTTTGTTTTTATGTTCCTTTTAACATTGAATATTGCCATTGTATGAGATGGATCAGTGGCTGTTTTAAGATGAGGTTAAAAACTTTTTGTTAAATTCAACCATCAGAATTTCTTTTGGTATCTCAGAACACTGCAAATTATGAATAAAACAAGTGTACATAATTAATGACTCCAAATATTTGCAGAGTTAAAAAATTGCCAGCTGGGGTCAGATCTCCCTGGTATCTAGCTAATACTTTATTTTTCTGGTGAGCATTTTGCTCTTTACCCAGATCTGTGCCACAGAGTCCTCTGTGTCCCTAGAATAATTCCATAAGCTTTAAACAGGACAATAAAAAAGAGGATACATGCTTTTACACTCTTCAGTTTGTAAGTTTATGTAAAATTGCATTATAACATTATTAACCCCAGGAAGCGTTGGAGAATAAGTGATAGATCGAAGGGATGGTGTTGACAGGTTAGACATACACCATGCTACTGCCCTGGATAAGAATGAGGCTCTGGATTGGTGGGATGAGAGTAGAGTGGGGAAGTGGATGGAGGTTTAGACTCAGAAGGGAGTATATGGGCCCTAATTAGAGGTCATTACTCATTTCCTTGCAGGCAGGCACTGAAAGCTGGGCCTACGTGTGAGACCAGAGGCAGTCACCTCAGGCCGCGTGGCTGTTGGCCTTCATCTGGACTGGGTGTGAATGATAGACATTGATAGGTAATGGTGGAAAAGAGGAAAGAGGACGTTTTCTGATGAGAGGCTTTAGTTTGAAGGATATCATGAAAGGTTAGAGAAGGAATATTAGAAGTACAGCTTGAAGCTTGAGAGAAAATGGATAAGAAAATGGAATACTTTTGGGACTCATTATTCAAGAAATGAAACATGTGGAAAACTCCCAGGTTGAGAAGAATCTGATGAGAGATTAGAGCTCAAACAAGTTCTCCACATGGGGTAAGGATGAAGGTCCCTTCTGATCCCACCTTGTTTGTCCTAAGGGACTGGCTGGAATGGCCTCTGAGTCAGAAGACGGTTCTCTGAAAGGCCCTCCCTAGATACACATGACTTAATGACTGAAGGTTGGAATTTGAACCAACTTGTTGAGTCAGGACCCATTACTAAGCTGAGCAAAGCAAAACAGATGAAAAGGTATCTGTGTGACAGCAACTCAAAGAAGTATGAAGTAGACAATTCTCCAAAACTTAAAACTGCTGAAGGTTCCTGGTCACAGAGTCTGCTGGTGCCAGAAGTCCCCTGGGTGGTGATCTGCTATCCCTTAGCTGACCATTGGACCACCTTCATGTTGTGGCTGGAGTCCACCTGGCTCTGTAATCTGAGGTGTGGCACAAGTGAGGTACTGGCTTGTCGGGGATCTCTCCTACAGTAAGTTTGATCTATTCACCTGTGTGTACTCTGGTATGCTTTATGAGTCAGAAAAGGGTAGGTTATACTCAGGGGCCTGAGGATTGTTAGAAATGCAAAGCTTATCCCAGAAGCCATGGGGTTGTAACCAGCTGTGGGCTTGGTGGCTCCTGTGGCCTTGCTCAGCAGCCTCCAGGTGCGCCTCTACGGCCCAGGCCTTTTCAAGAGCATTTGGTAAAGCCGTTTCTGGTCTGGCCCAAGGCAGCAGTGTTAGTAGAAAGGATCTAACTTTCATCTGATGTGGAGATAAGGTCTTCCTGTGGTATTGGGGAGATTTAAGTGATGGAAGCGGAGCACCTGGCTTGAGCTGTTCATAAAACCAGACCCCTCACCACAAACCTGCAGATGATGGTGTTGAAGAGCCTGAAGTTTTCTTCATCCTAAGATGTGTTAAAAATAACCATATTGATGTTCTGCCAACTATTAATATATCACACCTCCCTGGCAGTGATTTCCTCTCATCTTCCTTCAGGGCTTAAGGGGAAGGGGGGGAGGGCAGGATATGCATTCAAGTCAGCCTTGAGGTTCTCACTGATGTCCACTGACCACAGCCTCTGAAAACATGGGCAAACTGCCAGCAAACTGGCATAACCTACAAAAGTACCTGTGACAGGCCTGGTCCCTTGCAAGGCCTCTTTTCTATTGTCAGATCCCAGATATAGTCTCCCACTAGTCCCACTGAACTGTTTTTTTTTTTTTTTAGAGGTTTTTGCTATAGGGCACGTGCGCTCCCCAGAGACAGAGACAGAGAAAGCGAGAAATCACATCCCCCACCCCTCTGGGGGGGATGGCCACGCTGCAATCCCTTCTCCGTTCTCTTGGGATCTTGGGCACACAGGGTCCAGGACGCGAATTGCGGTCGGCTACATGGGAGTCCAGTGACATAGCCATTACGCCAACTGCTGGTACCCCACTGAACTGATTCTTTCAACTGCTGGTACCCCACTGAACTGATTCTTTGTTTTTTTTGAGAGGTTTTTGCTATAGGGCACGTGCGCTCGCCAGACAGAGACATAGAGACAGAAAGCGAGAAATCACCCCCCAGCGGGGATGGTCACTCCGCAATCCCTTCTCCATTCTCTCGGGCTCTTGGGCACGCACACGCGCCCGGCGTGAAGTTTTAAGCCACCTGGTCCGGACAGAACCGCGGTCGACTAAGTGGGAGTCCAGCGACATAGCCATTATGCTAACTGCTGGTTCCCCAACTGAACTGATTCTTGACCTGCCCTTGTCTGAGATGTCCGAGGGAGACCAGGGAATGGGCACTACACTGCATCTAGCCCTCCGTCTTGTGGACCTGAGGTCTCTGCCCTCTGCACGGGGCATCCTGCTACGTGCCAGCTGGAGGCGCCTTTGTTGGGTCAGTCCTTGCGCTGGGCAGTCTCAGGACTGTGCAAGGGACTAGATGTGGCCTAGTGTGACTTCAGGCCCCTTTCATTGAAGAAGCTGTCTGAGCTGGGCTTTCCCTCCCTCCCCATTAAATGCCACATATGGAGGCTCAGGAGGTCGTGTGTCCCAGCCCCACTTTATTGGATTTAAGTCTCAGGCAAAGCCTAGCATTCCCAGGTGCCTTCCCCCCAAGCCACTCACTAGGGGCCAGCCCTAGATCTTAAAGGCTAAAGTGAGGCCATCACCCAGGGGCAGGAGGCTGATGTGAACCCTGACGTCCCTCCGGATGCGCTCGTTCAGAGTTCGTACGCACTCCGCCGCGACGTCCCCATGCTGAGGCTGCAGCACCTTTCCATGCCAAAGGACCTGCGGGGGGCGTGGGGCATCACAGGGGTGTGGCCAACCGGGGCACGGAAGGCGGAGCCTCAGGGGGAGGAGCCTGAGCGGGAGGCAGAGGTGAGGACAGGAGCAAGTTTCCGAAAGCCTGGGCATCCCGCGGGAGTCCCGCCGGGGGAGGAGCCTACAGGAACACGCTGGGTGGGGCTTTGCTGCAGTGGGTGGGCATAGGGAGCAGCTCAGGAAAAGTCGGGTACTAAACCGGGAGAGGCTCCTTCCTGCTCCCTCTTGTCTGTCCCTTACACTGAGGACTGCAAGGACGCCTCCGGGTCGCAGCAGCTGTAGGCACTGCTCGTAGTAGGCGGCGCAGTTCTCCTTGTCCGCGTCCACCACGGCCACGTCGAAGGTGCCGGCCTCGCCCGCGGCCAGGAGCTCATCTTGCGGAGGAGGGAGGGTCAGATGCGGATGAGGGTGCAGTCCCAGCGGCCAGAAACCCCTGCCCAGACATTGTGATGGACAGCACCAGACAGGCTGGCCATTGAGCGACGCCGGCCCCTCTACCCTGCGTGGGACCCGGCAGCTGGGCGCGAGACCTCAGCCCGCCGGGCACACCTGGTCACTGGCTAGCGCCTGGCGGTCCTTCCCGTTGGGATGCTCACCCAGGGTCTCCAGGGCGGGCTTCAGCCGGAGGTCGATCTTGTGCTCCATCTCCGCCTGCGGAAGGAGCAGGTCAGCGCCAACTCGCACTCTCGCCCGGACCTGAGGGGCTCGGCTGCGGGCCACTCACCTGCCGCCACGGGGCCCCGCGTCCACCTCGCAGGTCACCACGCGCCCGGCAGGGGGCAGTGCCAGGGCCAGTGCCAGGGCGGAGTAGCCAGTAAACGTGCCTGGGGACGGGGCATGGCCAGGCTTAGCCAGGCTGGGGGCACAGCCCAGTGGCCTCAGCCCCCAGTTATCCCGGCCACGCGTTCCTACCCAGGTCCAGCGCCTTCTTGGCTTTGATGAGCCGTGCCAGGTTGGCCAGAAGCTGGGCCTGCTCGCAGGTCATCATGGAATCCCCCTGTGGCTGCTCCAGGGTCAGCTGTGCAGGTGGGGAGAGGACGGCACCAGGCCAATCAGTCACCCACCCCTCACCAGGTTCCAGACCCCCCAGCAGCGCGGCTATGGGCGTGGCCTGGGGGGGACGGGCCCTCGGGGAACGCCCACTTCACCCGGCCTGGGATCCCGGAAGCCCAGAGAGTGCTACTGCCCAGCCCAAGGTCACAGAGCCACGTGGACCCGCCGGGCCAGAGGTGGGAGGTGGGTGTCTGTCCCCGCCCTGGGTCGCTCCCGCCCCCGTCCCCGCTGACCAGCCGCAGGCTCCGCAGCGCCGGGTGTTCACGCATGGAACGGCTCAGCAGATATTGCCACAGGGGACTGTTTTCAGGGGGCAGCAGGCGCTGCTCTCGTCGGAATCGCCATGGGGGACACCATCTCCCTGCCGAGGAGGGGGTGCTGGGTCAGAGCCCGGGGCTCCAGGGCGCCGAGGGTTAACCTGAGCCGCGGACGGCCGCGCGGGTTCGCAGGCTGTGCCCGGCGCCCGCCCGGAGGCACTCGCGGAGGGTGCGGCGGCGCAGTCGTGCTCACCTAGGAAGAGGCCAGTGGCGAAGGCGGCGCCTAGCGCGGCCGAGCCCACCGCCAGCGCGGCGGGCACAGAGAGCCGAGGCACCCGCAGGGGGCGGGGC
>NW_006160155.1:971485-973618 GCF_000334495.1 Tupaia belangeri chinensis
CCCCCGCTCCCCGGCGTTCCCCCGGGCCCCCCACCCCCGGGCCCCCTCTGGCGGCCATACCGTTTTACTGCAAGCGAGGCCCGGGGGCCATCTGGTGGTCGCGCGCGGCACTGCGCCCCGGCGTGGAGCAGGCCCGGCGTCCTGGACCATCGCCTTCTTGGCCGTGGATTCTACCATCTGACGCCCGCGGGCTAGGGGCGTGGGTCGCGAAGGGCAGATGTAATGCCCTTTTTCCTCGCCATCATTTCTGCGTAGGCCCCAGGGTGTATGTGGATGTAAGTAGGGTGTCGGTAAGTAAAACAGTAGCCAGTACATGTGATACAAATTACAGTAAATGAGCCCCGGAGAGCGACCGAGAGAATTAGAAGAGGCCTCCTGGGAGAGATGTCCAAGGGCGGCAAGACGAAGGACTTGGCGAGGGGGCACAGAGCCAAGAGGTGGGGTTCAGGCGTCCTGGGGCCCACCTCACCTGGTTAATGAGGTGTCGACACAGTATCTTCACGGGTTAGAATTCTGCCCAGACGAGCCAGGGAGACATGGGTGTGCGATCGTGGACTTGGCCGTCGTTTCCTTTCTGTGACGTGAGGACCACAGTTACTGTAGAGGACACCAGCTGCACAGAAGCACAGCGATGGCAGCTGCCATTACCGTCACTGGCTGGAGGGAAGACATTCTGGGGAGAAAACTTGGAGGTTGAGTGGAGCTCCCTTGCAGGACTCTTAGGCCTGAGTACTAAGCAGTGAGCATGAATTGAGCTAAGCACCCCTTCTGGGGGAGGTGAAGAGGTTTCCTGTATTTTTTTCTTAGAGATTTTCCCTATAGGACAGGTGTGCTGGCCAGAGAAAGAGAGACAGAGAGACAAAAAGAAATCATTCCCCCTCCCAGGGGAGATGGCCAAACCGCAATCCCTTCTCCATTCTCCTCTAGGGATTTTCGGCACACACGCACACATGCCTGGCATGTTTTAAGCTGCAGGGTCCAGGACTTGAACTGTGATCGACTACATGGGAGTCCAGCAACATAACCATTACACCACCTGCTGGTCCTGAGGTCTTGTATATTCATAGTGTTCTATGCACAGATCTGGTAGACAACTGGAGCTTCACGATTTCCTCTTCTGTAAAATGGGGTTACTAATAGTCCTGACCTTCCGGGGGGATCCCATGAGGATGTCAGGTGGATGAGTAAGCCACAGAACGTAGCTCTCGGTGAGCTATAAGGCGGTGGCTGCTCCAGGGAGCCCATTCAGTAGCCACAGTGTCACCAGGGTCATGGTGTCGGGGGCAGGGGGGTGAGTTCAGCACAGCAAGGCAGGCAAGTTGCGGGGTGGGCAAGAAAACAGCTTGGCCATGGCTGAAGGCCAGAGACTTGGACGTGGACTGAGTCTAGGGAGGTCTGGGGTGTGATTCCAGCATGGAGGGCAGACCTTCAGTCAGAGACAGGAGGGAAGCCAACAGCTGGCGCCCCCAGCCCCTGGTGCTTGCGAGGGGGAGGAGCCTGCTGTGAGGCTAGCCGGGTGCTGGGTGAGGGAGGCACCAGGTCAGTCCACTGCTCCAGCAGCTACTTGGCCTTTACTCTTTGACCCTCTGCATCCTGCTTGGACCTGTCAATGTTTCTTCTGACCTATGAGGCCCATTTCCCAGGTGAGGACTGAAGCTGCTGGTCTCCTTTTCCAGGGCTGAGCACCCAGCAGGTGCAGAGAAATGCTTTCTGCCCAGCATCCTGGCAGTGCGCTAGAGCTGCCAGCAGTAACAACAGTAAGCCGGGGCGCTTTATGGAGCAGCCACGGTACACCAGGCACAGTGTGCACAGGACCCTGTGGTGCCGTGAGACTACCTCATTCTTCAGAGGGCCACAAGAAAGCCAAGAGACTCATCACCTCCGAGCCTACTCTGCAGGCCTGCCTTGGCCTCCTAAATCCTCTGACCCTGCCAGCCAAAAGAGCAAGTGCCCTTAGGGTTCCTTCTGACGTTTTGGCGCCTCCACCAGGCCAGCTGTTCTGGGGTCCTGGACTCCCCTGGGGCTGCAGAACCACCTCTGTCCTTTGTCTGGGGGTCGGTGTCCAGGCAAGCCCCCAGATCACCCAGAACCTCCCTCCCCCAGCCTGACTTCAGGCTGGCGGAGGAGGTGGGG
>NW_006160155.1:973691-985483 GCF_000334495.1 Tupaia belangeri chinensis
CCCCCCCCCCCCCACCCGGCCTTCAGGCGGGCGGAGGAGGTGGGGGGGGAGCGGCGGGGAGGGGAGCGTGTCACCATATATCCCCGTCAGATTAAAAAACTAATTTGAAAAGATTAATGTATTCCATTCTTGTTACGCTGGCTCTGATACCTCTGGGCCTGCGGCCGCTCTGCCTCCTGATTATTGAATTTTTATGGCCTGGTAATTAATTGCAGATTCCCTGTTTTGTTCTATTTCTTTTTCTCTGACATTTTAATTTCAACAAAAAGCAGTGGTCTCCATGCAGGTTCTCTCTGGAGATCCTAATGGTCTATAAAACAGAATGACTTATAGACGTGGCACCCACTTCAGTTGGCGAGCGATTCTTTGAAACCTTGCTGATCACGCAAAATTTAATTTTTCCACCTCCCCCCCTTTTGCTACTCATTTCTTGTCTCTCCCATTGCAGCGCCAGCATCTCAGTTCACAGCGAAGGGTGCGCCGTGTCGCCTCTGGGTCTGTTACCGGCCTTTTCCTAGAAATCTGGGGCCTGAAGGCAAAGTGGGTTTTGATACTTCTCCTTGGCAGTGGCCCTGGTAGGCAGTGGGGGGAGCTGGGGGAGCTGGGGCACGTGGGTATGGGCAGCTGCCCCTGGGGAGGAGCAGGGGTGGTGGTGGAGGACCATCTCCACCTTTCTCATGGGCCTGTCAGTCAAATGCTCTCCTGCTGGACACAAAGGAGCCTGCAGGTTCACCAGTACAGGGAAAACACATGTTCGTCCTGCCCTCAGGCCCACATCGGAAGTGAGGGCAGATTCAGGCCCAGTGTACTGACTCAGATGGACACAGGCAGACATTCTGACATTCTTAGCCAAGCCGCATCCCTGGGAAGAGCTGGCCACAAAAACGGCTGTGGAAAAGAGCCTGAGTTCCTGTCCTGTCCCCAACTCCACTTCTGCCAGCCCTGCAAATATCACACAGGCTGAGCCCGGCCCTGGGGGCCCTCCGAACTGGGCAGGCCAGGGGCAGAAGGTAAAGCTAGAGTCCAGCGGGGTCTCAGGGGCAGGAACTCAGAAACTTTCAGGGCTCAAGCGGGTGCAGTAAGTGAAGGGAGGGCAATAGGGGGCAGTGGGAACTGCAGCTTGTGAGTACCAGAGTTTCTGTTGCACCAGGGATGGACCCACAACTGCATGGCTCCAGCCCATGGCACCGGAACCATGCCCCAGGGAGGCTTCTGAGTCCTAAAGAGAGGATGGAAACCTGACCTTTTTTCCAAACCTCACGGTTTGAAACATTTGACTGTTTTTTCTTTAGGTTTTTAAAATTTATTTTGACTTTTCATGAAGTGGGGTGGGAAGTATGGGGAGAGGAAGAGGAAGAGAGGTAGATCTAGTTGACAGGGTGTTATGTGAAGGTCCTCCTGTCCTCGCCTACTGTTAGTTAGGGTGAGCTGGGTGTGTTCTGATTGGCCCAGGAACTGAACTCGGGCCTCCACGAGGCTCTAGCCTTGTGTGCAGTCGTGTCTTGCTTGTGCCATTGTGGCTGGGCCTAGACTTTTTTTTTTTTTTAAGTGTTAGCTAAACTGAATACTGATGCTCCTCAACTTATGATGGGTTATATCTCTATAAACTCATCAGAAATAGATAATGTAAGGTGAAACATGTTTGTACGCCTAACCTACCGAATAGCATAGCATGGCTCAGCCCCCCTTAACCATGCTCAGAACCCACAAGCCTGTAATTGGACAATATCATCGAACACAAAGCCAGTCTTATAATAAAGTGTCGAGCAGTTTGTACAGTCTGTTGAACATCACACTGACAGTGAAAAGCAGAATGACTCTATGGCTACTTGAAGTATGGCTTCTACTGGATGTGTGTCACTCTCGCTCCTTCCAGAGTCCAACAATCGCAACTTGAACCATCGTACGTAAGCTTGGGACCGGCTGCACACCTCTGCCCTTTGTGTGTGGTCTGGCATCTGGGCACCAG
The DNA here is from genome assembly GCF_000334495.1 of Tupaia belangeri chinensis. NCBI lineage: Eukaryota > Metazoa > Chordata > Mammalia > Scandentia > Tupaiidae > Tupaia > Tupaia belangeri. The sequence continues at coordinate 975,661 of NW_006160155.1, forward strand.
CGTCCCCTGGTTCTCAGCACGAAGTAGACAGCCTAGGAGGTGCGGTAGAGTCCCTTGGGGCCTGACGGGCCTTGGTGGTCAGCAGATGGCCCCACCCCGCCTTAGGAATCCTTTCTGTTCCTTTGGGCCCTTCAGGGCCCCTCCTGCACTGAGTGGGCTTTCCTGCCTCGTCTGTAGGCCGCCAGGCGCCCCTCGCTGCCTCCTCCTGGGTTTGCCTTCTTTAGGCATTACTCTTCACGGAGAAACTGGCAGCCCGGAGTCTGATTACACCTGGTAAGGTCTTCCCGGTTCTCCGGGGAGGATGGCTCCTTTGACCTAAGACTTCGGGAAACAATGCTGTGACCCCACAGGCTCCGAGTGGACTGATATGGATAGACACAGATATGCAGTGATGCCGATCCTGGGGCCCACGGCCTGCTCCTGCCTCTCTGTGCCAAGAAGCTGGAGAGCTGACTCCAGCATTGCCTCTAGTCCCTCAGTTGCCTCATCTGGAGAGGCCGATCGGGAAAGCGAAATGGTGGACTCTGGAATCAGATGGGCTCTGTGCAAACATGGGGCGCACCACTCCCCCTGGAGCTGCTGAGCTGTTTCTCAGTGAGAAATGGGGATGACACTTGGCCTTAGTTTCCTTAGTCTTAATCCTAGTGGTTTACAACAACCGTTTGTTATCTCGTAGTTGTGTGGTCACAAGTCTGTCAAGGCAGGGCTGCCTTCTCTGTGCAAGGGCTGCAGTTCTCCACCGGGCGGGGGGTCCTCGTCAGACTCACTGATCTCACCAACTGCTGGCGGAATTCAGTTCCTGCTTGTGAAACTTCACCTTCAAGGCAGCGACGGTTCCTTGATTCTTTCTGGTACTTCAAATTGCTGTCTTTCTGTTTGGTTTTGGTTTTGGTTTTAAATTTGGATACTTATTTCTTCGGAGAGAGAGAGACCCTGCTCACCCAGGGTCCTCATGCCACGATCCATCCCAGCCCCAGCCAGCCTGAGTCGCAGAAACATCTTCATCCCTCCAGCTTGCACAGGGAGGCACATCCAGGGCCCTCCACATGGGTTTAGTGTCACAGCATTGTGCCACCCCTGTGCCTCCACTGTGCCACTGTCTAGCCTCTCTTCTGCTCACCTTAAGGGCTCGTGTGATTACATGGGGCCCACCCAGATAATTCAGGATAATCCTCCTATTTTAAGGTGAGCTGATTAGCAACCTCCATTATGTTTGCAAAGTCCCCTTTGCCACGTGGATAACAACCAATGGAATGACATTGAGGATAAAGATCATGGGGCCAAAATTCTGCTTGCCACAGCCTCCAGCCTCGGGGATGGTTGTAAGGATTAGCCCTCCTCCCTGCTTGGTTCTGCTTGCCCATCCCTGCAACCATGGCGTTAGGTATTTAAGTGCATGGTTCCTTTTACTGCCCGAATGACTGGATGGTGGGAATGTTCCTCATGGCAACTCTGAAGGGGCTGGCATAGTCTTTATTTTCCAGATGTGCAAACTGAGATGCCAGATGTCAGGGGATGTATAAGTGGCAGAGCCAAGATGTGAACCTGTCTCTGTCTCAGCTTCACATCAAAGCTTGTCAACTCACCCTTGGGCCCAAGTCCAGTTCTCCTGCATCCTTTGAAAATCAACTTAATTTTTTGGGGAGGCATCCACCATCTGATGGCAACTTACACGTGATGCAATTTCTCTGATTCAAGTCCTGGCACTCAGGTGCTTCTGGGTGACCCCAGCAGGTGACTTACATGTGTGTTTCACGGTCTCTCACTGACTGGAGATGGCCAGGCCTGCAGCGTCACAGCCCTCCTGGGCATTGTTCTGTTGGACACCCAGGCTGGTCCGCAGGTGCCTTCATGTGCTCAAGACTTCACGGGGCGCTTTTGAGAACTGAAAAGGAAAGTCTCTGGAGCTCTCATTGCTCCACACTGACTCACCAGCCTCCAGCATGAGTCCCTCCTTCCCCAAAAGGAAATGAGCACAGTTTCCAGACTTCCTTGCAGGCAGGTGACCTGGCTTTTACCAATCAGATGCATTAGCACGAGACTTGAAAGCGAAGATGGACAATGCGGGCTAGTGGTTGCATGAAGGAGAACGAACAAATGAAATGGCAGTGGTGGGTGTGCCTGTTTCTGCTAGGGTGGTTGTGGTTGGGCCTCTCCCAAGAGGTGGGCTGTGGTGGAGGCTATTTTTGCTAGGACAGTGCATGCTGTGACTTTGGGGCTCCTGGCTGTGTCATTCCTGGTTGTGTAGCATCCCAGCCTAATTCTCTGGTCCTCCCAGAGTCTGTTGTTTGCAAATAGCAATTCTACTTTGTTGCAAACAACATAATCCACTTTGAAATTTGCTATTTGCAACAGAGTGGAACTTGTTATTCACCATAGAGAGGTTTCCGCCAGTTCCAGACCTCCCCCAACACTGGTACTGGGTTCCCTCCATTGTCACTGTTGGTTACTGCCTACCCAGAGCCATTTCTCCTCTGGACTGGAAGCAGGAGCCTGATTCAGGCAGCTTTGCGCTCTCCTTTCGGACTGAGCTGGGACAGTCACCACAGTAATTTCTTTTTTTTTTTTTTTTACCCTCAGGGTGAGTTTCTTATGGAGGCTGCCCATTCCCACAAGGCCCAGTTCCTCCCCATCCCTAGGTAGGGGGGCTCCAAATGCTGACACTGAGCGCCCCGCTCCCCCACCCTGCTGCAGACCTGAGTCTTCTCATCGCCCCCATCTACCTGCTGTGAGTAGGGCTCTCACCCACACTCTGCAGGTGAGGAGGACAGGAGAAATGACACATGTAAATCTCCTTGTGGATGTGGAAATGGGCTCCAGTTTTATATGCCCTGAGGCTGCAGGGTCTTCCCACTGCTGGGCAGTCTCTCTGCTCGCCTCAGAGCCCAGTCACAGGGGCTTCTGGGACAGTGGTGGGTGCTTCTGTGCAGTGAGCTGGGGATGGGGCTGAGGCGTCCACGTCCTCCAGGGCATAGGCCGTTTCTTTTGCAGTGATGTTGTGGGTCACCTCCGGATCTCAGTGGCTTCTAAACTTGCCACTTACTTTCTTGATCCTGGTTCAGCGGGTCACCTGGGGTGGTTCTGCTTGTTGTGAGTGCTGGGCCAGAAGGTGACATGGTGGTTAAGGTGCTGGATCAAGTGGCCAACTCTGCAGTTCTAGTCCTGGATCTGGTGGCTTGAAATTCGTGCAGAGCATGTGTGCGTGTCTGCCCAATTTCAAGGGGAGAATAGAGGAGAAGGGATTGTGGAGTGGCCAGTCTCCCAGAGTGGGTGGTGGGGGGATTTCTCACTTTCCCTCTGTCTCCCTCTCTCTAGAGAGTGCATGCATCCTATGACAAAAACCTAAAAAAAAAGAAGTCGTGGGTGCAGGGTCATTGAGGTCAGTGTGCAGAGCGTGTGTGCGTGTCTGCCCAATTTCAAGGGGAGAATAGAGGAGAAGGGATTGTGGAGTGGCCAGTCTCCCAGAGTGGGTGGTGGGGGGATTTCTCACTTTCCCTCTGTCTCCCTCTCTCTAGAGAGTGCATGCATCCTATGACAAAAACCTAAAAAAAAAGAAGTCGTGGGTGCAGGGTCATTGAGGTCAGTGCCTAGCTAGGGGTGCTCTTCTCCAGTGGGCAGTGCAGGTGCAAGGGGCCACCCACACAGGAACTTTGCAAGCCCCCCCTGCTTCAAGTCTGCTGAAGTTTCAACGGCTCAAGCAACTCACTTGGCCAAGCCAGTGTTGGGATAAGCATATAGTCCTCCCTTGCTATGGGGTGACCCTTGAAGGTCACGCGTCAAAGATGTGTGACTCTATGGGAAGGGATCATCAATTGACTCTAACAGGTCTCAAGCACCCAAGGGTGTCTCCAAAGCCTTGGGGCAGGACCCCCTCCCCTATATTGGGCAGAACATGCGCGGGCAGGTGGGCTGAGGACTCTGCCTCATGCAGGAGCTACCTTCAGGTCTGGCTGGACCCACGGCCTTGGCAAGCTGCCACTACCAGCTTCTGTATCTCATCTAGTCCCTGAGGACTCAGCTGCCCCAGGCTTGCCTCACCAGCTCTGGGTGGCAAGGAAGGAGAAAAAGGTTCCCAATCCATTTCTCAGAGGAAGAACCCACCTCAGGGTGTCGGAGTGTGGGCGCCCCCCCACCCCAACTCCACCCATCTGCCCTGCCATCCTGAGTCTGGGAAGGGAGGGAGCTGAGGGTCGAAGTCGCCTTCTCTGATGCTCTACCCCTCCCAAGACAGCCCCCCAGCCCGTCAGCAGGCTGCCTGCTGCCTTGTACTCGCCCGCACCCTGCACTCGCGCTCGGTGTATGCCCATTTTCCCCAGAGCCGGAAAGTACGGCCTTGTTCTGCAGGATTCAGACAATTGCCGGAGACCTCTCGGCTCCTATTGACATCTGGCAGCCCCCGAGCTGGCCTGGGGACATATTTTGTTTGCCTTACTCAGCGTTCTGTTTGCTGTAATGGAACCAACACTAAACAATCAGGTTTCACAAAGAATTCCAATCTGACTTCCATTTCTTTTGGGCCATGCGGCTGCACAGCAGGTTGGCCAGGCTGCACAGTGCCTGCCCTGCTCAGATGGGTCACCTGCGTCTGCCCCAGTCCCTACCACTCCCTGCTGCATGAGTGGTGCAAAGTCACTTGTTTTCCATACTGGTGGTCATACTGTGGCATGGGAACACTGATTTAATCCACTCCCTGGGAACTCAGTGGCGATTCCTGCCTGGGGCGCACAGCCAGGAGGGAGTCTTTATTTCTCTTTCTGTCTTCCTAAGTAACAACCTCGGCTGCAGCTCAGAGAACAGTCTCTTCAGAGCCCAGACCAGGAGCCCAGCCTCTGCCTCTCTTATTCATTTGCTCCATGAGTGAGAGAGACAGAAAGAGAGGAAGGCAGAGAGATAGCACCCCCAATAGGGTCTAGACGCTGGGATCTTCCCCCAACTTGAGCCATTTTTGATCATGGGCAACACGCATGCCCAGTGAACTCAGGGAGGTCTCCGGTCGTGAACGTGGAACCTTTCCATGTGGGATAGCCTTACAGAGCCTCACCGTGTGGGGTCTCCTTACTGAGCAACACAGCTGCTCCGGATCTGGGCTTATACCCTCACTCCGGTTTTCAGGAAAAAGGAAGTTACAAAGACAGGACTCACCACCTCCTCGAAGGACCTTCCTGAAAGGTTCGTGGAATACTTCTTGAATCCCTTTGCCCGGCACTTGGTCCCATGACCACACTTTAGTCAGGAGATAGCCTTTATTCTGGTGATCCTGCGCTCAGAGAAAAATCAGTTCTAGCATTGATGTGAGAAGGGAGAAGGGATCCTGGCAACAGCGACACTGCTGCATTTCCGAGAGCAAGAAATGGGCTCAGAGAGGTGAGCGCCCCCTGGAGGTCACACAGCAGGACAGGTGGAGCCTGGATCTTCTGCCCTGGGCTCTCTGGGGCAGGCTCTGCTGAGTCCCTGGGGCATGAGGAGCACCGGGTCTCTGCGGGTGACCTCGACCCGCCCCAGGACACATGGGGCCCAGGCCCTGCCTGCCAGATCCCAGGCACCTCCCAGCCCTGGCAGCCTCTCTGGACCCAGATCCGTCATCCTGGCACCATCCATGCCCCGGGCCTGACTCCATCCATCCCACTAATGCCGCCGCCCGCCATGCTCGGGCTCGCTCCTGGGGCGGCGTGAATAATTCAGGCCTGCGTAATGGGATAATGAATTTACTGACAACCCCGTGTGGTCTCAGTGCTTACATTTCAAGAAATCCCGACTCCCCGGCCGATCAGCGGGCGGGGGATGTACACAAGCCAAGAAACTGCGGGCTCTGCCGGCCCCTGGGGTTCAGGCCTGGCTGAGGGAGACCCCACTTCTGTCTTACTCGTTCTCCCACTGCTTGGGGACATGCGGGATCCGGGCAAGGTGCCTGGTTGGAACTTTGGGGTGAGGTGGAGGTAGAATCTGGGAAGCACAGGAGGGCAGAGCTGGGAGGGAAGCCAGCCGCCCGGGGTCTTGCAAGCCCGCTGTGTGAACAGGGACATTGAGGCAGCAGACGGGCAGAACTCTGCCCCTCCGTACTGTGCTCTGGGCCGGGAACACCGGGGACGCTGAGGTTCTGGGAGACCGGCTTGTTTTCCTTCCAACTTGTGCCCAGCTTCTAGGCGGGCACAGCTGATGCTCACAGATGCCCCTTCCTCAGTCAAATGGGAGCCACCTCCCCTAGGAAGCCCTTGCTCTGCTCCCCACAACCTGGGCAGACTTAGGCTAATGACAGAGAGACAGAGAGACAGAAAGCAAGAAATCACCCCCCGGGGGGGATGGCCACACCGCAATCCCTTCTCCTCCATTCTCCTCCATTACGCTAACTGCTGGTTCCCTCAGGCCTTCCTTCTGAGTACCCTCCTCAGAGCTGACAATCCTTGGCCTTGGCTGTCTCTGCTGTGTGAATATGAGGGTCTCTGCTCATGGGGCGAAGTCATGAACAGGGATGGGGGAGACTCTCAGGGTCCCTTTCAACGCCGAAGCTCTGTGATGTGACCTGAGGTGCCAGGATGCTTCCTTCTGTCCCTGCTAGCTCCTCACGCACATGGAACCCTCCTACTCACCTCACTCTCTCTCTGAAGGCTTTTTAAACATGTGAGTGTCTAAGATGAGAATGGTCGTTACGTCAAGTGGTCATGCTGCAGGGACAGTCTCTCAGTGTGGGATCCTGGGAGCACCTGCAATGAAGGGAAACTTACTATTAATTTCTTTTAATTGACTATTCACTTCTTTTCTTCTTTTTTTTTGAATGTGGGACATGTTGTCTGGAGCTGTAGCAGCTATTTTCAACCACAAGGAAAGAGCATGAGGTGTGCGAGAGCTAAGAAGGTGAGACAACTGTAGACAGAAACTGAGCTTTCACCGGCGTGTCTGAATCCTTGCACCAAACCTGAAAACTGGCACCTCTGGATCTGTGAAATAATTAAATGTCTTTATTGTTCAAGCAAGTCTTGGTTGACTCTTCTATTATTTGTAGTCCAGAGCTTTCCAAACTGTATCAAGCACCCGTATAGAACTGAATCATCGTAACAATCCTTTAAGACAGGGATCATCGTAGGCTCAGAGAAGTTAAACGCCATAACTGAGGTCACACAGCTGGTATGTGACAGAGCCTCTTTGCGTTGCAGATTTCAGGCTGGGAGGAATCTTGATTGTTGCTAAGACTGTAATTCCTGTCTTGTCTGCGGCATTTGTCTCGTCATAGTCTGATAAGGTTACTGGGTGTAACCCCCCTCACCATGCTGGTCTTCAGCTTTCTCTCTCCCCCAGCCAGCCCACTCTAGGTCCCAGATTAGAGATCCGGGAAAAGCCCTTATGGAGTGGGAAGGGAGAGGCAGCAGAAGTCATGTTCACTGGATTTCTCTTAATGACGTAGCCAGATCTGGTACCAAAGACTGAGGAAGTCAAACCCATTTCAGAGGTGATTTGGGGCTCTGAACAGCTCTCCGCCCTCGTGTGTGCATGGCGGGGGTGGGCATTGCAGCAACAGAGAGAGGAAGAGCTCAGAGATGCAGATGCAGACGGGGTGCGGGGGAGAAGAGGGCAGAGGTAGACTGGAGGACAGTGAAGGGAAGGAGAAGAGGGACTTCAGGCTTTAGAGTTTGGCAGACATGAGCTTGCCTCTCAGCTTGGGCATAACCAGGAGGCTGGTCCCCTGCCAAGCCTCAGTTTCTTCACCATGTGATTGGGTAGACCAGGACGCCTCCTTTGCAGAGAAGATCAGCAGGGACGATGGCTTGGTGTGGACACTTGCTGGTGCTCTGTGAGCGGCATCCTGCCGCATCCCCACATCCCAGGTCTGACAGTCTTGGTTGCTACTCTGAAGGAGGAGGCAGGACTGAGCAAAGGGTGATGTGACCTTGGGCAAGCCTGTGTTCCCTTCCTCTGTTCCCTTCCAAGGCCTCAGAGAGAAAAGGGGGCAGTGTGCATGCATGTGCATACATGTGCGTGTGCACAGACACACATGCCCTGTATGCACACGCACGTGCATGCATGTGCATGTCCCTCAGTGTTCCAGGTTAGGTGTTTCCAGGTCAGACAACATGGTTTTTCCCTTGACAGAAAAACAGCCTCCTCAGACTAACAGCGGCATCAGACGTGCATTTGCCATCTTCTTATCAACCTTACTGGTCGGGAGGAGGAGGAAGACTTAAATGGACCCTTTAGGAAGCAGAGAATTGGGAGCCACACCAGGGCTGGTAGGGGAGAGTAACTGCTCCAGACCTGCGACTGAGCCCTCAAACCTCCAGGGCTGTAGTATGTGAGGGGAGCCTCATCTGCGTCTGGCGGGGTCTCCTGTTGGCCCCAGATCAGTGGGGAAGGCAGGGAGGGAATGGCTTTAGATTAAGGACAAAGAAAAGGGCTTTATTTGGGCACAAACACCTGAGACTCCCCTCTAGCATCTCAGGGTGCAGCAGAGGGGAGCCAGGCTTGGGCGGCACCCGGGCAGGGCCTGGGCCATCTGTCTCGGGCCTGACACAGAGGTGGTGCCACAGCTGTGTTACTGAGCTGGGTTCTATCTGGCCAGGAGGCTGGGGGTGAGAAAGGAAAAGGAGCAGTTTTCCAGCATCAGCTGGGAGGCTCGGGGCCAGGGGAGGAGTGGCTCTGCTCCCTGGAGATCTTCCTGCTCACCCCGCTCACTCTATGCTAGGGTAAGCAGATTGCTGTCTCCAGGGAGCCTTCCCAGATCCCTCAGGCCAGATGTCCCCCAAGCAAGCAGTTATGGTGGTTTTAAAACACATCAGGAGGACCAGCAAATGGCGTAATGGTTACATCACTGGACTCCCACGTAGTCGACTATGGTTTGAGTCCTGGACCCAGTGGCTTAAGCTCATGCTGGGCACATGTGTGTGTATGCCCAAGATCCCAAGAGGAGAATGGAGGAGAAGGGATTGCAAGGTGGCCATCCCCTTGGGGGATGATTTCTTGCTTTCTGTCTCTTTCTTTCTGCATGTTTCCGATAGCAAAAAATCTCTTTTTAAAAAACAAACAAACAAACAAAAAACATGTCAGGGATGGGCCTGATGGTGGCATAGTAGTACAAGACGCCCTGTGAGGCAGATTTATCAGGCCCTGGGTTCGCATCTGGAGACCTTGCTGGATATGCTGGGTGGACTGTGCCATGATGCAGGGCTGGCTCAGGCTGGAGCTGGGTCACCACATCGAGTCTGCTGGAGGGTAGATGTGGGGGCTGCCCATGGCCTGGTGGTTAATGTAGCTGGATCCCACACGGCCAACCTCACGGCTCAAGTCCCAGACTACGCAGCTTAAGAAACATGCAGAGGGACTCGCACGTAGTCAACCGCGGTTTGAGTCTCGACCTGCTGGTTTCAGATTCACACCAGGTGCATGTGTGTTTGTACCCAAAATCCTGAGAGGAGAATGGAGGAGAAGGGATGGCAGCATCGTGGCTCTGTTTGTTTCTCTCTCTGGTGAGTACACATGCCCTATAGCAAAATCTCTCTCTCAAAAAAAAAAAAAAAAAAAAAAAAGAAAAATAAATAGAAAGAAAGGAGAAGAAGAAAAAGAAAAAAAAAGTCTGAGGGGTCAGCAGGTGGTGTAGGTGTAGTGATTGCCATGCTGAACTCCCACGTGGCTTGACCGTGGTTCAAGTCCTGGACCTGGTGGCTTGAAACTCACACTTGTGTGTATGTGTGTGTGCCCAAAATCCTGAGGGGAGAATGAAGGAAAAAGGATTGTGGTGTGGTCATGCCCCTTGGGGGTGATTTCTCACTTTCTTTTTTTTTTTTTTTTTTTTGGAGAGATTTTCACTATAGGGCGCATGCGCTCACCAGACAGA
>NW_006160155.1:985731-992474 GCF_000334495.1 Tupaia belangeri chinensis
ATCTCTGTGTCTCTGGAAAGCCTAGGACAAAACTCTTTCTCTCAAAAAAAAAAAAAAAAAAAGAAAGAAAGAAAGAAAAGACACACACCGCGCGTGCGTGTTTGTGTGTGTATGCACCCAAAATGCCAATAGGATAAAGGAATGAAAGAGAAGGAACTGTGGTATGGGCACACCTCATGGTGGGTGCTTTCTCCCTCTTTATGTCTTTCTCTGGCCTGTGCATGCACCCTCTGGCAAAATTTTAAAAATGAAAGGAGGAAGAAAGAAAGACAGACTGTTGGGGGCGCTATCTCTCTGTCTCTCCATGACTCTCTCATGAAAGAAGTAAATAAATAATTTTTTTTAAAAAAGTGTTGGGACCAGCAGATGGTGTAATGGTTACATCCCTGGACTCTCATACTGTTGACCATGGTTTGAGTCCCGGATCCAGTGGCTTAAAACTCATGCTGGGTACATGTGGGTGTGTGCCCAAGATCCTAAGAGGAAATGAAGAAGGGATTGCAGCATGGCCATCCCCCTGGGGGTGATTTCTCACTTTCTGTCTCTCGCAAGGGCAGGCGTCCTATAGCAAAAACATCTCTTTGAAAAAAAAAAAAGTGCTGGGGAATTCTTGGACACTAATTATGAGGCAGAGTCTGTCTCCAGCCTTGAACCTGGACAGGTCTCTCTGATGGCCTTGGTGAACAGAATATAGAGGAAGTGTTGCTGTGTGGCTTCCAAGCCTGGGTTAGAACAGGCCACCGTGAGTTTTCTCCCAGATTCTCCCGGGCGTTTGCTCTGAGAGCCATCAGCTGCCCTGTAAGAAGTCCATCTCTCCAGAGGCCACCATGGGCAGGAACCATATGGGGTGAGAGATGCTTGGGGCCCCCAAGGCATCCCGCCCCAGCTGTTTGAGTCTTCTTAGCCTAGATGTAGATGCGTGCATGAGGAAGGCTTTGAGATGACCCCACCTGCCAAATGCCTGCAATGCTTGACAGGCCCGGGGTGAGAACTACCTGGCTGAGTCTAGGGAACCAGATTAATGAGCAGAATAAATGGTAGTGTGTTAGTTTCCAAGGGCTTGCCAGTTAACAAATGACTGCCAACTGAGTAAACCAACAGGAATGTATTCTCCCACAGTTTCAGAGCCTAGGTCCAAAATCAAGGTGTTGGCAGGGTTGGTTCTTTCTGAGGGAGAGTCTGTTCCAGGCCTCTCCCTTCCTTCTGGGGGTCCTAGGCAACGCTCGGCTCATAGATGCATGACTGCAGTCTCTGCCTTCATCTCCACGCCGTGTTCTCCCTGTGTCTGTGTCGAACTTCCCTCCTCTTATAAGGATACCAGTCCTATTGCAGGAGGGGTCTGCCCTACTTCAGTATGACTCACCCGAATGAATTACACCTACACTCCAAGTTCCATATAAAGCCACAATCTAAAGTACTGAAGATTAGGACTTTAATTTTTTTTTGGTAAGACACAATTCAACCCATACCAGATAGTTATCATTTGAAATCACTATTTTGAAATGATTTATTAGGCAGCAGTAGTTACTCAGAACCCTAGAATTAAGGGATGTTTGGGGAAGCAATGAAAATAGTAGTTTAAATGTAATGAGATGGAAAAACTTACCAGAACATCCCTCCAGGAGGCTACTGCATGTGGTCAGAAAAATTGATTTTCTAAGCAGTTATGGGTTTGGATAGGGGCTAGATCTATGTTCCATTAACAACAGGTACTTGAACAATAACAGAAAACATCCCTAATGCCTTCTAAAGTAGGACAAAAACTTGAGCTTTCCTTTGTGAGGTATTTCTCCCCCTTAAATTATGTTGAATATTTATTTAAAAAGAATCAATTTGAATATTAGAGTGTTTCTGGCCTCTGTCTCAGCATGGCTTTACTAACTCTCCATAAGAACATTGATTAACTATGAGTTGCCTGGTTAAGAGTCTGGCTCTCCCCCCGGGACCAGCGGTTGGCATAATGGCTCTGTTGCTGGACGCCCATGTAGTCGACCGCAGTTAGAATCCTGGACCTGGTGGCTTAAGTTCACGCTGGGCATGTGGGCATGTGTGCATGCATGCCCAAGATCCCAAGAGGAGAAGGGATTATGGTGTGGCCATCTCCCCTGGCGGGGGCGGGAGGTGATTTCTCGCTTTCTGTCTTTCTGGTGAGCACATGTGCCCTATAGCAAAAACCTCTCAAAAAACAAAAAAAAAGAGGCTTGCTCCCCCATAGACTGAAAATGTCCTTGAAGGCAAGGTCAGGCTCTGTCTTATTTTTTCGTGGATCCTCAGCACAATTTTTGGCACATAGTAGGTGCTTAATAGTTATTTGCTGAAAGTGTAAACATTAGAAAAGATATTTTAAATCTGGTGACTAGAGATTTAAAAATCTTTTTTTGGGGGGGGAGGGAGAGGTTTTTGCTATAGGGTGCATGTGCTTGCCAGAAAGAGAGAGACAGAGAGATAGAAAGCAAGAAATCACCCGCCAGGGAGGTTGGCCACGCCACAATCCCTTCTTCATTCTCCTCTCAGGATCTTGGGCATGCATGCACATGCGCCCAGCAAGAGTTTAAGCCACTGGGTCTGGGACTCGAACTGGGAGTTCAGCTACATAGCCATTACACTAACTGCTGGTCCCTAGAGATTTATAGATCTATCAACTACAAAATATTCAGCAATGCTACAAAAAATATTTTTGAAATCCTGTTCAGTTAATGGAAGAGCCTGTAAGAAAGTAAAAGAATTACCAGAGGCCAGGAACAAATTAAGAACATCAGTCCAGGGAAGTAGTGTATGCTAAGGACATCTGTCTTATTGGGTAGCCTAAAACTTCTTGAACTTCTATGGCACAAGAAAGAAGGAAGGCATGATTAAAAATTATAAGGAAGGGGGCCGGCAGGTGGCATGGTAGTTAAGGGCGTGGACTCCTACATGGCCGACCACGGTTTGAGTCTTGAACCTAGTGGCTTGCTTTCTCACTCTCTGTCTCTCTTACTTTCTCTTACGCTGTTCCTCTCTGATCAAATTAAAATAAATAAATAAAATAAAATAATTCTTTAAAAAAATTACGAGGAAGATTTGACATAGAACCAAATGGAGACGCTAGAAACTTTACTCTATCACATATAAATTTAAAACTTAATAAAGCAGGATTAGCAGTTAGCGTAAAGGCTATGTTGCTGGACTCCCATGTAGTCGACTGCGGTTCGAGTCCCAGACTCAGTGGCTTAAACTCATGCCAGGTGCATGTATGTGCATGCCCAAGATCCCGAGAGGAGAATGTAGGAGAAGGATTGGCCATCCCCCCTGGGGGTGATTTCTCGCTTTCTGTCTCTCTGTCTCTCACTGTCTGTCTGGTGAGCACATGCACCCTATAGCAAAAACCTCTCCAAAAAAACAAACAAACAAACAAACAAAAACCCCCCCAAAAACAAATCAATAAAGCAGTTAAATAAATTAGACACAGCTGGAGATAAAATTTATAAACTGGGAGATAAAGCTGAAAAAATTACACATAATACAGACTGAAAAATGGGAAATATGAAAGATATTTAGAACACAAAGGATGGGATGAAAAGCCCTAATATACCCATAATCAGTTTTGGAAAGCAATGATAAGGAAACAACAGTTCTTGGGACCAGCGGGTGGCATGGTGGTTAAGGTGCTGGACACTCCCATAAGGTCAACCTCGGTTTGAGTCCTGGATCTGGTCGCTTGTTTTCTCAGTTTCTCTCTCTCTCTCTGGTTAAATTAAAATAAATGAATAATTAAATAAAATAAAATGAATAATTCTTTAAAAAAATAATACAACAGTCCTCAGAGGGCGTGTTCTCATCAGAGAAAGACAGAGAGCCAGAGAGAGGGAAAGGGAGAAAGCACCATATCCCTGAGTAGAGCATGTCATGTTTCAATCTTTATCCTGTTCAGATTTTGGGCATGCACACACATGTGCCTAGAACATTTTCAAGCTGCTAGTTGAGGGACTACAACTGTGCAGGTGGCTATATGGGATCTGATTCTTTTAATCATTAGGCCCTGAGGCTAGTAGCCACATAGGTCTCCTCTTATCTACAGTTTTGCTTTTTGTGATTTTAGTTACTCATAGTCAATCACAGTCTAAAAATATTAAAACGAAAATTCTATAATTAAATAGTTCATAAGATTTAAATTGTGTACCATTCTGATTTCACACCCTCCTGGTCTGTCCCACCTGGGATGTGCATCATCCCTTTGTCCAGTGTACCAGCGCTGGATATGTTACCTGCCTGTTATTCACTTAGTACTTGACTCAGTTATCAGATTGGAAAAAAGTGTAATAGGTACTGTCCATGATTTCAGGAATCTATTGGAATCCTAGAAAGTATCCCCCATGAATAAAGTGGACTATTATAATGAGAGAGAGGCAATAGGGATAGTAGCGGAAAGTCTTCCATGGTTATCAAAAAACATGAAACTTCAGATTAGGAAATTCCATTGATCTCAAAAAAAAGAAGGAGATACACACACACACACACACACACACACACACACTGTAGTTAGATTGAAGAATAGCAAAGACAAAAGAAGATCTTAAAAGAAAAACTTCTATAATTAGAAGAAATTAGATTAATGATTTATTAGTAACAATAGTATAAATAGTAACAAGGAAAGAAGAATATTAACTTCAAAGGTCTTTTAAATAGTCACACTGCCTAAGGATGTTTTAACCCAGTGAAAATACCTTTTAAGAATAAGTGTAGCACTGGGCATGGATGCCCAAGACCCAGCAGGTTGGAGGACTGGAGGAAGGGGATCATGGTGTGACCAGACCCTGTGAAGGTTGCTCATCTCTCTTTCTCTCTCCCTCTCATGTGTGTCCACTCTATCATGAATAAAGAAAAAAATGCATATAAAACTTAAAGAAGAATAAATGTAGGCTCCAGTTTGATTCCTAGTCCAACTTAAAGGCTGGGTGGGCATTGTGGTATGCATCTGTCATCCCAGTGACTCAGGATGCTGAGACTGGAAGATCATGACATGGTGTGACCTCACCTTAAAAAAAAAAAAAAAGGAGGGGACCAGCAGGTGGTGTGGTGGTTAAGGTGCTGGACACTCCCACATGGCCAACCATGGTTTAAGTCCCGGACCTGGTGGCTTGCTTTCTCACTTCCTCTGTCTGTCTGTCTGTCTTTCTTTCTGGTCAAATTAAAATAAATGAGTTAATAAATAAAATTAAATAAATGATTCTTAAGCAAAGGAATCAGTGTTGATCCCAGATATATACTCAAGAGAATTAAAAATATATAGCCACATATCAACTCGTACATGGATATTTATAGTGGCATTATTCATACTAGCCAAAAATGGAAACAACCCAAATGTTCATCAACTCAACAAATGAATAAACAAAATATGGTATTACCATACAAAAGAATATTGCTTGCCATGGAAAGGGATGAAGTTCTAATCCATGCTACAATATGGATGGACCTTAAAAAACATGCTAAGTGAAAGAAATTGGGCACAAAAGCAACATATTGTATGATTTCATTTGTATAAAATGTCCAAAATAGGCAAATCCACAGGGACAGAAAATAAATTAGCGGCTGCAAGGGGCTGGGAGTGAGGGGGAAGAATAGAGAATGACTGCTAATAGGCATGGGGTTTCTTTATTGGGTGACACCGTGGTCAGAACTAGTGGTGATGCTTGCAAAACCTTATAAATAGACAGAAAGCACTGAACTGTATACTTTTAAAGGATAGATTTTATGGCATTTCAAATATATCTCAACAACAAATGCAAAAGTAAGAATAAGAGTGGAAATATAGACATTTTGATTTATATTAAAACTGGGAGGATTTACAAATAACAGACCTCCTTCTTCAAAAGAATTTCTGAAGAATGTGCTTGAAGAGAAGAAAAATAACCTCAGGAAGAAAGTCTGAGATATAAAAATAAATGATGGTTGGGACTAACAGATGGTGTAGCGGTTGTGTCACTGGACTCCCACATAGTCAATCGTTCGAGTCCCAGACCTGGCAGCCTGAAGCTCATCCTGAGTGTGTGTACATGCCTGCCCAAAAATATCAGGAGGAGAATGGAGAGGAAGGGATTGTAGCATGGCCATTCCCCCTGGGGGGTGATTTCTCACTTTGTGTCTCTCTGTCTGTGCCACAAGTGCATAAGCCCTATAGCAAAAATCTCTCTCAATAAAAAAAAAAAAAAGGAATAAATGATGGGGCCAGCCAATGGTGTAGTGGTTAAGGCAGCTGGATCCCACATGGCTGATTGTGTAGTTTGAGTCCTGGACTTAGTGGCTTAGAAAACACATGCCCGTGTGTGCCCAAAATCCTGAGAGGAAAATGGAGGAGAAGGGACTATGGCATGGCCATCTCTCCTCACTTCTCCAGGGGTACTTTCTCATTTTCTGTCTTTTTGACTCTCTGATGAGTGCACCTGCCCTATAACAAATTAAAATAGTAATAATAATAACAATGAGAAATTGAGAAAATGATAAAGACAAGGGCAAATCTAAATAAATACCCTTACTGTTCAAGGCATGTCTATTCCATGAGGTTAAATAAGAGATGAAGTGGGACCAGCAGTTGGCGTAATGGACTCCCATATAGTTGACCACGGTTCAAGTCCTGGACCCAGTGGCTTAAACTCATGCCAGGTGCATGTGCGTGCATGCCCAAGATCCCAAGAGGAGAATGGAGGAGAAAGGATTGTGGCGTGGCCATCCCCCCTGGGGGATGATTTCTCTCTTTCTGTCTCTCT
>NW_006160155.1:992538-1008975 GCF_000334495.1 Tupaia belangeri chinensis
AGATGAAACTAAAAAGTTGAGGCATAAACAAGGGGCCAGCAGGTGGTGTGGTGGTTAAGGACGCTGGGCTCCTACATGGCTGACCACGATCCAAGTCACAGACCTGGCAGCCTGCTTTCTCATTTTCCCTCTCTCTCACTCTATCCCTCTCTGGTCAAATTTAAGTAAGCACGTAAATTAATAAATAAATAAGTGGATAAATAAAGTTAAATAAAATCATTCTTAGGGGCCCAGAAGTTGGCGTAACGGCTATGTCGCTGGACTTCCATGTAGTCAACCATGGTTTGAGTCCCGGACCTGGTGGCTTAAACTCACGCCAGGTGCATGTGCATGCATGCCCAAGATCCCTAGAGGAGAATAGAGAAGAAGGGATTGTGGCGTAGCCATCCCCCGTGGGGGGTGATTTCTCGTTTTCTGTCTCTCTGTCTCTCTCTGTCTCTCTAGTGAGCGCATGTGCCCTATAGAAAAAAACCTCTAAAAAAATAAAAAGTTGAGGCATAAGTAAGTGGAATTAAGGTTTTCTCAGTGCCTTGCCTTATTCAGGAGAAGGGTAAGATACTGATTAAGTTTAGATGATGGTAAGTTAGATAATCAATTCAAGATTTAAAAAAAATGAGTATGAAACAGAGCACCTGTTTCCCAAACTGTTGGGTGAAGAAAAAATAGAGTAAACAAAAAACCTTAATCAATTCAAAATAACACAACAGAGAAGAAAAGACATCCTTAAAAAGTAGGAAAAAAGCATAAACAACCCCTAAAATAACATAAGGTCACAGAAATAAAACCGAATATGATTGCAATCTCTAGAAATACAAATAGACTTAACTCTCTAGCTGAAATGCATAGACTATCACACTGGATTATAAAGAGAATAGCCAAGAGCCAGCCCCATTCAGTGGTTAAGGAAACTGGATTCCACATAGTTGACCATGTTTTGAATCCTGGCCCTAATGGCTTGAAAAACATGCCAGTGTGTGTGCATACATGTCCCAAATCCTGAAGTGAAAGAGAAATGGTGGGGAAGGGGAATTGGGACATGACCACACACCGTTGGGGAGTCTTTCTTCCCCTCTCCATTCTATCTCTTATGAGTACGCATGATCTTTGGCAATTAAGAAAATATAGCCAAATGCTACTTACATGAGACAGATGTAAAACATGAGGACAGATAAAAAATGGTAAGTAAAATACTGGAAAAAAAAAAGGAAAAATAATAACCAAAGAAAAGATAACATAGTTACATTACCAGATAAAATGAATTTAAGGCAAAAAAGCATCATTAAAGATAGAGAGGGTGAAGCCAGCAGATGGTGTGGAGGTTAAGGTGACTGGATCCCACATGGCCAGTTGTGTGTTCTGAGTCCTGGACCCCGCAGCATGAAAGTCATACCAGGTGCATGGGCATTGTGTCCAAAATCCCAAGAGGAGAACGGAGGAAAAGGGTTGTGACGTGGTCATCCCTCCCGGGGGTGATTTCTCACTTTCCCTCTTTCTCTGTCTCTCTCTGGTGAGCTCATGTACCTTATAGCAAACTATGAAACAAGAAAGATATATCTAGAGAGGGTCAATATAATAAAATTCAAATTTGCTAGGAGAAAGTTATAGTTCTAAATTCATGGATACCTAAAATATAGCTTCAAAACATATAAAGTTCCTTATTAGATGTCTTAGTTTTTTTTTTTTCTTTTCTGCTGTTATAATAGAATACCACAGACTGCGTAATTTATAAAGAAACTAAATTAATGTGGCTTCTGATTCTGGAAGCTGAGAAGTCCAAGAGACCAACAGGAAAAAATAGAGACAAAACTCCCACAATAACTAACCCACTCTGATTGTAAGGACATTAATTCATTCATGAATGCTGAGCCCTTATGACCTAATCACCACTTAAAGATCCTACCTCTTAATTCCGTTACAATTGTAATTAAATTTCAACTTGAGTTTTCAGGGGACGTTCAAACCATAGCATCAGATATACAATTAATAAATATTTTCTTCAAGTCTATGGGTTGCATTTTTCCACTTTACTAATGGTAATAATGTTCTTAGAAGCAAGAAAGATGTTTACTTTTAAGTGTAATTGATCTAATTTTTCTTTTGTTGCTTATCCTTTGGGATCATAATCTAAGAATTCTTTGCTAAATCCAAGGTTATGAATATTTAGGTAAATTTCTTCTTGTTTAAAAAGTTTATTTATCGGGGCCAGCAGGTGGCATAGTGGTTGTGGTACTGGATTTCCACATGGCTGACTGTGGTTTGAGTCCCAGACCTGGTGGCTTGAAACTCATGCCCGGCATGTGTGTGTGTGTGCCCAAAATCCCAAGAGGAGAATGGAGAAGGAACTGCAGTGTGGCCATCCCCTCTGGGGGTGAGTTCTCACTTTCTCTCTCTCTGTTTCTCTCTGTCTCTGGTGAGCACACAACCCCTTTAGTAAAAATCTCCCTCTAAAAAAAGTGTATTTATTTTTTCCCTGAGTGAAAGAGAGACAGAGATAGAGAGAGAGAATCAGTACTCTCAACAGGGTCCTGACACTGTGATCTACCCACAGCTTTAGCCCTGGATCATGGACCATGCATTCGTGGTGTACTCAGAGAGGACTCTGCATGCAAATCCAGAACATTCACAAGTGGGTCAGCCTTGCAGAGTATTGCATTTTACCACTGTGCCTCTATCTGGCCTCTCTATGTTCTTTTCTAATGGTTTGATCTTTTAACTCTTAAATTTAGATCGTTGATCCATTTTTGAGTAATTATTTTTCAAGAGAGATTTTTGCTATAGGGTGTGTGCACTCACCAGGGAGACAAAGACAGAGAGACAGAAAGTGAGAAATCACTTCCCCTAGGAGGGATGGCCATGCCACAATTCTTTCTTCTCCATTCTTCTCTTGGGATTTTAGGCATGCACGCACATGCACTCAGTGTGTTTCAAGCTGCCAGGTCTGGGACTCGAACCATGGTCAGCCCTGTGGGAGACCAGTGATGTAACCATTACACCATCTGCTGGTCTCATTGAGTAAATTTTTTGAAAAAAATATTTATCTAATTTTACATTTATTGTTATTATTATTATTATTGGATAGATTTTTGCTATAGGACACACATCCTTGCCAGACAAAGAGACAAAAAGTGAGAATTCACTCCTCAGGGAGGATGGCAATGCCTCAGTCCCTTCTCCTCCATTCTCCTCTTGGGATCTTGGGCACTCATTCACATGTGCCCAGCATAAGTTTTAAGCTGTTGGGTCCAGTCAATGATGTGGGAGTCCAGCGATGTAACCATTACGCCATCTACTGGTCTAGTTATCATTATTATTTTTAAATTTGCTATAGGGCATGTGCACTCATGAGAGAGAGAGAAAGCAAGCCCACAGATCTGAGAATTGAACCACGGTTGGCCACGTGGGAATCCAGTGCCTCATGTATCACACCACCTGCTGGACCCTTGAGTAAATTTTTGCAGCACCTTACTCTATGTCTATTCTTGAGATAGCACCATGCTATCTCAATTACTATTGCTCTGTAGCCAATTTTGAAATTGAAAGTGTGAGTCCTGCTATGTTCTTTTTCCAGGACTCTTTTGGCTATTCCAGATCCCTTATAATTTCATGTGAATTTTAGAATCAGAATTTTAGAATTTGTTAATTTCTACAAAAAAGTCAGCTGGAATTTTGACAGGGTTTGCATTAAATCTGTATTCCAATAACACATTACTCTGTGGGGTGAGCACACAGTGCCATCAGCTGGTCCATCAGAGTAGGAGTGAAGAGCCAGTTTCCCAAACTAGTCTGATGTGCCTCTATGCGTGTGTCCTCAAGTGGCTCTCTCAGTGTGGGCATCCCTGGGACTGAATGTGTGTGGTAAGCATCTAGATGGCTGAAATAGGAACCCAAGTTTTGAGACCCTCCAAAGGTTGTCACCATGACAGTAGTAATGAGTAATTACTACTTTGATCTCTCTCAAGAAGTAGACCCTGAGATTGGGATGAGCAGGTCATTATTGTGAGCATCAGGGCTCAATCCCATTGGATCTCTGGCAAGGGTATGGAACAGGGTTTCTCCAACCCCAGCACTACTAACATTTTGGGTTGTCTAATTCTTGACAGGTGGGCTGTCCTGTGTGTTGTAGGATGTTTGTCAGCATTCTGACCTTTATCCATTAGATGCCAATAGGAAGCACACAACCAAAATGTTTCCATACATTGCCAAATGGCCCCTGGGGAACATACTGGAAAAGGTTGAAAACAACTGATTGAATGCAAGTCTCAGAATTGCTCCATTCAGGAGGTGAGGGAGCTTGGGTATTTACATTTCAACTCCTATTCATCTTTGCTTTAGGGCTGCTCTGGGGCATGCCAACTTGAACATGGCCAGAGAAAACACTCAGGCAGAATTGTATGCACCCATAGTAAGAAGCTACCAGCACATGTGGAAGTAACCAGGGCTGAGGGGCTGTGGTCACAAACAGGGCAGTTACATCGATTCTGCCATGTGTGACTTTGAGAAGCATGATACCTTCCCAGATCTGCAGCTCAGCCTAGAAGCCTATGTTCCTGGAGCAATGAGAAAAGAGCTTCACAGGCACCAGAGCTTGACTCAGGGCAAGGCTTTGATCCCTTGGCTCTATTGGCAGTTCATGCTCTGTGACAGGCCTGGCTCAACTCCTGCAGGAGGAGAAAAGACAGCCATGTAGAATTTTAGGTTGAAATCCCTAATGGATCCTGAAGGCACCAGGGGGAAAGATGTGACCTCAGAATCCTCCCTTCTCTCCAACCCAACTCCACACATGTCTTAGCTTCCTGTATCCACCTGCAACCTCTGAGGATGTTCTTTTTTCAGTATGCTGTGTGACTTTGAGCAAGGCACATCTCCTGTCTGGGCCTCAGTGTCCCTTTTAGTAAAAGGAGGGTGAGGTGGACCAGATGACCTTGAAATGTTCTTCCAATCCAAGTGGCTGCTGAGAGCCAGCCAGGCAGTGGGAAGCCTCTGAGCTGCTGGGCAGCCAGAGTCAGGGGCCAGCCGGAAAATGTGACTTCGTGACAGCTCGGCCCCCAGTGGTGCTGCTGGCCTCTGATCTCCAAGCATTTCCACAGTGCGCCCGACACTCTGGGGCCGGTCACAGCCCAGTGCGGCCCCTCGTTCACTCAGGAACATCTGCTACAGCGTTTACCACGTTAATAGATTAGCTCTGAGAATCGGGCAGGTGTTTTCCACCCAAGCCAGAAAACATCAAAATCACATTGCTCTCCAAGCCTTTCCGCACAGGCAATCGAGTTAGAATGACTCATACGGTCTAACAGATAATAAAACACACATAACATTTGCTTTAAGGTACAGGTGGGGGTATTTTGTCCTGCGCATAGGAGAAACAAAAACTCACTCTATTTGGGAATAGGGTAATTGAATACAGATGGGAGGAGGTAAATGAAAGAATTTAGCAAATATCTCAGTGGAATAGCTAATGGGAATGAGACAGAATAGGAAATTAAAAATTATTCGAAGCAGATGGACCATTCTTTGAGTTTTTAAAAATTTATTAGGGCCGCGAAAAAATGTGTCTGTTTATTTTCTACGGCCATGAAATTAATGACTTGGTGAGTTTTGCTTGTGCAATTTTATGACTGCCATGTCATCTGTCATAATTTGGGGGCTGTTTGATATGGATTTATGAATGTCCCCACTCCTCTCCCTTCCCTGATTTATTGGTGTGGGTCATACGTGAATTAGGCTGCCCCCTTTTGAGGGAACAATGCTGATGGCAGCCTAACCTAGCAGGCCTTGGGTGGGGGTCTTGGGGGCCTCTTGGCCCAGAGGTGATGGAAGAGCCATGGAGGGTCACTCGGGGGCTGTGGGAAGGGGCAAGCCTGGCCTGACTGAGCTTCTTTTGCAAGATAATTTTAGCCTGTCTGGCTATGGGAGGTGTTGGGGCATCAGCCTGGGCTGTTTGTGCTGGGCTAGGGGTGTGTGTGGGGGGCATTGCTGAAGCCCTAACCCATCGTAAGGCTCACTCAGCTTCCTGTCCCTCCATCCCTGTGGCTGGGCTCACCTGCCCCCAGACCTGATGCTCGGACAGTTCCTGTGTGTGCTAGGAGCAGCTGAAATGCGTTCTCTAGATGGTGGCTAAAATGGGGCTTGACAACCAACAGGCGTGGGGCTGGTTTGGCTCTAATTCTTCCTAGCTGTGTGGGTCTGGGCTGGTCACAACCCTTCCTAAAGCTCAGGTTCTTCCTCTGGAATAGACACACCCAATGCCAGGGCCAGCAGGTGGCATGGTGGTTAAGGCAGCTGGACTTCCACTATGGCTGACTGTAGTTTGAGTCCTTAGCCCTGGAAACTTGCTTTCTCATTTTCCTTCTCTCTCTGTCTCATTCTGGTCAACTTAAATAAGTAAACAAATAATATAATGACAACAAATAAAATAATTCTTTAAAAAAATACCCAATGCTTGGGAGGTTTTGAGCAACTGATGAGAAATGTAATAACTCCTTCCCACGCACACACATACCAAAATGCTAATAAATGTACCTATTATTATTCTTAATAATTATCAGCATCTTTTCTTTTTTTTTTTTTTGAGAGGTTTTTGCTATAGGGCGTGTGCGCTCGCCAGACAGACAGAGAGAGACAGAAAGCGAGAAATCACCCCTCAGGGGAGATGGTCACGCCGCAATCCCTTCTCCTCCATTCTCCTCTCGGGATCTTGGGCACGCACGCACATGCGCCCAGCGTGAATTTTAAGCCACCAGGTCCGGGACGCGAACCGCGGTCGACTACGTGGGAGTCCAGTGACATAGCCATTACTCTAACTGCTGGTTTCCATAATTATCAGCATCTTGAGGAGGACTTTATTTCCCTCTGACAGATGGGAAAACTGAGGCTAAGAGAGATTAAGTGGTTTGCCAGAGATGATGCAGTTAATGGGATGGAGCTGGGCTTTCTTCCACACCTCTAGGGCCACAATGTGCTGAACTGGGAACTGCCAGGCCTGTGTGGGCACAGTTCAGGACTGCAGGTCGTGATCCTGTCTCCTGGTTCCTTGGAGGCCTGGCCTCACCCCTACCTGGCCTAGAGGTCTGCTGCAAACTGTCCTGGACTCCTTACGGGAATAGAAAGCCTCTTATCAACCCCACTGCTGGGGCCAACTGCCCAGATGGAGGTGAGAGATCTGTCCAGCATCGGGGTCAGGCCCATCCCAATCCCTACCTTTGCCTGACCCAGCTTCTAGATGACACTTGAGAACAGGCCTTGCAAAGTGCAGTGCTCTAGGTTCCCCTGGGGAGAGGTAGTTCTCTGATGGCATATCCCTGCCTTTGACCAAATATGATGGCCTGTGGTGTTTGACCTCAGGGCAGGCCATAGGTAGCTTTGAGGACCATATGAGTTCTTCTCTTGAGCACTCCCCACTCCCAGAAGTCTAGTCCTCTACCCCTTCCCATGCCTCTGTCAGCGTCCCCAAGTCACAAATAATAACTTCTATTTACTGAGCACCTACCATGGTCCAGGGACAGTGCAAGGCGACTCAATCGTGCAATCAACACTAATACTGCCAGTTTTTTGATTGTAGCTGAGGGCCTACTATGTGCCTGGCACTGTCCTCACATTAGGGATATAACTGGAAACAACATAGACATAGTCCCTGTCCTTGTTGACCCACATTCCAGTGGGGGGATTGGTGGTCAATAAACACGTTGCTCTCTAATATCTAGGTAGTATTAAGTGCTCTGAAGAAAATTAAAACAGGCCAAGAATAGAGAGGGATAGAGTGAGGAGGTGGTGTCTATTTTAGATAGACTGGTCAAGGAAGGCCTCTCTGAGAAGAGAGCATTTGTACCGTGGATATCCAGGGAAAGAATTTCTAGCATAGAGAACAGCAAGAGCAAAGGCCCTGAGGTGGGAGAATGGGTGAAAAGTTCAAAGAACAAGAAGGTTAGTGTGGCTGGAGCAGAATAATTCTTACCTCAGTTCTCCAAAATGGGATTAGCAACCCAGTTTCACTGATTGGGACAGTGAGGCTCAGAGGTCAGGTTACTTGGTCAAAGCCACAAAGCAGAACCAGTTCCAGCCCTCGGTCTCTGAATTCTTCCCACTTGGTCATAATATACTAGATTTTACAATTGGGTGACATCAGTAGAGCAGAACTGAGGGTCCAAAGGTAGGATGAGAGCTGGAGAGGACGGCAAGGTGGTTTATAGTCCCCAAGACCATCCACAGGACAGTGTCTGGAAGGTGTGGCTCTGAGCACAGACAGGGCTCCCTCCTATGGCCAGTAGCCCCATGGTGGCCTCAGCTACAGGGCTGGGCTCTGACAGGGCAAGATGGATGGGAGCTCTGAGCTTAGTATCTGGCCAAGTTTCCTGAATGGTTTTCATCCAGATGTTCCCTGGGAGAATGAGGGCTAAGAAGATTGATTCCCTGGGAAGGGAGGATGGGAAGGGGAACAGGCTTCTGGCTGGCCTGTCTGCAGTGGAAACATCCCTCGTCTTGGAATAAAGGAACGGGCTGCTTTGACATGTGTGGTTGTGGGCTTGGTGAGACCTACAGGAAGGGGTGTTATGGCATGGGATTTTCCTCCTGGGAGGAGGGCAGAGGACAGCGACTCTGCCTTCTTGGGTAGGGGCACTTGCAGTGTCCACAGTTTTAGGGTTCCTTTGGGTCTAGTCCATTGACCTAGCTGGAACTTTTCTATCTCCTGCTTCCTCCATCTTCCACTTCTGAATGACATAAGGATTCCTGAAACATTCACAGCTTCAGGCCAACAGGCCTTTGCTCATGCCTGGCCTGGCCTGGAAAGCCCCATTCATTACTCTTTGGTGACCAGTGAAGTGGCATTTTCTGTGAGTATATAGAGTAAATGATACATGGAAATTGTATCATTGTAGGAAAACTGGTGTCTCAGTCTGCTTTCTCTTGCTCTGACCAAACACCACAGACTAGATGATTTATATAGAAGTTTATTTATAAAGCCCACAGTTCTGGAGGCTAGGAAGTTCAACATCAAAGTGCTGACGTCTGGTGAGGATCTTTTTGCTGTGTCATGGCACGGCAGGAAGTATCACATGGCGAGGACAATAGTGTGTAAGCACTTCTTATGAAGCCGTTAGTCTCATCATAGGGATTCCACCCTGATGACCTCATCTAGTCCTAGTTACCTACCAAATTTTCACCTCCAAACACCATCACCATATGAATTTGGGGATTAGATTTCCAACACATGAATTTTGCAGAGACACATTCGGACCGTAGCAACTGGCATAAAATGTGCAGAGCCTACTGGGAGTGAAAAAAATAAAATAAAATAAAGCAAGATTCTAATTCCTTTTATGTTAAGACTTAAAGATATGAAGATTTTTTTTGGAGTGGATATGTCTGATGAAGACCCAGTGGCAATATTCTAAAATTGACTATGAGGATAATTGTACATATCTGTGACTATACCAAAAAACATTCATTGTTACACTTTAAGTGGGTGAATCATATTATATGTGAATTATATCTTACTAAGCAGTTATTAAAACAACAACAACAACAACAACAAAAAGAGCCAATGGCAGGGAAGGCTGTTTGGGTCCCTGAGATAAAATCACCACAAGAAAGGGACAGAGCCAGTGGCTTGAATGGCAGAGGGAAGGTGTTGCTGGGTGGGATGGGAAAGACCCAGAAACCAAAATCTGCCTTGGCCCAGTCATCTTGGCTTGTGCCCTGGATTTTGTATGTGGTATGGTATATTTAAAAACAATATTTTAGGAAATTTCAAACAGATACAGTTAGAAAAGAATTTTTAAGGAAAATTTCAAACAGAAAATTACAAATTTCAAGAGAGAGAGCCAACGGTATAGTAAACTCTGTAGGCTCACTGCCCAACTTCAACAGTCACCAACTTATGCCCAGTGCCTTTTCCATCCACATCTCCACTCCCTTCTCCCTTCTTAGATTATATTGAGCAAATTCTACACATCACATCGTTCCATCTGAAAATGCCATCGTTTAACCTAAAAGAATTAGTAACAAGTCTTTCAGGTCATCAAACAACCCATTATTATCCAAATTTCCAAATGTTTCATGGATGTCACATTTAAAAATTTTTGTCTGGATCTAAATAAGGCCCATACATTGTGGGTTGATACATCTCTAAGTCTGTCTTTCACCACGAACTCCTTCTCTGTTTTTTTTTTTTTTTTTCCTTTATGAGAGTAATTTGTTGAAAAAACTGGATTGTTAGTTCATAAGAGTTTCTCAGTCTGAATTTTCTTTTCTTCTTCTTCTGTTTTAAAATAGTTATTTGTTTAATTTTATTTATTTATTATTATTCTTTCATTTGACTGTAGAGAGAGAAGAGTGAGAAAGCAAGCTGCTAGGTCTGGGATTTGAACTGTGGCCAATTATGTGGGAGTCCAGAGCCTTCACCACCACATCACCTGTCAGTCCCCACAGTCTGAATTTCCTAATTGTATATTTAGTAACTCTGTACTCTGAATTTGCTATAAACTGGAAGTTGATTTAGAAGTTTGATCAGATTCAAGTTTCTTTTCTTTCTTTTTTTTTTTTTTTCTTTTTTCCCTCTGATTTTGGTAGGACTAGAATACATTCGTGGTGGCAGTGTGTTTTTTTTATCAGGAGACAATATCTGTTTTGCTCTTTTCTGTAGTAGGCACCACCAATGCGCAATGCTTAAATCAGTAAATTCAGAAGAGGCTGCAAAAATCATCAATCCTCCTTCACTTGTTAGCAAAGGAAAACCTCTTTTTAAAAGAAAAAAAGAAATTGCTAGAAGAGTCATGTGCTTGCCAGAGAGAGATGGGGAGAGGAGAGGGAGAAAGTACCCCCCACTGGGGCATGGCCATGCTACAATCCCCTTTCCTCTATTTCTCCGTACTGTTGGGATCTTGGGCATGTGCGCATACGTGCCTGATGCATTTTCAAACCTCTGGGACAAAGGCTTGAACTGTACCCAGCCATGTGGGATCTGGCTGTCTTAACCACCAGGCCCCAGTGGGGGTGGGAGGCAAGCCTGAGAACATTCTCTTTACCTACTCTGGTTATTCAATGGTACAGTTTTCATAAGAAAGGCTGGATTAGTTAGGTTTTTGTTTTTTGGTTTTTCAGTTTTTTTCCCCAGTAATCTTTTTTTTTTTTTTTTTTTTTGGAGAGATTTTCACTGTAGGGCGCGTGCGCTCGCCAGACAGACAGAGAGAGACATAGAGACAGAAAGCGAGAAATCACCCCCCAGGGGGGATGGTCACGCCGCAATCCCTTCTCCATTCTCCTCTTGGGATCTTGGGCACGCACGCACTCGCGCCCGGCGTGAGATTTAAGCCACCGGGTCCGGGACACGAACCGCGGTCGACTACGTGGGAGTCCAGCGACATAGCCATTACGCTAACTGCTGGTTCCCCCCAGTAATCTTCAAAAAAACAAGTTAATTTCCTATCATTCTCCTACCAGTGTTTGGTTGTTTGCTTTCAGTGTCGTGAACTCAGACTTAAATATGTTCATTCGTTACAGTTCAATCTGTTGCACTTAGTTTTATTATTGATGCCTGATTGTGCAGTATGAGCTGCTTCAGGGTGGCTGCTGAGTCCTTTTGACATGACTCTGGTGGTCCTTGAGGAGTCCTTGCTGGGTGGAGTGACAAGGCTTGTCTGCTACATTTCCTGCCAAAGAACTGTGATCAACCATTTCTGGTGGGCGAGTGGGTGAGTGAATCTGGTGGGTGAGTGAATCTAGGTCTGTTTGGTGAGGAGGAATACACTCTCTCACACCTGGTGCACCACTGTGGCCTGGGCACAGTGGCTTTGCCCAGGGACAGAATCGTGAGTGACCCGAGCAGCTCACCCCAGTCCCACTGCTGTGGGCAGAACAAGAGGCGAATGTCAGCGTGAATAGCACCTGTCGGGGAGCCTCCCTCCTCCTGGACCGTATCTCAGCCGCCCTGTTGTACCTGTTTCCTAGCAGTCAACATTCTTTGCTATTTTCCTTATTTATTTATTTAATTCTTTTCTTTCTTTCCTTCCTTCCTTCTTTCTTTTTTTTTTTTTTTTTTTTTTTTGAGGGGATCAGGGAGCATGTATTCAACCGAAAGATAAAAGAAGGGAGAAAGCCTTACCCAATGGGGTGTGGTCTCACTACAATTCCTTCTCTCTTTTTTCCAAGCTGTCAGGATCTGGGGTGTGTGCACACACACACATGCACCTGGTTTATTTTTCAAGCTACCAAGACTGAGATTTGAACCGGTTAGTCGGCCATGTGAGAACTGACCCACTAGGCCAAGGGGTTGGCCCTAACATTCTCAGTTGTAAGCAACAGAATCTGCTCTGGCAACTTCCCTAAAAAAAAAAAAAAAAAAAGGTTGATTTCTCCCCCACACACCCCTCACTCTTTTGTTGTGGTAAAATACAGGTAACTCTAAAACTTGCCATCTTCACCGTTATGAAGTGTACAGTCCAGAGGCATTAATACATTCACATTGGGCAGCAATCCCACCATTCATCCACACAATGTGTTCATCTCGTAGAACAGAAACTCTATACCTATTAAACAATGACTCCCTACTCCCCCCGCCCCTACAGCCCATGACAACTCTCATTCCATATCTGACTCTATGAATTTGGTTGTTCTAGGCACCTCGTATTAGTGGAGTTAATATGGTATTTGTCTTCTTGTGACTAGCTTATTTTGCTTAGCACAATAACCTTCAGGTTCATGCACGTCATAGCATGTGTCAGAATTTCCTTCCTTTTTAAGGCTGAATAATATTCCGTTGTTGTAGATACCATGTTTTGTTTATCCATTCACCTGCCAGTGGAGCCTGGGTTGCTTTACCTCTTGGCTTTGTGATTAGCAAATGCTGCTGCAAACATGCATGTACAAATATCTCCTCGAGGCATTGTTTTCAGTTCTTTTGAGAATATGCCTGGTCTTGCTTGTCATGCATACCCAGAAATGGAATTGTGGGATCATATGGTAATTGTACTTCTAATTTTTGTTTGTATGTGCACACTCATCAGAGAGAGGCAGAAAGACAGAGAGGGGAGAGAGAGAGAAAGCACACCCTAATGGGGCGTGGTCACGCTACAATCCCTTTTCCATTTCTCCATCATGTTGGCATCCTGGGTACACAAGTACATATGCTCAGCATGTTCTTCAAGCCTCCAGGACCGGGATTGGAACTATAGTCAACCATGTGGGATCTGGCTTCCCCAACCAGTAGGCCATGGCTCAAGTATTGATATTTTTAATTTTTTGAGAAAATGTAAGGAGTTGAGTTTTTTTTTTTTTTTTGAGAGGTTTTTGCTATAGGGCACGTGCACTCGCCAGACAGACAGAGAGAGACAGAGAGACAGAAAGCGAGAAATCACCCCCCTGGGGGTATGGCCACGCCGCAATCCCTTGTCCTCCATTCTCCTCTCGGGATCTTGGGCATGCACGCACACATGCCCAGTGTGAGTTTAAGCCGCCGGGTCCGGGACTTGAGCCATGGTCGACTATGTGGGAGTCCAGTGACATAGCCATTACGCTAACTTCTGGTCCCAGGGGTTGAGTTTTAAAAATGTATTTGTTAGGATCCCGCCTAGGTTGCATTGACAGACAAAGATGGACGGAGAGTTTACTTCTCTTGTAAAAATAGAAGACGATGCACATTTGGGGCAGGGAAGCCTGTGGGGTGGCTGTGCTCCTCAATGCTGTCCAGAGACACAAGTTTCTTCTGTGTGGCTGCCCCACATTCTCTAGCACAGCACTGTCCAACAGAACTCCCGGTGAGGATGGGAATGTTCTCCATCTCTGCTGTCTAGTACAGTAGCCACTAGCTGCACACTGAGTTTTAATGTATTTTTACTTTAATTTAAGTACCCATATATGGCTCTAATGTTGGACGGCATATCTCTAAAGCTTGGTCCCTATCTGAGGCTGATAGGGACTCCCCCTATCTACCTTGTAGAGCTCAGGAACCAGAGAAGAGGAAGGAGAAACAACTTCTTTTGAGGGCACACATCCCATTGGCTGGGACTTACTCAGACAGTCACACCTAGCTGCAAGGGAGGCTGGGAAATGAAGTCTCTAGTTGGATAGCCTTTTTCTCCGACACTTAAAAGTTGTTGCTATTGAAAGGAAAAAGGGGGAGAATGGATATTGGGGGACACCTACAGATAAGGACACTGAACTGTCCAGACTGTTGCCAGGAGTTAGAAGTTGAGGGAGGCAGGGAATCAGACTTTGAGGCCTCAAAGGCAGACATGAAGCTCAAAACTCTCATGTTTTGTAATCCTGAGTTCTGCTTCCCAAGTATCCCCAGCACTGAGCACTTGGGCACCACTGAGATAAGGGATAATATCACCATCCTGAATTTAAAAAATATATATTTATTTAAGAATTATTTATTTAATTTTATATGTCATTATTATTTCTTAATTTGACCAGAGAGAAAGAGAGAGAAAGTGAGAAAGCGAGCTGCCAGGTCTAGGACTCAAACTGAAGTCGGCCATGTTCGTCCAGTGCCCCAACCACCACACCAGCTGCCAGCCCTCACAATCCTGAATTTTAAAAGAGATCCCGAGTTCATAGCTAACTCTGTACATTCATTCAATTATTTAATCCTTAAAAAAACCCAGGAGTAGGTCCAGCCCATGGTGGTTAAAGTGGCTGGATCTCACATGGCCAACTAGTTCTAGTTCCCGATTAGAGGCTTGAAAGTCACGCTGGATGCCTGTGCATGCACGCCCCAAACCCCGAGGAGAGGACGGAGGAGAAGAGACTGTGGTGTGACCTTCCCCCTGGAGGGTGTTCTCTCCCCTGCTTCTGTATCTGTATCTGTATCTCTCCCCCCTCCAGTGAATGCATGCACCCTACAGCAAATTAAAAAACCAAAAATCCAGAAGGAGCTAGCCTATTCCCAGGTACAGAGAAGTCTGGCAATTTGCCCATGCGTTACTTCTCTGTGGTGGTTGTAACAAACTGCCAAAAAGCAGGTAGCTCGAAGCAGCTGAAGTCCATTCTCTCACAGTTCTGGAAGCCAAAAATGTGAAATCAAGGTGCCAGCCAGGATATACTCCCTCTGGAGGCTTTAGGAGAGAATCTACCTCTTTTTAAAATTTTTTTTGGAGAGGTTTTTGCTATAGGGCACGTGTGCTCGCCAGACAGACAGAGAGAGACATAGAGACAGAAAGCGAGAAAACACCCCCCAGGGGGAATGGCCACGCCGCAATCCCCCTTCTCCTCCATTCTCCTCTCGGGATCTTGGGCACGCACACACATGCACCCGGCGTGAGTTTTAAGCCGCCGGGTCCGGGACAAGAACCACGGTTGACTACGTGGGAGTCCAGCGACAGCCATTACGCTAACTGCTGGTCCCAAGAATCTGTTTCTTGATCCTCCAGTTTCTAGTGGTCCTGGGATTCCTGGCTTGTGGTCAGTCACTCCAATTTCATGTCACCTTTTCTGTGTGTCTGTGTCTTCTCTTCTGGGATGTCTCAAATCTCCTTCTGCCTCCTCTTGTAAGAACAGTTGTCATTGGATTTAGGGTCCGTGCAGATAAACCAGGATAAGTTCCTTCTCCCAAGATCATGAACTTTTAACTTCTGTTGCCGTGGGAGGTAATATTCCTCCGGGATTAGGACATAGTCTGTTTGGGAGACAACAGCTATCCTGCTGTAGGGGCAGGCCACCGGGTTCCATAATGTCACGGACACAGTGTTTTATGCAGCGGCCCTGCTGCTGAGGGCAGAACTGGGACTTGAATCCAGGATGACTTGAGTCCAAAGCCCACTGTGTTTCCGTCTAGAACTTCATCTCTAATGGTTGACGAGTTAGAGCAGTTCAAGTACAGAGAGCCACGGATGCCTGTTTATCTATCGGGTTGACAACCCAGTCTATGACAACCCAATGTATTGAAGGCTGGATTAGAAGGTTATAGCCCCATGAACCGCTACGTGCCATGAAAAAAAAACGCTCAGTGCCATGCTCACAGGTTTTCTTCTTTTTCAGAGTTTATTTATTTGTTTCTTCCATGAGTGAAAGGGGGCAGATAGACAAAGAGAGACACACAGAGATAAAGAGAAAGAGAGAGGGAGACAGACAGCATCCCCAACAAGATCTGGCGCTGCAGTCCACACCCAGGCTCAGCTCGTGGTGGAACACGGGCATGCTGGTGCCTGGTGTGTTCAGGGAGGTCTTGGGATGTGAACCTAGAACCTACTCATGCGCAGCAGCCTTGCCAGCACCACATTTTACTGCTGTGTCACCACCCACACCTCTCACAGGTTTTCTTCTTAGTCTCTCCCCCGGGATCCTCCCCTGCCCTGGCTGGTGCGCTTTGCCTCTGAAAGGGTAAGAATTCACATCTGTAAAGTGCTTTACCCTTTATAAAGCAATTTCACATACTATGCGGACTTTTTTTTTTTTTTTTTTTTTTTTTCCCTGGCCCCATTTCTTTTTTTTTTTTAAAAAAGC
>NW_006160155.1:1009182-1059592 GCF_000334495.1 Tupaia belangeri chinensis
TCGACTACGTGGGAGTCCAGCGACATAGCCATTACGCTAACTGCTGGTTCCCAGTTTCTCGCTTTCTGTCTCTCTGTATCTCTCTGTCTTTCTGGCGAGCGTACACGCCCTATATCAAAAAATCTCTCCAAAAAAAAAAAAAAAAAAAACTTTCTTTTTGGGCTTTTTTTTTTTTTTTTTTTTTTTAGCACTGGCGCCACTTGCTGTTCTTGATTTAAAAAGCAGAGGAGTTGAGTTCCTTTGTTATTTTTCAAGGAAAAACAGTCCCTGGATTAAGTTGATTTTTGTATGTGACCCTTGCTTGATTTCTTTTGAGGGTCAGTGGCCTTTGATAGAAAAAAATATCCATATTCCTGCAGCTTGAGGAAATGGAAAGGCAACATAACACTGAGCAGCCCAAGGCAGGAAGAAGTCAGCCCAGCGCCTGGGGCCCTGCTCCCCAGGGAAGGGGCTGGAGGGAAGCAAGCTGCCCGAAGGCCTGGCTTTCCTTCTTGGGAAAGGGCTCTTGGGCGCTGGCATCTGGCTAGTGATGGCGGCTTCTCCCAGAATCCCAGTCCACGCACCCTCGGGACAGTCATGCTCGTTCTCTGCAAAGCTGCTCACAGTTCCATACTTCTAACCCACAAAGCCATATGCTCACGTGTGCATGCACACACACACACCTCTCATGCACATGTGTATGCATACATGATGAATAACATTGTTAACACTTACTAGGCACGTCCCATACACCAGTGCCATTCGATCAAATGCCTTCTGCTCTGGAATCATTTTAGTCCTCCCAACACTCCTGAGGGATCCGTAATTTTATTTTGCCCATTTCACAGATATCAAAACTGAAGCACAGAGAGTCTAAGTAACTTGCTGGAGTTGGATTTGACCCCAGCTGTTCTAGGCCTAGAGTCCACACTGCTTCTCCTAGGCCCCTACTTACCTGGTGTGACACCCATGCACGTGTGCACATATACACACACAGACCCACACCTGCACATGAGAACACACACACGCACACATTCCGCCACTCACACATACTGCCAGATCTGTGTGTGCAAATGCACGCTGACATGTGTGCTCACCTCGGCCCCCACACGTGCTCTGTTTCCTCTCCTGTCTGTCTTCCCTTCCCAGGGACCGGTGTTCATCTGAAGCGAGTGACTGAGGCCAGGCCGGATCGGGCGTCAGGGTCAGGATAGGGGCAAAGTGGCCGCTGACAGCGTGATGGAAAGCAGGAAAGTCACAAATAAGCAAACAGCCCCGCCTGGACACAGCCTTGCTGAGCGTTTCCTGAGTATCCAGGGACATGTTTATTTTTTGACAACTGTCAAGAGCCAACTCTAAGTCTCTCCCTTCCCGAATGGCCGTCTCGATGGAGCCGAGGAGCTATGGATCTGGCTCATTCAAGGCCGATGTTTACAAATGTCTCTCTTCTCCTACAGAGGCTGGGAGACCCTTGAGGGGTGGGCCCTTGAGGGGTGGGCTAGATCTACTTTTCGGCCTCATCTCCCATCCCTGGGTGCCCAGATGCCAGCTCTCTGACCCCACACCCTCCAGCCTTCTTGCCTTTGCTCATGTGTCCTCTGCCTGGCATGTCCAGTTCCTGTTCTCTGCCCTCTTTCCTGGACTCTATCCAAATGACACCTCCTCCAGGAAGCTGTCTAGAATTCTTTCAAACTGTAAGGAATCTCTTTCTTTTCCTAGGACTTAAAAAACATTAAGTAACTTAAAATAGGACTTAAAAATTTTCGATTGTAGTAAAACACACATAACAAAAGGTACCATCTTAACCACTTCTAAGTGTACAATTTAGTTGCGTTAAGTACATCACGATGTTCTGCAAGCATTGCTAACATTCATCCGCAGAACTCTTAATCTTGTGAGTTGAAAACTCTGTGCTCATTAAACAACTTCCTAACCTCCAGTCTCTGGTGACCCTTAGTCTCCGGTGTGTTTCTGAATTTGCTCTAGGTACCTTACAGAAGTGGAATCATATAGTATTAGCCTTTTTGTGACTGGCTTATTTTACTTAGCAAAATGTCTTTCAGGTTCATCTATATTGTGGCACGTGTCAGAATTTTCTTCCTTTTTAAGACCAAATAATATTTTATTGTTATGTATAGACCACATTTGCTTATCCATTCTTCTGTCAGTGGACACTTGGGTTGCTACCATGTTTCAGCTATTATGAATGATCTTGCTCTGAACATGGGTGTATAACTCTCACACTTTGTTAATACCACACTTGTTTGCCCATTCATCTGTTGATAGAAATTTGAGTTGGTTCCAATTTGTGTCTGTCGCAAATAAAGCTGCTGTGAACATTCATCCACAAGTCTAAGGGCCTATGCTTTCGTTTCTCTTGGATGGATAGCGGTGAGTGAGTTAGGTCACATGCTAGATCTATGTTTATCTTTGTAGAGACTGTTAAACTGTTTTCCAAAGTGGTGAAGTAAGCACAAGTGGCTATATTGTTGCAAGAGATGTATCATTTTATATTCTGAGGCAGTATATGAGAATTACAGTTCCTCTTTATCTTCACCAATACTTGGTATGATCAGTTTTTTTTTTTTTTTTTCTTTTTGAGAGAGATTTTTGCTATAGGGCACATGCACTTGCTGGAGAAACAGAAACATAGAAAGCGAAAAATCACCTCACCTCTTCCCTCTTCCCAGGGGCAGCGGGGGGAATGGCTATGCCATAATCCCTTCTCCATTCCCCTCTCGGGACTTTGGGTATGCACGCACATGTGTCTGGCGTGTTTCAAGTTGCTGGGTCTGGGAATGGAACTGCAGTTGACTACATGGAAGTTCAGCACCTTAACTACTATGCCACCTGCTGGCCTCATGATCAGTCTTTTTCATTTTAACAATTTTAATAGGTGTGCAGTCCTGTGTCATTGTGGTTTTAACTTATATCTCCCTAATGACTATGTTGTGCCTTTTGTATATTGTCTTTGATAAAATGTTCAAATATTTTGTTGGTTAGTTTCATATTGGGTTGCTTTTATTCTTTTTACTGAATTTTAGAGTTCTTTATATATTCTGGAAATAAGTCCTACATCAGATATGTGGTTTACAAATATTCCCCAAATCCGTGCCTTGTCTTTTATTCTCTGAACAGCAGTTTATTTTTTTAAGAATAGGACATTTCGATCTTGGTGAAGTCCAATTTATCATTTTTCTTTTATGTATCATGTTTTCATTGTCACCTCCAAGAAAATTTTGTCTAATTCAAGGACACAAAGGTTTTCTTTCCTGTTGTCTTCTTGAAGTTCTAGAATGTTTTCTCATACACTGCTGCTAAGAATGTAAAAGGACAAAACCACCTTGGAAAGATACTCACTTTGAATATGATCATACACACTTTGAACATGATCCAGTTCACTCCTAGATATTTGTCCAAGAGAAAAGAAAGTCCTTAGGAAGACTTCTGGTTGAATGTTATAGCAGTTTTGATTGTTGTAGACAAAAACTGGGAGCAACCCAAATTTCTATCAGCAGAGGAATGGATATAGTTTTAGGTTTATAGTTAAGGTCTGTGGTTCATTTTAGTCTAATTTTCTGCATATAGTATGAGGTATGGATTGGACATTATTTTTAATATATGTATATCCAATCATTTCAGCATTTGTTAGTAAGATCATCTTTTCTCTGCTGAATTGCCTTTGGATATTTAATGAAAATTAATTAATTTATATGTAGGTCTATTTCTGTTCTATTAATCTATTAGTCTGTTTTAATGTTTATGCTACATTATCTTGATAACTTCAGATCTTTAAGTTTGAAGTTTTTTGAAGGTAGTGTTAAAACTCTGACTTTATGCTTTTTTTTTTTACAAAGTTTTTTGGAGTACTTTAAGTCTTATGTATTTCCATATGAATTTTTCAACCAGCTTGTCAATTTCTACAGAAATGTCTACTGTAATTTTGATTGTGATTACTTAGATACTATTCACCTTGAATTAATACTTGAGGTGAAATAACATCTTAATGATCTCCTGAA
The DNA here is from genome assembly GCF_000334495.1 of Tupaia belangeri chinensis. Classification (NCBI taxonomy): domain Eukaryota; kingdom Metazoa; phylum Chordata; class Mammalia; order Scandentia; family Tupaiidae; genus Tupaia; species Tupaia belangeri. The sequence continues at coordinate 1,013,181 of NW_006160155.1, forward strand.
TTATGAACATGGTATACCTTTACATTTATTTAGATTTTTTGGGCAGCTATGCGGCAATGTTTTGTAGTTTTCTATGTATGAGTCTTACATATACTTTGACATATTTATCCCTAAATGGTTCATATTTTTATGCTATTTTAAATAATTAAAACCATTTTAATTTCCAATTTTTTATTGCCATATAGAGAAATATGTTTGAGTTTTGAAAATTGCTCTTGCATCTTGCAATCTTGCTTCCTTCACTTATTAGTCCTAGTAACATTTTGTGGATGCCAATAAATTTTCTGCATAGATGATCATGTCATATACAGATAAAGACCATTTTTAGTCTGTTATGTTGCTAGTAACAGAAATACCTGAGTCTGGGTAATTTATTTATTTATTATTTATTTGGAGAGGTTTTTGCTATAGGACGCGTGTGCTCGCCAGACAGACAGAGAGAGACAGAGAGACAGAAAGTGAGAAATCACCCCCCAGGGGGGATGGTCACGCCACAATCCCTTCTCCTCCATTCTCCTCTCGGGATCTTGGGCACGCATGCACACGCACCTGGTGTGAGTTTTAAGTCACTGGGACGTGAACCGCGGTCGACTATGTGGGAGTCCAGTGACATAGCCATTACGCTAACTGCTGGTTCCCAGTCTGGGTGATTTTTTAAAAAAGAATTATTTATTTAATTTCACTTATTCATTCACTTTTTAAAAAAATTTGACCAGAGAGAGAGGGAAAGTAAGCCACCAGGTCTAGGACTTGAACCATGGTTGGCCATGTGGGAGTGTCTAGTGCCTTAACCACCATGCCACCTGCTGGTCTGGGTAATTTATAAAGAATAGGGGTTTATTTGGCTCATGGTTTTGGAGGTCCAAGGTCAGGTGGTCATATCCAGTGAGAGACTTCCTGCTGGGACAGTCCTACGGTGGGCATCCCAGGGCAAGGGCAAGAGCGTAGTAAGAGAGGGCATACTTGTGTATCCTTATAAAACCACAAGTATCCAGTCATGGAGGCCCCACTCTGATGTCTAATCACTTCCCAGTCTCACCTGTCTATACCGTAGTTGGATTAGGTTTCTACTCTCTTATTCCCATCAGAAATTAATCTCAACACATGAATATTGGGGGGACACATTCAAAGCATAGCAAAATTATTTATTTTTCTTTGCAATCTGGATTTCTTTAAATAAATCTTGTTCTTGCCTTATTGGGTTGTCTAGAACTTCTAGTATAATGTTGACTATCACTGACAATAGCAGACATCCTGATGTTATTCCTGATCTTAAGAGAAAAGCATTCAGTCTTTCGCCATAAAGTATGAGGTTAGCTGTGAGTTTTATAGCGCCTTTTACCAGGTCAAGGAAGTTCCCTTTTATTTCTAGTTTGTTAAGATTTTCATCATGACTTGATATTGGGTTTTGTCAAATTTTTTTCCTATAAAACTCTGACTTTATGCTTTTTTTTTTTACAAAGTTTTTTGGAGTACTTTAAGTCTTATGTATTTCCATATGAATTTTTCAACCAGCTTGTCAATTTCTACAGAAATGTCTACTGTAATTTTGATTGTGATTACTTAGATACTATTCACCTCAAATTAATACTTGAGGTGAAATAACATCTTAATGATCTCCTGAATTATGAACATTTATTTAGATTTTCTTTATCTTCCATTGGCAATGTTTTGTAGTTTTCTATGTATGAGTCTTACATATACTTTGACATATTTATCCCTAAATGGTTCATATTTTTATGCTATTTTAAATAATTAAAACCATTTTAATTTCCAATTTTTTATTGCCATATAGAGAAATATGTTTGAGTTTTGAAAATTGCTCTTGCATCTTGCAATCTTGCTTCCTTCACTTATTAGTCCTAGTAACATTTTGTGGATGCCAATAAATTTTCTGCATAGATGATCATGTCATATACAGATAAAGACCATTTTTAGTCTGTTATGTTGCTAGTAACAGAAATACCTGAGTCTGGGTAATTTATTTATTTATTATTTATTTGGAGAGGTTTTTGCTATAGGACGCGTGTGCTCGCCAGACAGACAGAGAGAGACAGAGAGACAGAAAGTGAGAAATCACCCCCCAGGGGGGATGGTCACGCCACAATCCCTTCTCCTCCATTCTCCTCTCGGGATCTTGGGCACGCATGCACACGCACCTGGTGTGAGTTTTAAGTCACTGGGACGTGAACCGCGGTCGACTATGTGGGAGTCCAGTGACATAGCCATTACGCTAACTGCTGGTTCCCAGTCTGGGTGATTTTTTAAAAAAGAATTATTTATTTAATTTCACTTATTCATTCACTTTTTAAAAAAATTTGACCAGAGAGAGAGGGAAAGTAAGCCACCAGGTCTAGGACTTGAACCATGGTTGGCCATGTGGGAGTGTCTAGTGCCTTAACCACCATGCCACCTGCTGGTCTGGGTAATTTATAAAGAATAGGGGTTTATTTGGCTCATGGTTTTGGAGGTCCAAGGTCAGGTGGTCATATCCAGTGAGAGACTTCCTGCTGGGACAGTCCTACGGTGGGCATCCCAGGGCAAGGGCAAGAGCGTAGTAAGAGAGGGCATACTTGTGTATCCTTATAAAACCACAAGTATCCAGTCATGGAGGCCCCACTCTGATGTCTAATCACTTCCCAGTCTCACCTGTCTATACCGTAGTTGGATTAGGTTTCTACTCTCTTATTCCCATCAGAAATTAATCTCAACACATGAATATTGGGGGGACACATTCAAAGCATAGCAAAATTATTTATTTTTCTTTGCAATCTGGATTTCTTTAAATAAATCTTGTTCTTGCCTTATTGGGTTGTCTAGAACTTCTAGTATAATGTTGACTATCACTGACAATAGCAGACATCCTGATGTTATTCCTGATCTTAAGAGAAAAGCATTCAGTCTTTCGCCATAAAGTATGAGGTTAGCTGTGAGTTTTATAGCGCCTTTTACCAGGTCAAGGAAGTTCCCTTTTATTTCTAGTTTGTTAAGATTTTCATCATGACTTGATATTGGGTTTTGTCAAATTTTTTTCCTACACCTATAGAGATAATCATCTGTTTTTTGTTTTTCTTTTATTAATATGGTGCATTAAATTAATTTTTGAATATTAAATCAATCTTGCAATCCTGGGATAAGATACTCGCTTTATACTTTGTTAGATTCAATTTACTAAAATTTTGTTAACAATTTTTGCATTGCCATCCGAGCAGGCACTGGTGGCGGCGGCATTGGGCAGCTATGCCCAAATTAAGGCTCGGGATTTGCGCGGCAAGAAGAAAGAGGAGCTGTTGAAACTGCTGGGTGACCTGAAGGTAGAGCTGTCCCGGCTATGCATCGCCAAAGTGACAGGCGGAGCTGCGTCCAAGTTGTCCAAGATCCGAGTTGTTAGCAAATCCATTGCCCGTGTTCTCACCATCGTTAACCAGACTCAGAAAGAAAACCTCAGGAAATTCTACAAGGGCAAGAAGTACAAGCCCTTGGACCTGCAGCCCAAGAAGACCCGTGCCATACGCTGTCGGCTCAACAAGCACGAGGAAAGCCTGAAGACCAAGCAGCAGCGGAAGGAGTGGCTATGCCTTCTGCGCAAGTTCACGGTCAAGGCCTGAGCACAGGCCTCAATAAAACGCAGAACTGGCAAAAAAAAAAAAAAAAGAATTTTTGCATCATGGCCAGCAGATGGCATAGCAGTTACATCACTGGACTCCCACATGATTGACTATGGTTTGATTCCCAGACCCAGTGGCTTGAAATCATGCTGGGCATGTGTGCATGTGTGCCAAAGATCCCAGGAGAAGAATGAAGGAGAAGGGATTGTGGCATGGCCATCCACCCTGGGGGAGGATTTCTCATTTTCCTTCTCACTTTCTGTTTCTCTCTCTGGTGAGCACATGTGTTCCTTATGGGGGAGAGTCATGCTGCCATCCCTTCTTCTAAATTTCTCCCTCCTTTTTGGAATTCTGGGCACTTCCTTATGAGGTACAGTCATGCTGCCATCCCTTCTCAATTTCTCCCTCCTTTTTGGAATTCTGGGCACACACACCATGTGTCCAGCATATTTTTCAAGCTACTAAGTCTAGGACTCGAATAGTGTGGTCGGCCATGTGGGCCCCAGCTGCCTAACCACTAGGTCTGGTGGGTTGGCCCATAATAACTATTTTAATGGTTTGTCTGTTAATTCTAATAATCTGTGTCAGTTCTAAGTTTTGTTTTGTTTTGTAGTGTGTGTGTATGTGTGTGTGTGTGTGGTGTTTTAGACAGGACCTCATCGTGTTGTAATCCTCCCACCTCAACCCACTAAGTAGCTGGGACCACAGATGTGTGCCTTGAGCCCTGTGTGCCACCAGGATTTTAGGGTGGGCTGGGAATCAAACCTAGGCCTTCCATGTGGCCTCAGTCTGCCAAGCAGCAGTGTCCAGCTTGCACTGCTACAGCTGGGCCAGTTCTAGGTTTTTACTAATTAATTTTTGTCCTGTTTATGGTCTACTTTCCTGCTTCGTTGCATGTGTGATAATTTTTGATGAATGCCAGACACTTTTTATTTTGCTTTGTTGAGAGCTTTGAGTTTTCATAAATCTTCATGAGTTTTATTCTGGCTGCCATTGAGTTACTTGGAAACAGTTTGATCCTTCTAGGCTGTACTTTTAAGATTTGTTAGATAGAACCACCCAATGCAGAGCTAATTTTGCCCACTCCTGAGATAAGACCATTTTATGTGTTCAATGCTCAGTGGAAAATAAAGGTTTCCCCTTTGGCTGGTGGAAACAGACACTATACTTGGCCCTTTAATCCTTTTTTGTAGTTCTTTCATTGGCCTTCGGTGGCATTCTCATATACCCTGCACTGATCACACTTTGCTGAATACTCAGGGGGAGCAGGGGGCGGGAACTGCACATTTCTGGGCTCCTCTGTCCGTGCAGCTCTCTCCTCTTCAGGACTCCATCTTGCAACTCTTGGCTCCATCTCCTTAACTTATCTCCTTAACTTTACTAAGCTCTGCCTAGAATTTCTCCTCCCTTTGTTGCATCCTAGAAATTGTCAAGGTAGTAACTTGGGAAAAGTGTATGGCTCACTTCACTGATTTCCCATCTTAGTACTTGACGTTCAATACCTTGAAAACTGTGTCATATATGCTGTATAGTGTTAGTTGTTTCAGGTGGGAGGGAGAGCCAGTTCGTTACTCTGTCTTGGTGGGAGGGGAAGGCCCTCAGTGCTCTTTTGCTTTCAGCAACAGCACTATGAAGCTGGGAGGCCAGCAGTTCTGGAGAGGACCGAGGTGGGTCATGGCTGCAAGGAGAAGAGTCAGTTTGTATGAGAGGCTGTGCATCGCTGTGTCCATAGCTGTGTGTCTGTCGTCCCCAATTGCATAGCTGTCTGCACATCCGTCTGCACGTTTGTCTGCAAGTTTGTCTGCATTCCGTTGAGTCTGGGAAGTTGTCTATGGCTGCCTCCGGGGACAGGGTCCTTCCTTTTTCCTGTTCAGGTGAAATTCCATGTTCCTCACATAGCCATTCTGCCAAATTTCTGATGGGTACACCCAAGTCCATCAGGCCTGGGCTGGCCTGTGGACAGGCTGCAGAGGAGCCCAGTAGACATTTGCCTTTTGCATGTCTGGTTGGAAGACTGAGTAGGAACAGAATGGTGTTCTGTTTTGAGTCTTCTGGGGCCCTACTCCCTTCCATTTCTGAAGCAGTTCCATAGGCTCTGGGGACCCTTCTTGGCCCCTGGCTTGCATGAGGATCTCTCTTGACATGGAGGGGTCTGGTTATTGCTATAAGCTCGCTGCAGTTCTGGGAGGAGCACAACCTCCACACGATGGACTGTCCCATGACCTCTGGGATAGCTGTTGTATGTCCTGGAGATCCAGCCTTTACCAGAACCCTCTCCTCCTCTCTTGCTCCCCTCACTTATACCAGGGGTCAGGCAAGGGCTGACATGGCCCAAGCCCCTTTCAGAGGGCCAAGTCCAGTCTGAGGCCTTTTCCTAAGATATGGAGATGTTTCTGTAAGAGGTAACAAAATTCTCATGATGCTTGGGATATGTCTTAGACTGTGTGGACTGCTGTAACAAAATGCCATAGAATGTGTGGCTTATGAAAAACAAATTTATTTCTCACATTTCTGGAGGCTGAGAAGTCCAAGATCAAGGTGCTGACAGATTTGGCATCTAATGAGGGTCTGCTTCCTCAAGACAGCTGCCTTCATACTGTAATCTCATATGGTAAAAGGGGTGAGGGTGTCTCTTCTTCTCTCTCTCTTTTAATTTGCCATAGGGCACCTGCACTTGCCAGAGAGAGAGAGAAAGAGAGAGAGAGAGACAGACAGAGAGAGAGAGACAGAGAGAGAGAGGAAGTGAGAAAGCACTCCCAAAGCAAGGGTTGTGGGCGGATGGCCATGCTACAGTCTCTTCTCCTTTCAAAATTTTTGGGCATTCATGTACATGTACCCAGCGTGTTTTTCAAGCTGTTGGATCTGGGACTTGTGCAGTCAACCATGTGGGGTCCAGCCACATTAAGCACCATGCCACCAGCTGGCCTTCAGTGTCTCTTTTGTAAGGGTACTAACACTGGTCATGAGGGCTTTACCCTCATGACCGAATCACCTCACAGATATCTAACTTCCTCCTACCATCGCCTTGGGGGTTAGGATTTTAACATGTGAATTTTGTGGGGACACACACATTCAGTCTATTGCAGAATAGAAGAAAGGTGTGCTTATTTATGTTTTCTTTGTCAAATTAAATTCTAGAGTTGGAGGCTATCTGACTGACATTTTGCCTGAGGTAGGGTGAGAATCAGCATGGAGAAGGCCTTATGGTTTCATTCCACACACCCTTTCCTGATGGGTGGCCTCTATTTTAACTCCTGTGATGGGCAGCTCAGGGTGATGTGTTAAGCGTGCTGGGAAGCTCAGACTGTGGCAGAATTACATCTTCCTGGAGATGATCGTGGTGAGCTCAGTATTTTGGAATGTGTGTTACCTGTGTGCAGCTGTGAGAAACATCATGTATTCATTGACTCGGTCATTCATTCATAATACATATAGTTGTGGGACAATAGTCCATCCTGTGTTCTGGAGATTCAGCAACCTCTGCCTCTATGGTGTTTACAATTAGTGGAGGAAGCAGATATTAACACAATAAACAAGTCATTACAATGGATCATCCTGGCAATAAGAGAAGTAACAGTATGTGTATGGTAGACTAAAAGTAGAGCCCAGTTTCGGGGCCAGCAGGTGGCATGGTGGTTAAGGCCCTGGACTCCCACATGAGCGACTGTGCTTCGAGTCCCAGACCTGAAGGCTTGCTTTCTCACATTCCCTCTCTCTGTCTCTCTCAGGTGAGTGTGCATGCCCTACAGCAAATTAAAAAGTAATAATAATAATAAATAGAATTAAATAAATACAAAGGAGAGCCCAATGTAAGGTGTATGGAAGATGGACAAAGGAAGACTTTTCTGAAAAAAAGTTACATTTAAATGAGAATGGAGGGCTGAGTATAAAGTAGGCAGGGGAAGAAACAGGAGCAGTGTGTTCCAGGTCACAAGGTGGGCAAGAGCTTGGTCCCTAGAGCAAGGACCAGCCAGATCCAGCTGGAGAAGAGGAGGTGGGGACATGTGGAGCTACTGCCTGTTAATGTGGCCGCGCAATTTGTCATGTGAACTAGGACACACGTGACAGGAAGGTGCTCTACTGCTAACAATGTTAGTGGGGCCAGCAGGTCATACTATTTGTAGGTCAAGGTAAAGAATTTGGGTTTTATTCTCAGGGACCTGGGATGCCACTAGGGTCTTGAGGAAAGGGAGGTATAACCCAACTTGCCTAGAGGGCTTGAGGTGGAGCCTCAGAAACCTCCCACCTTCTTTCCCATCTGCATTGAGGAGCCTCTTGGAAAAGGTTTCCAAAGTACCAGAAATCTTGGGGTGAGAGAGGCAGCCCGGAGCCTAGAAGTGGCCTTCATAGTCCTGTGGGGTGGGTGGTGAGCTGGGTATTTTTGAGTGTGCCACCTGTTCCTTGTGTGGTTCATGACAGTAAGTGACTCTGCCCCAGATAGGCAGGAAGGAGATAGTGACAAGGACTTTCTCATGAGTCCCACAGACTGAGGAAGGTGCCCTGTCTTGCCACAGTGGCAGATGGAGGGAGAAAGGGAACAACTGCTTTATAAGAGTCTAAACTATGGCAGGCAGGGGTGTGGTGAGGGAGCTGGACCTCACATAGGCGGCAAACTCTAGACCCAGCAGCTTGAAAAACACACTGGGTATGTGTGCATGACCAAAACCCCAAGAGGAGAGTGGAAGAGAAGGGACTGCAGTGTGGCCATCCTCCCTGGGGGGTACTCTCTCTCTCTCTCTCTAGTGAGCACATGTACCCTATAGCAAAACTTTAAAAAAAAAAATCCCATGATTAAGAACCTAAACCAGTTTCGTTGTCATTGGTTTTGCAAAGCAAGAATGTCATACATGTGGGTAAGATGACAAGACTTCCTTTTTTGTACCCATGGTCTCCAGCACACTGGTTTCCACCTTTCTATGACAGCTGTCCCCTTACTTTATCCATTCAGTACATTGTCCAAGCAGAGGACACAGCTGGCTCTGGAGCTCACACATGGAGAAGTGATCACAGTGTCATCCTGTCCCTGCATACAGAAATCCACAGACCCAGGTCCAGAGGACAAAGCACTACCTCCTACCAGGCGCAGCTCAGTGTGGACAAAACCCAGAAATGATGGGGGCTTGGGAGGGAACCACATTCCCCAGACTCCTCCAAACTGTCTGTGCACATGCCCAGAAAATCAGTCTTTCTTCGGCAGGGACTCGGGTCTCTTCCAATAGACCAAGTGGTAAGAATGGACACTGTCCATCACATATTCCATAGCCATTGCCTCTTCTCTGCTGCTGGTGTGATTCCTACGATCAGCAGCTGAAGGTGCTTTGATCTTAGAGATGTAGGACCCTAGGTCCTTTCCTAGCCCCAGGAGATGAATCATGATTGGTCCAAATGAGTCATGGTTTCTCCCCTTGTCAATGACTAGTCTGGGTGGGGAAGAAGGTGGGGGTTTGGGACTTAGCTCTGGCTAACGATATGCAAGGGGAAGTCTGCTGGGAAGGGCTTCTCTTCCCAAATACAAAGACAAAAACTTGCCTAGAAGATTCCTTTTCTCTTTCCTATGTAAGCACTTTTCTCTCCTTAGATTGAAGACATGATGCTTGGTGGTATAGCAGCCACTTGGCAACCAGAAGACGAGCAGTTAGAATGCAAGGGTGGTGGAGCAGGAAAATAGAAAGAACCTGGGTTCTTAGCTCAGCCTCTACGGCATGGGCTGGTAGACGCCGCTGCTTGGCAAGCTGAAGCCACATGGGAGGCCCGAGTTTGATTCCCAGGTCGCCCTAAAAGCCAAGGCTTTAATCCCAGCAACTTGAGACACTGAGGCAAGAGGATCACAAGCTCATGGGCACTGTGGGCACAGAGGCTGTGTCTGAAAGAGCTGAGTGTGGTGGTATGCCTTCGGTTGCAGCTTCCTAGGAGGCTAGAGCAGGAAGATCTGAACACAGTGAGACACTGTCTAAAAAAACAGTCTGTGTTCCTGAAGTTACCTGTGAGCTGCATCAGCTTGCCTTGAGCGTTCTCATTACACGAGACAGATAGTTTACACTTGTAAAGTAGTGGGGCATTCGGTGCTGTGGGCGGCCCACATTGTCTCTGACTCCTACCCCCAAGAAGCAGCTGAAGCTTTTATTTTGGAAGATTGCTCTCTAAGGGTGATAAGAGACCATTCCTTAAAGGGGGGGGGGGCACTGAATTGCACAAAGAAGTTAGGGGCTCTCAGGGTCAAGAATTCGAGCTTGACCTCTTCTCTATTAGAAGGACCTCGGATGAACTTACCTCGCTGGGCTTGGTTTGCTTATCTGCAGGGGAGGCAGTAACGATGCTTACCTTGTAGGGGTGCTGGGAAGGAACAAGATAAACGGAAAGTAGGTGTTCAGTAAAAGTTAGCTCCTTCCCTTCTCTGAGAGCTACCGGCAACTGGTCTCCAACCCTGACTGTCGAGTTGACTGTATGTCAGAAGAGGATTTGCATTATAGAACCTTGAGTTTTAAATGAAGTGCCAACTATAATTTGGCAATACTAAGGATTAAGTATGTGACTATCCTTAGAAAAGCTGGGAGGCTCAGTTCTGAGTGTAAATTGGTGTTTGCCTGCAAGAAAAGGACCCTCCCCAGCCCCCAGGGCAGTGGATGGAAGGGGTCAGGGATGGCCTTTGCACATTCATGCATTCCCCATATCAGACGCTCAGAAGCAGGGCTCTTTGAGCGGTGACCAAGGAGTGGACGTAAGGGATGCAGAAGAAGCTGTTTCCAGTAGGCATCCCCCAGCCTTGGCAGACCCCGCCCGGGCTGGCTCCACCCACCATGGCTTGTGCACATCTGTCAGTGGCAGATGCACATGTGGCTGGTGTCAATCTTTGTCCTTTAAGAGAAGGAAAGCATTTCCTGCTAGAGTGGCAGGGGAGAGGGAGTCAGGCAGGCCAGAGGGAGGCCGCATTTATCTCGATGACAAACCAAGGACAAAAGGGAGCCTTGCAGGAGGGGCCTGCCTCCTGAGGATGTAGAGAGCCATCGTTCCCTGACTTCGGGGCTAGGGCAGGTTTTGAGGAGGGACAGCATGCAGGAAACAAGCAGCTGAACATGAGCATCGGGAGCCCAATCCTAGTTGACAGCCCCCACCATCCCACCCCAGGCCCCCTGCCACCCTCTCCGAGGAGTCTGGGTTTAATTTTCTGGCCAGTGTGAAAGGGAGGAGGAAGAGGATGAGGAGGAGGAGAAGAAAGGAGTGCGCTGAGGTTCTAATGCAGTTGGCTGGGATCTGTCACTCAGCGCACAGCCCGCTGACGACTCGGGGCAGCTTCAGCTGTAAGCAGCCCGTGATTTATGGACACTGAGTGAACTCCTGCGGCAGAAACCAGCCTTGAGATCAGAGCAGCAATAGGGCTCTTTTTTTGGCAGGAGACAGGGCCTGCATTTTTCTCATTCATGCCAAACTGCTTTGCACGGCAATTAGCTCTGTCCTCATTTAGTCTCCAGTCCCAAAGGGTAATGAAAGTCATATATCATCTTCAAGACTGCTAATTATTGAGCTCGCTTACAGGTAGGCTTTGTAACTGTGAGAAGGGCCTGTCGGCCCAATATTTATTACTCTTCCAATAAGTAAGCAAAGGGGGGTGTGTGGGTAAGGGAGCTGAGAGGGGACGGAGAGGAAGGGAGGGAGGAAAGAAGGGGGAAAACAACTTTCTTGAAAGACCGCCCAACCCTGGCCCCAGGATCGCTGACATACCTTCTGCAAATGCGCTCATCAGAGGAAAAACATCTTTATTCCGTGGAGCCATTTTTCATGCCATGATGAACCAGTCTGCGCGAGCCAAGAGTGGTGAGCAAAGGGCCTGTGGAGGGAGCAGGCTGGGGATGCTCTGCAGTAAGGGGAGGGGGCCTGGGGACGGGTGGGGAGGAGAGGACAGAAAGAGAGCAGAGCAGAGATAGAGGAATCCCCCCATCCCCTCCACACACCTCTGGTCTAGAACATTCCCCCATCATTCCTGGGCCTGCTGGGTAGGTATGTTGAGGTTGAGTCAGGACTTGGGGCTGGGATGTCTGTCTCTCTAAAGGGTGGGGTGTGTAAGGCCACACTGAAAAGGTTTTTGTCCTGGCCCTTTGCCTTCAATTTGGTCGCCTTGCCACCAAGCGGATGTAGTGTCTGAATTGCAGTCTACACCAGAAGATTTCTATGGGTGTTTAGCTAAGGAGAAGGTCAGTTCTTATTTCCACACAAACAGATTTAAAAAGTATGATTAGTCTTAGCCATGGCTACTGATGGTTATTTGTTAGGATGTAAATAAAGCAACCGCTAAAGAAATACAAATATTTGAGTGCTGTTAGATGCCATGCTCATAATGCTCAACATGTAACCAGTATTTATCGAGTGCCTACCCAATACACACGCCAGCTGCCATTCTAGACTTGGCGTTACAACAGTGATCAGGATGGGCGAGATCATTGCCTCCATGGAGCTTCTAGTCCAGTGATCAGTCACAGCTTACTGAGCATGACTGGGACTAAGAGCTGACAACCCGGCCTTGCTTAGTATGTGCCAGGCACCGTGCTGGGAGCTTTGTGTTCACATTTCTTATTAAATTCTCATGACCACTCTGCAGTTGGCACCGACAAATATCTTCATTTTGCAGATAAGTTATGTGTCCAAGGTCTCGTGGCCAGTTAGGATTGGGCTCACGCCTCTGGCTCTGGCGTCTGTTCTGTAAACCTGACCATCATATTTCCCTCGATTCATCCTGAACCATTTAGATTTCTAGTTAATGACATTAGTGCCTTGGTTTGTTCTGGCAGCAAACTCCCTCATGGACAGATTTTTCTTTTCTGCTATCAGCGTCCTTCCCACCACGAGCCTCTCTGGATGGTGAACTCATCCACACTAGTTGAGGGGACCCTGTTCTTGCCATCAGCAACACCAGGTACTGTAGAATCCCTCCTTGACCACGGGAGAAGCAGGGATGTGCGTGAGCCCTCCCAACTCCAGAGACACCCCATGGAAGCTCCAAATTAACTGTGCTAGGAATATTTACATTATAAAAAGTGGCTAAGGTGACAAATCAGGTTTTTGTGGGGTTTGTTTTCCTAAAGAGCTGGTTATTGGGACAAGATGATGGCGTAATGATTACGTCACTGGACTCCCATGCAGTAGACTGTGGTTGGCGTCCCAGATCTGGTGGCTTGAAACTCATGCCTGGCACCTGTGCGTGTGTGCGTGCCCAAAAATCCTGAGAGGAGAATGGAGGAGAAGGGATTGCAGCATAGCCATGTCCCCTGGGGGTGATTTCTTGCTTTCTGACTGTATCTCTGGCGAGCACACACACCCTATAGCAAAAATCTCTCTTAAAAAAAAGGGGGGACCAGCAGTTGGTATAATGGCAATGTCGCTGGACTCCCATGTAGTTGATTGTGGTTCAAGTCCCGAACCTGGTGACTTAAACTCACGCCGGGCTCGTGTGTGTGTGTGTGTGTGTGCCCAAGATCCCAAGAAGAGAGTGGAGGAGAAGGGATTGCAGAGTGGCCATACCCCCGGGGGTGATTTCTCTATTTCTGTCTCTCTGTCTCTCTCTGGCTTTCTGGCAAGTGTATGCACCCTATAGCAAAAATCTCTCCAAAAAAGAAATAAAAATGTTTATTAAACATTAAACAGCAACCACTGGGGTGGAGCCAAGGGAAAGGTGAGAACGTAATGTTGTCATTCTTGGTAACCCCTCCCCTTCCTCTTCCCTTCCCCCGCATTCTCTCTCCATCAGAGGGAAGTACAGAGAGCCCTGGGGAGAGAAACTAGGGAACTGAGTTCTAGACCTGGCTTTGCCTATGAGGGAATCTGGATTTGAGCTCTTTGTATTCATTTGCATCAGGTGGCTTCTTAGCTGCCACTGCAGCATGGCTTTAGGTATCAAACTATGTTAGAAAAGAGGCTGGAGCTACACAATGAAGCATACTTGAGCACATTGGAGTTTTTGCTCAAATATAATGTAGTTCCACTACATGAGTATATACCGGGCCAGGGCTGTGGGTCTACGTACAAAACGCTTGTTGCTACGTGAACTCTACGGGCATGGGAGATGCCCCCTTTGTTCCCTCCTGCTTTCTTTACTACTTCTGAAGCCAGATAGACCAGGGCTAGAAAGGTGCCTCTTCCCACATCCGTGACACACATTGCTTAGCGTCTCTGTGCCTTGGTTTCCTTCTCTGTGAAATGATAACAGATGGGGCCTTCACAGGGGCATTGTGAAATCTAGATGAGGTGGGACAAGCAGTTGGCGTAATGGTTATGTTGCTGGACTCCCATGTAGTAGACTGCAGTTCGAGTCCCAGACCTGGTGGCTTAAACTCACGCCGGGCGTGTGTGTGTGTGCGTGCCCAAGGTCCCGAGAGGAGACTGGAAGAGAAGGGATTGCGGCAAGAAATTACCCTCCAAGAGGGATGGCCATGCCGCAATCCCTTCTCTTCCAGTCTCCTCTCCGGATCTTAGGCACGCATGCACACGTGCCCAGCGTGAGTTTAAGCCACCGGGTCCGGGACTCGAACCACGGTTGACTACGTGGGAGTCCAGCGACATAGCCATTATGCTAACTGCTGGTCCCAGTAGGTGCATTTTCATGCCAAACCAGGATTTCTGTAGTCAGCCTTGTGGCTTCCAGCACTCCATTCAGTTTGCTACGGACTGTGCTACTAGGCTGGGTTTCTCTCTCTCTTTTGATTTTTTGTAAAGTTTATTTATCTATTTCTTCTGCAAGAGACAGAGAGCGGCATCTCCATGAGAACTTTACGCTATGATCCACTTCTAGCCCCGGTCAACTCAGATCACAGGCATGGGCCCTGTCAGTACAGGGAGGCCCTGGAATGCAAACTTGGGACCGTCCAGCATTTTAGATTATTGTGTTACTGCCGCACCACTGTCTGGGTCGTCCTTCTGACTTATAGGGCTTCCAGCAGCTACTGCAAATCTTTTTTGTGTTCCTTAGGCTCCCACCACAGGGAGTGAGGTGTGCGGGCTCCAGTTAAAGCGGCATGACCTTGGAATCTGTAGTCAGGACAGCTGGAAGGATGCCAACCTGGCCTGGAGATTCCCCAGCCTCCACTCTGAGCTAGTCTGCCTCTGCCCGTGTAGGGTCAGCAATGCCCCATTCTCTAGTATCACACCTCTTCCTGCGCCGGGTCTCCCCTCTGACCTCTGCACACATGCACCAGGGGTTCTCTTTTCCTCTTCCAGAGGTCGTTATTCCATTGTCATGGGAGACAGACCCATCTACCCCCATCCTCTCTCCTGGTCTTTCTGGCCATCTCTCCAGCCCACCCTGCAGACTCCTTCCCTCCACCCCTTCCTGGACACTTTTCTGTTACCTTTCCTCTGTACCTGGTGTGTTTTTCAAATCACCATGGGATTTGAACTTCTGTCAGTCATGTGGTTCATAACTTTCTTTCTTTTTTAAAAAAATTAATTTATTATTATTATTATTTTAAAATTTGCTATAGGACACATGAGCTCACCACAGAGAGACAGAGAGAGAGCGAGAAAATGAGAAAGCAAGCCACCAGGTCTGAGAATCGAACTGCCGGCAGCCATGTGGGACTCCAGCACCTTAACCACCCCACCACCTGATGGCCACTGGGATATGGCTTTTTTTTTTTTAAGAGAGATTTTTTGCTATAGGGTGTGTGCACTCGCTAGAGAGATAAGAGTCAGAGTGACAGAAAGCAAGAAATCACTCCCTAGGAAGGATGGCCACACCACAGTCCCTTCTCCATTCTCCTTTCAGGATTTTGGGCACACACGCACACATGCATGAGTGAGTTTTAAGCTGCTGAATCCAGAACTCGAACCATGGTTAACCATATGGGAGTTCAGCAACATAGCCATTACACTATCTGTTGGTCCCAGGACATGTGTTTCTTAAACACTAGGCCAGCCTCAGTTGTTTTTATTGTGGTAAAATGCACATAACATAAAATTTATCATCTTAATCTTTTTTTTTAATATAGGTTTTTGCCTTAGGGTGTGTGCGCTTGCCGGAGAGAGAGACAGAGACAGCGATAGTGAGAAGGAAAGTGAGAAATCACTCCCGGGGAGATGTCAATCCCTTCTCCTTTATTCTCTCCCTAGAATCTTGGGCATGTATGCACACGCACCTGGCATGTTTGAAGCCTCCAAGTCTGGGACTTGAACCATGGTCGGCCATGTGGGAGTTCACCAACGTAACCATTACACCATCTGTTGGTCCCTTCATCTTAATCATTTTAAGTATACCATAAAAACAGTCAAAATGTTGTGTAACTATCACCTCCCTCCATCTCCATAATTCTTTCATCTTATAATACTGAGCCTCTGTACCCATTAGACATCAACCCCATTCCCCACTTCCCCTAGCTGATGACAACCACCACTCTACTTCCTTTCTATTTTTTTAAAAAATTTATTTATTTAATTAATTTTTTTACATTTTTCCCACAAACATTTACTTTACGTATTAACAATTTTCGCTCACACTCCATAGTTCTTGACAGTTAATAGATAAGTAATTTTTAAAATTGAAACAAAATTCAATTTTAGAGATAACTTTCAAAATATTTGCCGTAACTATTTTTTTTGAGAGGTTTTTGCTATAGGGCATGTGCGCACACCAGAAAGACAGAGAGAGACAGAGAGACAGAAAGCGAGAAATCACCCCCCCAGGGGGAATGGCTGCACCACAATCCCTTCTCCTCCCTCCATTCTCCTCTCGGGATCTTGGGCACGCACACACATGGGCCCGACATGAGTTTAAGCCACCAGGTCTGGGACTCGAACCATGGTCGAACAC
Organism: Tupaia belangeri chinensis; assembly: GCF_000334495.1. Taxonomy (NCBI): domain Eukaryota; kingdom Metazoa; phylum Chordata; class Mammalia; order Scandentia; family Tupaiidae; genus Tupaia; species Tupaia belangeri. The sequence continues at coordinate 1,029,582 of NW_006160155.1, forward strand.
ATGGGAGTCCAGCGACATAGCCATTATGCCTACTGCTAGTCCCTAGTATTTGCCATAATTTTGTTTCTAACTCTATAATAACAAAGACAGTATGGTTTTAACATTTTTTGAGAAAATATTTACGTGAGCCACCACTGCACTTTCTGTCTCAATGAATTTGGCTGCTCTAGGTACCTCATAGAGTGAATCGTACAGTGTTTGTCTTTTTGTGACTGGCTTAGTTTGCTCAGCTTCATATTCTCATGAATATGCACATAGTGTACAATGAGCAAATCAAGGATATGGGTATGGGTCAGGAGACCCAGTCTGGTGGCACAGTCAGTAGCAGACTGAACTGGAGTGCTGGAAGCCACATGGCAGATTGTGGAAATCCTGGGTTGGCCTGAAAACGCACCAGGCATGTGCACAGCGTACCCAAGATCCCGATGAGCTGCATATGGGTATATTTGCGATTTAGTTATCCTGGCTTTTCTAATCCAGTCTCAGAGATCACGAGTGCCCGTTCTGCTGCATTCTACTCGTCGAGTAGTCACGTGCTGGCTCAGATCGAACAGGATGGGAATTCGCCTACCTCCCCTCATGGGGAGAGCTAAGGTTATCCTGCAAGAAGAGCTGGTGGAACAGGAGCTGTTGCTACAGCCATCACTGAAATACAATCAGCCATACCTTTGAAAATCCTCCTGCCATGTCCTTGCATTTAGGAAGATCAGATGAGGTGCTTCACATCCTTTTCACAGGGGGAGCAGCTGAGGCTGCAAAAGTTATTGAACTTGAAAAAGGGCCTTAAAGTCCCAGCATCAAGTCAGTTTAGGGATTCTTTCTACAGCATCCCTGAGAGCTAATTATCCAGGCTCTGCTTGAATCTCTGTGGTGATGTGGAGATCATTACCTTACGAATGGACCCATTTCAATTGCTGCACAGCTGGAACTGTCTGAAAGTTCTTGGATTGTGATATAATCTGCTTCTCTGAAGGTCTTCTTATTGGCTCTGTTCTGACCCAAATTGGAAAGAAAAGAAAAGAGAAAGTTCCAAGAATAAAAGCAGAAAAAAAAATAATCCTTTGCATTAGGAAAATGTAGAGCAATACGTAAGAGCCCAGAGTGGGGGCTTCTAGTCCCCTGGACAAAATAGAAGGGGATGAATGCTCTTGAGTGCCACGGACCAGTTGTGCCTGGTGTGTGTGTGTGTGTGTGTGTGTGGGGTGGTCCCACATCCATTTCATGGGGAACAAGTATGTGCCAACCTTCTCCGTGTTGATGGAGATAGTACTTCTCCATCCTGAGATCTTTCTCCTGTCTCTCAAAGATTGGGTTTTCCTGTTGCTTATCATCTTTGCCTATGTGTGGTTTTTCAAAATTCTTAAAACATCATTTAATTAATCATGATGCTTTAGCCTAACCTACCTCATCTTACTGTATTTTTTGTTGAGAGCCACACTACCTAAGATTAGTTAGCTTGCAGTAAACTAACACCTACTCCCTTCCACTAATCATTTTTCACTTTAACTGCTGCTGAACTTGATCCCATTTGTCCAGGAGCCTTGTCATCTGGTCAGGGCTAGATTGAGAATGAGCATCAAGAGGACCATTTTTTGCTTCCAAAGGACCTTCTGCGATCAAAACGGGTCCAACTCCTGAAGAGTGAGGCCACAGGAGGGAAGGAGGGGATCAGAAAAGCCTGACTGCAGGCCTCTTTGTTCTGTGCCCCAGTGAATTCTTATTCATGTCCATATACATGAAAAAAGGGAGAGTCCTTTATTGATTCTAGTCAAATCCTCCTCAATTGACATGTTCTCTGATCACCAATATGAGGACTCTCTTGTGTTGCAATAGACAGAAATCAAACTAAACCTAGTTCAACAAAAAGGGATAACATTGGCTCACTTGCAGGGAAGGGTGAGTGTGGAGCAGGCTTTAAGTTTGGCTAGATCCAGGGACCTGAAGAAGTCCTGCGCCTAGTTGTCAGTGGGCCCCACTGCTTTGACTGGCCTCATTTGCTTCTGCAATAGATGAGTTTTCTCTGACCTATAGCACTAGTGTTGTAGACGATACGCTCTCTAGCAGGAGGGAAGAGCTGCTCTCTTTTAGACGCTGTCTATAAAATTCCAGAGAAGGACTCAACTCGACCTGAAATGGGTCACATGCCTATACTTGGGCCATTGATTTCAGGCAGGAAGATGGGATAGCATGATTGGTCAGGCCTGGATCCTATGTCTTTCCAGTGCCAGCTACCTCATAGGCACCTACGGATGAGAAACAGAACAACCATGCTTCAAAGGACAGAAGCTGACAGTCAGGAATTGAAGCTATGCCGTCCTCTCTTGGGTCTACCTGGTATCTCATTTCTGTTTCTTTTTGCCTATTTCCTCATTTTCCAGCTCTCCTCTGAACAACAGTTTTGTTATTTTCTCCTCCTCGGCCTATAGTGGTTTAAAATGACTGATCCAGATCCAAACACTACATAACTTTCCTTCTTTCTTTTTGTTTTGTAAGATTTTTGCTACAGGGCAATGCACTCACCATAGACAGGGAGACAGAAACCCAAAAAGCAAACCCCTCCAGGGGGAGAGAAGGGATGCCCATATCACAACCCTTCTCCTCCATTCTCCTCTCAGGATTTTGGGGACGCATGTACACATGTCCATTGTGGGTTTCAAGTCACTGGGTCTGAGATTCAAACCATGGTCAGCCACATGCAAGTCCAGAGTCTTAACCACACCACCTGCTGGCCCCATACATGACTTTCAAGAGCTCAATACCACTTGTGTCTGAGTTCAAATTGTCAAAGAAGAGAGAATCTGATTGGTTGCAGGGACTGGTATTAAACACTGGACCAATCAGCTGTGGCAAGAGGTAGGGTTATGTAGTACATACATGGCACCTGAGGTCTTCTCCTCCAGCAGTTCCTTAGAGAAGGGGGCTGGGAATGGGGCAGGCATTTCAGAACAAGATATCCCACTACTCTCATGTAGCCCAGGTAATAGCAAAGCACGGCTCCATACCTGACTTCAAGTAGCTTCAGGCCTAGCTGTGCAGGTGGGATGTCCATCTAGGCCAGGGGTCCTAGGACATCAGAGGAGGGCATGGCCTTCGTGGGCCAGGACAAGCAAATAAGCCTCCTGGAAGCCATGGGAATAGAGCTGGCCTTTCCAGGAGGGCAGAAGGGAAGGGACAAGATTCTCTAGAGTGTGGCATAGATGTTGCTTTAACAGATGCCCTCTGATAGGGCCCTGCTGACCCACTATACAAGCGCATTTGAAGTGTCATGTCAATCGAGTCTTTCTAAGAGCACAGGCACTGGCTTCCCTATCTCCTCCCCATAGTTTCTGCCAGACTCTTCATAACACCTTCCAACTTTGGATGACCACTGAGCCGCCCTCCCGCTCCTGCGTGCACCCCCTTTGTGTGCGTGTGTAATTTGTCGGGAGATTTGCATTACTTTTTGGAAAGTCAAGGAGTTCCATCTCTCCTCAAAGACCCAAACAGGAAAGAAAAAAAAAGTTCCAAGAATAAAAGGAGGAGAAAAAAATAACCCTTTGCATTTGGAGAATGTAGAGAGATACAAAAGAGCCCAGAGGCAGGGGCTTCTAGTCCCATGTTGTGGTCCTGGAAAGTTCTGGACTCATCCAAGTTCTCATGGCTAGGCCTAGCATCTTAGCTTCTGAGCTCCAGCCCAGGGCTTTCCATGAACCCTCCCTGGTCAGGAAGTGGGGATAGGGACTGGGCTTGGGAGGGATAGTCTGTATGTGAATGGGGTGGGGACCACCTCGTTTCACAAGCAGGGAGTGGGGGCTCAGCGCAGGAAAGTGGGGCCTAAAGCCAATCCAGAGAGGATCCACAGGACCCAGAGAGTGGCTGAGAGGTCATCGGCTCTTCTCAGGGAAGTGGGTGAAGGTCCCTTCAGCACGCCTTATCTGGGCCGATTTCATTTCCTGGTGGAGGAAAAGGAAGAGATCTGTGTTTCTCTGCTGTTTTTTCCCTTTCAGACAGGCCAGGAATCAGATCCCGTCAGATAAGCCCAGTTGAAAAGAAAGAGGCTGAGGTGAGGCTGGCACAAAGAAAAGTGTCCCTTGCCAAAGTCACCCAAAGAGAACCTCCCGCAGAAGAGGAGGGAGGTAGGGTCTCACTTTCCCCAAGGGCCTGGCTTGAGACTTTTGATATTTCCAAATGAGATTTGACTGGAGTAATTGTATTATTATTTTTGCATGGGGCCAAAGCCACAAATTGCTAACTATAAACTTGAAGGACTTCACACTTCTGCTCTGATGTGGCATCTCTTCATTGTTCCACCCACGGGCAGCCTCACAAAAATGGATGTGGCCCAAACCTCACTTGACCTCTGGGAGGCCCTAAAGGCAGTCACTGCAGAGCAGGGGACAGCGAGAAGGGGGAGGCGAGGGAGGCGAACTAGGGAGGAAGAGAAGGGAAGGGAGGGGAAGGGAGAGGAGGGGCCGCGGGCCAGGGAGAAAGGAAGAGGGAGCCCCGAGAGCGAGGACGAGGGGGGAGCCCCGGGAGGGGGCGCAGGGGAGGTGTCGGTGAGGGGCCAATTGTCAAGGTTCTATCTGCGCGATGATTGATGCGGGCCCGGGTTTTTCTGTCAGCCTGTCACGGCGCAGGAATGTTTAATGTTCTCATTATTGGTTACGCTGTTGTGTATATTTCTCTGTCAGCACCGCGGACCCAGCTGAACTGGCAGAGCACTTCAAAGGCCTGCGGGTCATTCATCATCCCCATGACGCTCCGGCAAATGCTCAGCTTCAGCTCCGCGCCAGGGATTTGTTATGACTTGCGAGCCGGCTGACAGACAGGGCTGTGGCGGCGCGGGCGGGGGACGCGGGGGCAGGCGCCCGGCCCTTTTTGTCACTCCCGGCCAGCGGCAGCGCCCCGGTGCTGCAGTCCCACCCTCCTCTTCTTGGCTGGCCGTGGCGTCTCCCAAAGTTGCGCTGAAACCCAGAGGTTGGGGAAAAAGCGAAACTTGCAACCGTCCAGGGCTGGGGGGCCGGGAGGGGGGCACCGGCTGGGGGGGGCCCAGAGGTTGGGAAAAAAGCGAAACTTGCAACCGTCCAGGGCTGGGGGGCCGGGAGGGGGGCACCGGCTGGAGGTGAGGGTGAGAGTGGGGGAGGGAGAAGGGGGGAGGGGAGAGGAGGAGAATATCGGAGCTTTGTTTCCTTTCCCAGGCCGTGACATGATTAATCGTTTTCTTCTGATCTAATTTTGGAACATGAAAAACAGCACATTTGTCTTGAAGAAAAATGATGTGCCGAACTGCGCAGATGGAAATTTCGAGCAATGAGAAAGATTAAAGTGAAACCCCACTCCTTAGACCTAATCATGAGTTGTAGATTATTCTGTCGGCCCAGCCAGATGGTAGCTCTGATTCCACAGCCCCTTCTTATATTAATGAATACTAGACTGTTATATTTGACTTAGGTAAGTGAAATGTCTATCAGAGCTAATGGACTGCCAGCCAGCATAACACATGTTGTACCGCTAAGGGTCCTTGCTGCATTTTTCATGTTTTATACTAATGTAGAACATTTTGTTTCCTACTGTTTTTCATCATTGTCACTGTTTGCTAAATATTTTCACATGGAAGGGGAGGGGGGAGACAAAGTCAGAAGGAAAAAGAACCCCCCTCGAAACTTGTGTCCAAAGCTAATTTCCTCCCGTTGGGCTTGGCTATAACTCTACAAGTAAAACAGTCACCCCGAGCAATGCGTACAGGAACTCAATAGTAACGTGATTAAGTTCCTAGTCAACAAGACTACAGTCGACTGTATGTTAACAAACCTAATTATAGCTCCGTGGTGGGAAATTGGGACGGGCCCTTGCTGCACATCTCCGAGGTCATGTCCAGAGGACCAGCTTGACCCTGCTGTCCCAGGAGAGAGACTCATCTGGGAAAGAAGTCCCAGGCTCAGCGTGGTAGACGGGCTGTTCCTCCCTGACCCAGTTGTCCAGTCCCTGGGGAGGGTGGGCAGATGCCAGGAAGCACTTGGGAGCAGGAGGTCAGAGGCATGTGCAACTGGGCAGGAGGCTTTCCTGGAGGAGGCTGGAAGGGCAGTGGCTTCCCAGCCAGGAGCCCCATCTGCTGTGAGCAGCATCAGGATGTCTGAGAGCAGAGTGTGGTGTTCCAGCTCATTGGGTCCATGCAGGCCCCGGGGGCTGGTGGCGCACTCCCTCTGGGACCAGTAGAGAGTGGCTCTGACACTCTTCTTCCTCCAGAGGTCTCATCTGAATGCTGGAGAGGGTTCAGAAGAGCTTGGTGTTCAGGATTAAATCCTAAGTTACTTTATGAAGGACCCAAGCCTGGGTGGGGCTGGCGTTCTGGAGAAGAATGACTTCTGGAGATGGAATTTGAAAACTGGGGACAGATAAGAAAAAGAACATAGAGGGACATCTTCAAGAAATGGCCACTTGAGAGAGAAATGGAAAGAAATCCACAGGCTGAAAGCAGAGACCCAGATGTGAAAACACAGAGAAAAAAGAGAAGAATGCAGAGGAGAGAGCCATAGGGAGAGGAACGGTAGATACCAACTGAGTAGAGGGCCACAGACTCAGAGGAGGAAGTCTCCTTGTTCCAGTCACAGTGAGCTTCCCCCAAAGCAAATTCTATCCCTGCTTAAAATGTTATCCTGCCTGTGATTCCTACCAGAACCTTTATTCATTCATTTCTTCCACAAGAGACAAATACACAGTCAGAGACAGCCACCCTCAACAGGGTCTTCATGCCTATCCCCCAGCTTAGCTGGCCAGGACCAGAGGACATGTGTGTCACCCAGCATACTCAGGGGGGTCGTAGGACACAAACCTAGGACCTATCCCATGTGGGTCCAGTTGCTGCTACTGCCTGATCCTATTTTAAAATCTTTTTCTTTAAAGAGTTTTTTTTTTTCCCCCTTCAGGTACATGCACTCGCGAAAGAGAGAGACAGAGACAGCAAGGGAAAGTGAGAAAGCACCCCCAGGGGGATGGCCATACCACAATCCTTTCTCCTCCGTTCTCCTGGGATTTTGGATGTGCATTCATTCACACATGCCCAGCGTGAGTTTTAAGCCACCAGATTTGGGATTTGAACCACAGTCAGCTGTGTGGGAATCCAGTGACATAATCACTACGCCATCTTTTGGCCCCTAAAAATCTTTTTTTTTTTTTTTTTTGGAAAGGTTTTTGCTATAGGGCTCATGCGCTCGCCAGAAGACAGAGACAGAAAGACAGAAAGTGAGAAATCACCCCCTAGGGGGGATGGCCACGCTGCAATCCCTTCTCCTCCATTCTTCTCCTGGGATCTTGGGCACACACCCACACGCGCCCGGCGTGAGTTTAAGCTACCGGATCCAGGACTGGAACTGCAGTCGACTACATGGGAGTCCAATGACATAGCCATTGCGCCAACTGCTGGTCCCAGCTAAAAATCTTTTTATGGTGGTATGAAATATATACAAAAAAGTGTGCATATGGTAAGAGCACAGCTCAGTGCATGTTCACAAGCTGCAATCCACAGTAAGGTCAAGAAATGGAAGACTGACTACTCCAGTACCCCCATCTCCCTTCTTCATTTAATGTTAAATTCCCACCCCAATTTTTCTCCCACTGTATTTTGATTTCTGTTTTCAGTGGGTTCACTTTAAACATAACTTTATTGCAGTAAAATCTACATACCACATGATCACCCAATACAAATGAACAATCCAATGATTTTTAGTAAATTTATAATGTGTGACCATGACCACAGTCCAATTTTAGAACATTTCCATCATCCCAAAAAAATTCTCTGGAACCCATTTCCAGTTAGTGCTCAATTTCAGTCCTAGCCCCAACCCTAAGCAGCCAGGTTCTACACTTATGTCTATGACCTATTAAGGAATATATTGAGATATAATTCATATTCATTAAATCTATACTTTTTTTTTAAGAGAGATTTTTTGCTATAAGGTGAGTGTGCTCCTCGAAGAGACAGAGAGAAAGAAAGTGAGAAATTTCCCCCCCTAGGGGGGAATGGCCAAGTCACAATCCCTTCTCCTCCATTCTCCTCTTGGGATTTTGAGCACGTGCCTGTTGTGAGGTTTAAAACCACCGGTCTTGGACTCAAACTGCCATCAACTACATGGGAGTCCAGCAACATAACCATATGCCATAAACTGGTACCAAAATCTACACTTTTAAACAGTAAAATTCTGTGTTTTTTAGTATATTCACAAAATTGTGTTCTGGAAATAGCACCACTATCAAATTCCAGAACATTTTTATCATCAGAAAGAAACCCGTACTCATTCATAATCACTACCTGATTCTCCCTCCAGTCATTGGAAATTGCTAATCTACTTCCTGTCCCTAAGGACTTGCCTATTCTAGACATTCCATATTAATGGAATCCTACAATATGTGGCCTTTTGTGTCTGACTTCTTTCACTCAGCAGAATGTTTTCAAGATTTGTCCATGTTTTAGCATGTATGAGAACTTCATTCCTTTTTATGGCCAAATAGTACTCCATTGTATGGATTCACAACATTTTATTTATCTATTTCTTAGTTGGTGGACATTTTGGTTGTCTCTGTTTTTGTATATTATGAGTAATGTTGCTATGATCATTTGTGTATGAGTTTTGGAGTGGACATATGATTCTAATTCTCTTAGGCATATACATAGGAGTGGGATTATTGGGTCATGCTACCTCTATGTTTAGCTTTGTGACTATGATCTATTTGGAGTTAATTTTTGTTTATCATTTTTGAGGCAAGAGTAAGTTTAATTTTTTTGCATATGAATATCCAAGTGCCTCAACATAACTTTTTATTTTTTAAATCATGAATTAGCACTGGTTTTTGTCAATACGTTTCCTGCTCTTAGTGAGGTATTGAAATCTCCAATTGTGATTGTTAGCTTATCTATTTTTCCTTTCAATTTCACCAGTTTTTGCTTCATGCATTTTTTTCTTTATGCCTTGTCTTTAGTATTTTGGAGCTCCATGTTAAATGCACATGTATTTATAATTGTCACCTCCTAATTTATTAGCCATGTTATCATTATAGAATGTCTATCTTTGTCTCTGATAATATTTCTTATTTTAAAGTTTATTTTGCATGACAGTAAAATAGACTTCAACTCTTTTGTGGTTAATGTTTGCTTAGGACAGCTTTCTGCATTTTTTTGAACTTTCAATCTTTTTCTTGTCTTTAAATCTATGTTATGACTCTAGTTGATAGATTTATTTGGTTGGATCTTGCTTTTTTCTCCAGTCTACCAATCTCTGCCTTTTTTTTAAAATTTGTTATAGGGCATGTGCACTTGTGAGAGAGAGAAAGAGAGAAAAAGGAAGTGTGAAATCACTCCCCAGGGAGGATGGCCATGCTGCAATCCCTTCTCCTCCATTCTCCTCTTGAGATTTTGGGCATACACACACACATACCTGGCATAATTTTTCAAGTTCCCGAGTCTGGGACTCAAATTGCCGCTAGCCATGTGGGAATCAATTGCCTTAACCACCATGCCACCTACTGGCCCCAATCTATTACCTTTTAATGTATTGATTGATTGGCTAAATTTTCATCTCTCGTTTTTCTATTTGTCCCATTTTTTTGTTTGTGTGTTGTTTTTGTTCAACCTTTACTACCTTATTTTGTGTTAAATAATTATTTTTAGTTTAAAAATTGTGACACCTTTCTTGATTTTGGTGGGCTGTGTTATTTTAAATTATTTTCTCAGTGGATGCTCTAGGAATGAGAATTGCATTTAACTCATCACAATCTATTTTAGATACTATTAGCTTATTAATAGTAAGCTAATACTATTAACTTATCTGAAAAAACACAGAAACTTTCTTCCAATACATCTCAATTTCTTCCCTTTTCCTTTGTACTATCATTGCCATATATATTATATCCATATCTGTTATAAATCCAACAATACAATGTTAATTACTTCTTACTACAGTCTTGTGTTTTTAAAAGCTGCTAAGAGAAGAAATAGAAAAAAATTTACACAAAGAGTCTTTTATATTCACTCACATATTTATCATTTCAGGCACTGTTTCCTTTTGCCGATTTAGGGTATCATCTAGGGCCACTTCCTTTGAGCTCAAAAGACTTTACTTATTATTTTTTATTAAGGCAGGTACACTAGAAAAAAATAGTCTTTATCTGAGAATGTCTATTTCATGTCCATGTTGAATAATTATTTTATCTGGATACAGAGTTCTTAGTTGAATGTTTCCCTTTTTCTCTAACACTGAATATGTCATTCCATTGCTTTCTGACCTCCATTACTTCTGATGAGAAGTTAGCTGTTTTATTATAGTATTCTGGACATGTGTTTCTCTTGCTGTTTCCAAGAATTTTTCTTCGTCTTAGGCTTTCAACAGTTTGACTATGTGGATCTAGGTGTGGATATCTTTGTATTTATCCTGCTTGGGGTTTACTGAGTCTCTTGGATTGTGAATGTTTTTCATAACATTTAGGAAGATATCTTATTAAATCTTTTTCTGTCTCACTCTATTTTCTCTTCTTCTAAGACATTGATTATAGGTATGTTGTTACACTTAATATTGTCTTCCATCTTCTCTGCACGTATACGCAGGCTCTGTTGACCAGGGGTGTGTAGATGCCTTTGGTTTTTACTCCACCATTATATCAGTTCTTTGCTTACCTGGAGCACACTTTCAATCTCAGTTAATAGAAGTAGGATCTTTCCAGTTGGTTTGCCACTTCACCTAACTATGCTCTCAATCAGATATGGCTCTTCCAACATCGATGGTGAAGCTGCTAGTTGTCATGAAGGGAAATGGGTGTGAACAGTCATAGTCTTGTGCTGTTTTTAGCCAAAGCTCAAAAGTTTGTGTGTGAGTGGTTTTTTTGTTGTTGTTGTTTTTGTTTTTGTTGTTGTTTTTTAAATTACCAAAGCACATCCACCAGAAACAGAGAGAGGTAGAAAGGTCCCCCACAATGAGATGTGGTCACACTGCAATCTCTTCTCCTCCATTTATCCATCCTGCTGGGATTTGGAGTATGAAAACATGTGTGTCTGATGTGTTTTTCAGTCTATGAGTTGGGATTTGAACTGTGGTGAGTCATGTGGAACCCAGCTTCCTTAACCAGTAGGCCACAAGTCCAGCCCCAGAATTTTTCATTAATAAATGTTTCTCAGGCCAGTCCCATAGCTTAGTAGTTAAGAGAGCTAGATTTCACATGAGCAACCATGGTTTGAATTCAGGCTGTGGCTGCTCGAAATATATACGGGGTGCATGTGTGTGTGCATGTGTGCTCCAAATCCCAAGAGTATGGAAAAATGGAGGAGGAGGGATTGTAGATAGATTACCCACCATTGAAGGGTGCTTTTCCCCTCTTATTCTCTCTCTAAGTCTCTTTCTGTCTCTGGTGAGCACATGCACCTGCTGGCAACTAAAAAAAAAAAAAAGTGTTTCTCAGTTTTTGAATGTCTTTGAAGAATTTCAGAGTGCTGAAATAGATGTTTTTAATAATTTTGTTTAGCTTTATAGCTCTTTTTTTGGGAAAGTTTTTGTATACTTCCTAACTCCATCATGCTAGAAGTCAGAAGCACCTTGGTATCTCTTTTGAGCATCTGCTTCTGTTTTTTACTAAACATCTTTGTCGTCCATGTTTTCAGTATAAATTTCCAATAAAATATGATTGATTCAAACAGGCTTGAGCAGTGCTCCTCATCTAGGTCTTTTCACAGATGACTGACTCTGCCTTGGAAGAGTTGGCAAGGTCAGGGGAGAAATTCAGGTGAGGGAAACAACTGGGTGAAGCCAAGGCCAACAGTATGCCGCAAATGTATTCACTGTGGCCCCAGTCTGGGTTAAGTTAACCCCAGGTATAACCTATACCCCATAGGTTAGTGATAGGGGTTGGTGAGGGTATGAGTCATGGAGAATGGGGGCAGTGAGCAGCCAGGCTGCTTGGGTTCACATTGCCTCACGTAAATCCAAGACAAGTCTGGCAAAGTGGGCCTGACCAGATAGAATTGCTTTTGATTTCCTCCTGCCCTACCCAAGCCTTGCACCTGACTCTTCTTTAACTCACCCCTGCCTCTGTCTGAAATGAACAGGCAATCTAATGTTGAATATGGGCCCCATATTATTTTCTGCAAGTATTCATTCATTCATTTATTCCTGCATGCATTCAAGCAGTGTTTGATCACCCACCTTGCATTACTAGGAATGTTGTGCCGTGCAAGGCACATTTGGTCCTTACTCTCACAGAGCTTCTAGTCTATTAAAGACCAAAGAGCCTCTCACCTCAGAGAGTGAGAATGGCTAAGATTTACAGATAGGAGGTTATTTTTGGCTTCTGGAAAGAAAGTGTTGTGTTTACCAGTGACTAGAACAGCATAAACGAGATTGCAGAGAGTATGTTTAAACTACTTAAAATAACTTACTGAGTCTAAAGCCTCAAGCATTTTGTCTGTTTTCAAATTCATCTTGCTAGCTACTAATTTGTATCATTATTCATTAAAACAGGCCCAGCGAGACTCCCCTTTAGTAAACTTGGTTATTAGTGAAGACATCATCATCTTCAAATGTACAGTAGAAGATCCGTTAATCAAATTCCATTTAAATATTTCTTCATTCTCTCTGTAAAACATGTGGAGTGAGGCCTTAAGTACAATAAACACTTGTAACTGGTATTCAACATGTCTACCAGTTGTGCTGTATGCTTACAAGAAATCAGTTGTGTGTGTTCCAAAAACTGTTTATGCAAGTTGCACTTCTAATTTTAATTATGTAATTTATTTATTTAAATACAATATAAATCAATAAAACATGACTAAAACAAAAAATATTTTCCTTTTTTCTTTGGTGCTAGAGGGTACTTGTTCTCATCAGAGAGAGACAGAGAGAGAGGGAGTGGAGAAAGCACCACCCATGGAGAATAGTCATGCCTCAATCCTTTCTCCTCCATCTCTCCCTCCATTCAAGATTTTGGGCACACATGCACATGTGATAAGCATGTTTCTCAAGCCACTGTATCTGGGACTCAAGATGTGCAATTGGCCATGTGGGGTTGAGCTGCCTTAATTACCAGATAATAGGCTGCCCCCTAAACAAATATTTTTTGTGTTGACTATTGAATAAATTGAGAATTTTGGAAAGACTCAACAAAGACAAGTAGCAAGAAAAATGATTTTACATTGGGAGTATACCTATAAAAATTAGAAGATAATGGGGGGGGGGGAATCACAAAACTCCAGAAATAATTTTAACATGTGAAGGATTTGTTTAAAAATTATTTAAAAATTGGGGGAACCAGCAGTTAGCGTAATGGCTATGTCGCTGGACTTCCACGTAGTCGACCGCAGTTCGCGTCCCGGACCCGGTGGCTTAAAACCCACGCCAGACGTGTGTGCGTGCATGCCCAAGATCCCGAGAGGAGAATGGAGGAGAAGGGATTGCGGTGTGGCCATCCCCTCTGGGGGTGATTTCTAGCTTTCTGTCTCTCTGTCTCTCTCTGTCTGGTGAGCGCACGCGCCCTATAGTGAAAAACCTCTCAAAAAAATTATTTAAAAATTGGGACTACCAGTTGGAGTAAAGGCTATGTTGCTGGACTCCCATGTAGTTGAACCCAGTTCGAGTCTTGGACCTGGTGGCTTAAACTCAGGCCTGGCGCATGTCTGTGCATGCCCAAAATCCCGAGAGGGAAATGGAGGAGAAGGGATTATGGCATTGCCATCCCCTCAGGGGATGATTTCTTGCTTTCTGTCTCTCTGTCTCTCTCTGGCTTTCTGGCGAGTGCATGTGCACCAGCAAAAAACTCTCAAAAAATTATTTAAAAATTTCATTATACCCTAAGTAATCCAAAAGCTAGAATAAGTATAAGTATAAGTAATTTATTAAAGTTGTAATTTTCTGCAGGAAAAACAAATATATAGAAAACAATGAACTATGAGGGAGAAAAAAGGCCTTCCCTCTAACTGAAAATATTGCTAAATAATGTATCATTGTATATTTTAAATTCAAATAAAATTTATAAGGATGTCTTTTGTTATTTCCTGCTTTAATTTACTTTACATACTTAAAAATACCATTAAATGTTATCTAAGTGCTATAACTATCACAATATTCTTATAAACTATCATTCGAGAAGGAATCTTCCTCATTCCTTTCCTTACAGGTGGTGAATGATGTCAGGTTCTGATATTTTTTTTTATACTTTATTTTTATAAATCCAAAAAGGCCCTCTCCAAATCTTATAACACAAATTAATAAACTTTTTGGATAACCAACCAAATATAAATTAAAGTTGTATATAATAGCACTATTTCATTAAGAAATTTCTTTAGGGCTAGCCCTGTAGCCTAGTGGTTAAAGGAGCAGAATCCCTCATGGTTGACTGTGGTTAAATTTGCAGCCCTAGCAGCTTGGGAAAAGTGCTAGTTGTGGGTCCTGCCAGTGGTGTGGTGGTGAGGGTGGCTGGCTCCCACATAGCTGACTGTGTGGTTTGAGTCCCAGACCTGGTGGCTTGAAAAACATGCAGGGTGCAGGTGCATGTGCATGTGTGTGTAAAACCTGAGAGAAGGAACCCTAGGAGTTGTTTTCTCACTTTATCTCTCTCTTTCTCTCACACATGTGCAAAACTAAAGAAACAAAACCAAAAACCAAAATGAACAAACAAAAATGTATTTTATTTTCCTTTTTGTTTTCCCTTTTGTGTGTGTGTGTGCTAGAGGGTACATGTTCTCACCAGAGAGAGACAGAGAGACAGGGAGTGGAGAAAGCACCACCCATGAAGAATGGTCATGTCTCAGTTCTTTCAAACAAACATGCCAGTTGCATGTCTAAACATGTTTTAAGTTTTGACAGGTTGGAGAAATGGAGGAGAAGGAATTGTGGAGTGACCACACCCTATTTTGGTCTCTTTCTTTCTCTGTTTCTCCATCTCTCTCTGGCAAGCACACTTGCCCTCGTGTAATTTTTAAAAATTGTCTTTATATATATTGATCCTCAAATAAGAAGTGTAACATACTAGTTAAGATCACATTGCGGGGGCCAGCAGATAGGACAGCAGATCCTGAGAGGAGAATGGAGAAGGGATTGCAGTGTGGCCACGCTCCCTGGGGGGGAGGGGGTGATTTCTCGCGTTTTGTCTGTCTCTCTCTCTCTTCAGTGAGTACATAGGCCCTTATAGCAAAAATCTCTCTCTCTCTCAAAAAAAAAAATCACATTGTGACCACATCATACTTTTTTCTTTTATTTAAAAGCATATTGTTTGATTTCCAAATATTTGAAAATTAACCATTTATCTTTTGAATTTTTTTTTTTTTTTTTTTGCTATTGGGCTTATGTGCTCACCAGAGAGATAAAGACAGGAGAGAAAGAGAGAGGTAGAGAAAAAGTGAGAAATCACTTGGATCACCATGTTTCAATCCCTTCTCCTCCACTCTCCTCAGAATTTTGGGCACACATGCACACACGCTCAATGTGATTCTCAAGCCTCCGAATCTGGGACTAGAAGCACAAAACTGGCCATGTGGGGTCCAGTGCCTTAATCTCCATGCTACTTGCTGACCCAACTGATTACCTTCTAATTTAAAAATTGTTTATGCCAGAGGGTTCCTGCATGTGTAAGGAGGGAGAGAGAAAGAGAGCATGTACCCCCACAGCAGGGCCTGGTCACACTACGGTAGTTCTCCATTTTATTAGCATCTCGGGTCCAAGTATACATGCCCAGCATCTTTTTACAACCCATCAGGGCTGGGACTTGAATCCTGGTCAACCATGTGGAATCCAGCTTCCTCTGCACTGAACTTACCTTCTGTTTTATGGAGCTGGCCTTGGTTATCTTTTTAAAAAATAATTTCCCCAGTCCAGACACTGGGGAGAGGAGAGAGAGAGAGAGAGAGAAAGCATCTTCTCAGTGAGGCCTGGTTATACTTCATGATGAGACTTTTTCTTCATCCATTTCTCTATCTCATCATGATTCTGGGCACACATGCACATGTCCCTGGTATGTCTCTCCAGTCATTAGGGCCGGGATTTGAACTACGTAGGTATGTAGAATCCAGTTCCTCACGCACAAGGTTTAACCACTGTGTTACAGGGCCAACCCTGGTTATGTTTTATTTATTTTTAATTTTCTTTATTTTTCCCCATCTTTTCCCCATAAGATATGTGCACTCCCTGTAGACAGAGAAAGTGAGAAACCTAGGCCCCCCCCCCCAGGGGATGACCATGCTACAATCCCTTCTCCATTCTCTTGGGATTTTGGCCACACATGTGCACACGCCTTGAGTCTTTCTCTCTCCGCTCTCTTTTTGGAGAGGTTTTTTTTTTTTTCGCTATAGGGCGTGTGCGCTCGCCAGACAGACAGAGAGAGACATAGAGACAGAAAGCGAGAAATCACCCCCCAGGGGGGATGGTCACGCCGCAATCCCTTCTCCTCCATTCTCCTCTCGGGATCTTGGGCACGTACGCACACGTGCCCGGCGTGAGTTTTAAGCCACCGGGTCCGGGACACGAACCACGGTCGACTACGTGGGAGTCCAGCGACATAGCCATTACGCTAACTGCTGGTTCCCACTCTCCGCTCTCTTTCTCTTTTATTTTTTTAAGTTTTTTTTTTCCCCATAGTGTGTGTGCACTCTGGAGAGAGACAGAGAGAAACAGAGAGAGGGAAAGTGATAATCACAGCCCAGGGGTGATGGTCATGCAGCAATCCCTTGTCCTCCATTTTCCTTGCAAGACTTTGGTTATGCACATGCACCTGACATAATTTTCAAGTCACTGGATCTAGGATTTGAACTGTGGTCAGCCATGTGGAATCCAGCATTTTAACTACTATGCCACCTGTTGGCCCCTGTTTACCTTTTTTTTAAATAAAAAATTAAAAACTTAGTAAAATACAAAGACCATAAAATTTACCAATGTATTCATTTTTAAGTTCAGTTGTGTTATATACATGCAAATTCTTCATATCTCTAGAACTCTTCATCTTGCAAAACTGAAACTTTATACCTATTAAACAATAACCTCTTCTTCCTCCCATAGTCCCTGGAAACTACCATTTCACTCTCTGTCTCTATGAATTTGACTACTCTAGATACTTCTGAGAAGTGGGTTCATACATTATTTAACTCTTTGTCATTTTGTGTCTATCTGAGGTTTATTTCACTCAACATAACTTATTCAAGGTTCATCCATGTTGTAGCATGTGTCAGAATTTCCTTATTTTTAAAGGCCAGGTGATATCCCATGATAAGTATGTGCTACATTTTTATTTTTCATTTGTCTGCTGATGGTCAGGTGGGTTTCTGTCATATTTTAGTTATTGTGAATAATGCTGTTATAAATATTCATATACAAATTTTTTTGAGATCCTCTTTTAAATTCTTTTGAGTATATGCCCACAAGTAGAATTGCTGGATCTGAGACTTGAACCATGACTTGGCCATGTGGGATCCAGCTGCCTTAACTTTTGTGCCATCTGCTGGCCCCAACCTCTGATTTTTTTATGCTATTGTTTTGACATATTTTAGTTCTCTATATATTTAAAACTCCATGTGGTATTATAGTTTTGCTATAGAAATAATATTCACTTCTTCATTTGTTATAGTTTGTATATATTTTTAGGTTTTCCTCACATCCTGGTCAACTTTTAAAAATTTGCATGCAGGAAGCTTCATTTTTTGTTGTGTTCTATCTTATGAATTTTGTTAAACATATTGCGTTGTATATCCATCACCACAGTCTTGACTGAAAATGCTGATTCCAAAATTCCCTTGTGTCGTCCCCTTACGGTTAACTCTCTCCCCAATTTTATTTTTAAGGTTGTTGTTATAGGGCATGTGTGCTTGCCAGAGGGAGACAGTGAAAGGGAAAGTGAGCCATTGCCCTCTGGGAGGAATGGCCATTCTGCAATGCCTTCTCCTCTCCTCTCCTCTCCTCTCAGGATTATTGGCATGCATGTACATGTGCCTGGCATGATTTTCATGCAGCTGGGTTTGGGATTCAAACCACATTTGGCCATGTGGAAGTCCAAACACCTTAACCACCATACTACCTGCTGGCCCTTCTCCCCAGCTTTTCAGTCCTAGAAATTATGTATCCCTTTTCCTATGCAGACTTCTGGATCTGATTTTTTTTCCCCATAGCAAAATACATTCAAGATTCATACATGTTGTGCGACTCAATAGTTTATTCCTTTCATTGCTGAGCAGTATAATATTTAACTGTATGGTTGTACTATGCAGTGTTTATTTATTTGTCAGCTGGAAGATGCCTGGGTTGCTTCTAGGTTTTGGTAATTATGAATACAACTCTTATGAACATTTACTAGAAACATAAGTTTTCATTTCTCTTGGGTAAATACCTAGGAGTAGGATGTCGGTTCAGATTGTATGTGTATGCTTAATCTTTAAAGGAATTTTCAAATTGTTTTCCTAAGTGGTTGTACCATTTTGCATTTCCAGTATCAATGTTTGAGGATTTTAATTATATTGCATCCTTACCATGCTTGGTATTTGTCAGCCAGTCTTCTTGATTTTAACCCTTATTATAGGTGTGCTATAATATTTTGGGGTAGTTTTAATTCGCATGTCCCTAATGACTAATTATGTTGGGCATCTTTTCAGGTGCATATTAGTCATCCATATATTTCCTTAAGTAAGATGTGTGTGTTCAGAACTTTTTGTCATACAAAAAATTGTATTATTTGCTTTCTTATTGTTGAATTTTGAGTGTTTATTATACATTTCATACACAACTCTTTGTCAGAAATATTATTTGCAAATACTTTCTTCCAGTCCATGACTTGCTTTTGCATTTTTAAACAGTGTCTCTGGCAAAGCAAAAGTTTAAAAAACATTATTCGTTTAATTTAATTTATTATTATTACTTTTTAATTTGACCAGAGAGACATAGAGAAAGTGAGAAAGCAAGCTGCCAAGTTTGGGACTCAAACCACAGTCAACCTTGTGGGAGTCCAGCATCCTAACCACTATGCTATTTGTTGGCCCCAAAACAAAAGTTTAAAATTTTTTTTTTAAGAGAGATTTTTGCTGTAGGGCATGTATGCTTGCTGGTGAGACAGAGAGAGACAAAAAGTGAGAAATCACCCCCCCTGGGAGTGGTTGCATTGCAATTCCTTCTCCTCCATTCTCCTCTTGGGGTTTTGGGCATGCACGCACACATACCTGGAGTGAATTTCAATCTGCTGGGTTTGGAACTTGAACCATGGTCGGCCATGTGGGAGTCCAGCAACATAACCATTATGCCATCTGCTGGTCCCCAAAAAATTTTAATAAAATTCAAATTTTCATTTTTCCTTTTATGGGTAATACTTCTTTTTTTTTTGGAGAAGTTTTTGCTATAGGGCGTGTGTGCTTGCCAGAAAGACAGAGATAGAGAGACAGAAAGTGAGAAATCACCCCCCAGGGGGGATGGCCACACCGCAATTCCTTCTCCTCCATGCTCCTCTAGGGATCTTGCACACATGCACACACGTCCAGTGTGCGTTTAAGCGACCAGGTCTGGGACTTGAACCATGATCGACTACATGGGAGTCCAGCGACATAGCCATTACGTCAATTGCTGGCCCCCGTATTTGAATATTTTTAAAGAGATTTTTGTTATGGGGCCGGTGCAGTCAGAGGAGAGACAGAGAGAAACAGAGACAGAAAGCAAGAAACCATCCCCTCAGGGGGAGTAGCCATGCTGTGATCCCTTCTCTTCCATTCTCCTCTCAGGATTTTGGGCATGCACGCATACGCACCTGGTATGAATTTTAAGCTACCCAGTCTGAGACTTGAACTGCAGTCGACTACATGGGAGTCCAGCAGCGTAACTGCTATGCCATCTCCTGGTCCCATATTTGGATTGTTTTAAATTTTGGTTACTATGAATAATACTGGTTTGAATATTCATGTACAAATTTTTGTGTGAATGTCTGCTTTTAATTACATTGGGTATATGCTTAAGAGTGAATTTCTGTAGAAAGTGTGAGATATGAGTTAAGGTTTTTTGTTTGTTTGTTTTTTTCATATGAACACCCAGTTATACAAGGCCATGGTCAGAATATCAGTCTTTCTGGAGGCTCTGGGGAAAAATCGTCTTCCAAGCTCATTAGGTTGTTGGCGGTTTCAATTCCTGGGACCTGTAGGACTAAGGCCCCTGTCTTCTTGCTGGTTGTTGGCTGCAGGTCACTCTCAGCTTGTAGCGACCTCTCTTGTGTCTTTCCATGCTGGCCCTCTCCATCGGCACCAGAAAATCTCCTTTACATTGAGTTCCTTTCACTTAAAAAAAAAAAAATATATATATATATACACACACACACATACATATATACATATATATATATATATATATAATATATAGCACACACACACACATATATATTCATTCATTTCTTCATTATGATTTTCATGCTGCTAGGGCCAGGACTTGAACTGCAGTTGACCATGTGAGAATCTAGTGCCCTAACCACCACACCACCTGGCAGCCCCTCCCTTTATTCTTTGAATCTCTGTGACTTCCTGTTTTCCTGTCAGTTGGAGAAAATTCTCTTCCTTTAAAAGGCTTATCTTATTGAGTTAAGCCCAAATGAATAATTTCTGTATCTTAAAGTCAATTGATTTTTTAAAAAATTGTTGTCTGGGGAGAGAGAAAGTGAGAAACTAGGCCCCCCCTCCACTTCATGTCCCTTCTCCGCTAATGGGAGATGGCCTTGCTGCAATCCTCTCTCTTCTATTTTCCTTTCAGGATTTTGCATGTGCTCATACAACCACATCCCTAGCGTGTTTTTCAAGCCACCAAGTCCAGTACTTAAACCATGCGATTGGCCATGTGTTAGCAGCTTTAACCACCACATGATCAGCTGACCTGAACTGACTTGGTCTTTGTATATGAAAAAACAAACAAAAAGTCCTTTAACAGTAGTACCTAGAATCATGCTTGGATAACCATGGGATGAGAATCTTGGGGAGCTGCCCTTAGAATTCTACTGACCAAGGAATGATGAAGCATAAAGCCAGAGACACAGTAAGGAAAGGACCACTGTGGACAATGCTGTGCAGAGAAAAAGCACTCTTTGAGACTGTCTAGTTCATCCTTCTTTTTCCTTATGGGGATACCAATACCCAGAGAGAGGAAGGGAACTCATAATTCATCTTCCATACACTTAACCCTGGGCTGGATGCTGGACTAAGTGCTTAGGTAAATAAGATCCAGCATTTGCCTTCAGTATTTTATTACCCATGCACCCAAGCTCCATGGAATCTAGTTTTCTTTCAGAAGACAGACTACTTAGTCCTTGGAAAGTCTAGAATCCTGCATTAGAAAGGGACTGCAGAGGGCCAGCCTGTAGCCTAGTGATTATCTGAGCTGATCTCACATGACCTACCGCCTCTGCAGTTTGAGTCCCAGACCCAGTGGCTTGAAAAACACACCAGGTGTGTGCCCAACATCCTGAATGGAGGGAGAAATGAAGCAGGAATTTTTGTGTGACCATTCCCTATGGTTGTGTTTTCTCAGGTTCTCTTTTTCTCTGTCTCTTTCTGGTGAACACAAAAGAAGAGAAACGAAAAGAAAAGAGAAAAGAAAAGAAAAAAGAAAAAGAAAGGGACCTTAGAGATCAAACATTGTCAAAAAGATAGACAAAGAGAGAGAGAGAGAGAGAGATCAAACATTGTCCAGGAGTAGTATCAATGTCTTTAGATGCCATGCAGACCAACTTTGTTTTTGTTTTGTTTTGTTTGTTTTTGTTTGTTTGTTTGTTTGTTTTTGAGAGTTTTCTTACTATAGGGCACGTGCGCTCGCCAGACAGACAGAGAGAGACATAGAGACAGAAAGCGAGAAATCACCCCCCCAGAGGGGATGGCCACGCTGCAATCCCTCCTCCTCCATTCTCTTCTTGGGATCTTGGGCACGCACGCACACACGCCCGGCGTGGGTTTTAAGCCACCGGGTCTGGGACGCGAACCGCGGTTGACTATGTGGGAGTCCAGTGACATAGCCATTATGTTAACTGCTGGTTCCCCAACTTTGTTTTTTTTTTTAAAAAAAGGTTTTTTGCCTTAGGGTGCTTGCGCTCTCCAGAAAGAGAAACAGAGGCAGTGGGAGGGAAAGTGAATCACCTCCTGGGGGGATGGCCACGTTGCAATTCCTTCTCCTCTATTCTCTTTCTGGGATCTAGGTCATGAAAGCACACATGCCCAGCGTGAGTTTTTGGAGAGGTTTTTGCTATAGGGTGCATGTGTTTGCCAGAAAGACAGAGAGAGACAGAGAGACAGAAAGCAAGAAATCACCCTCTAGGGGGGATGGCCACACTGCAATCTCTTCTCCTCCATTCTTCTCTTGGGATCTTGGGCATTCACGCAAACATGCCCGGTGTGAGTTTAAGCCACCAGGTCCGGGACTCAAACTACGGTTGACTACATGGGAGTCCAGCGATGTAGCCATTACGCCATCTGCTGGCCCCGATTTTTTAAAAGAGATTTTGCTATAGGGCACATGTGCTCGTAGGAGAGACAGAGACAGAGAAACAGAAA
The DNA here is from genome assembly GCF_000334495.1 of Tupaia belangeri chinensis. NCBI lineage: Eukaryota > Metazoa > Chordata > Mammalia > Scandentia > Tupaiidae > Tupaia > Tupaia belangeri. Next base: position 1,052,080 of record NW_006160155.1, read on the forward strand.
GCGAGAATCACCCACCAGGGGGATGGTCACGCCACAATCCCTTCTCCTCCATTCTCCTCTTGGGATTTTTGGTAGACATGCACATGCACCCAATGTGAGTTTTAAGCCTCTGTGTCTGGGACTCAAACCCAGGTGGACTATGTGTGAGTCCAGCAATGTAACCATTATGCCACTTGCTGGTCCCCCCGGTGTGATTTTCAGGCCACCAGATCTAGGACTTGAACTGTAGTCAGCCATATGGGAGTCCAGTGATGTAACCACTGTGCCATCTGCTGGCCCCAGATCAATATTTTTCATCATGATCACAATGCATTTACTTTCATGTTACTTCGTATTGATGATAAATGGCACTATTTCCTCTGCACTATAGTGACATACAGTTTCCTTCCTTCCGCCTTCATTTCTTCACTCTCTTTTTTCTTCTCTTCACCTTGCACTTATTGATCATCTACCAGACGGAGACAACAAAACAAAGTACTTAAGGATATGGGGCTCTGGAGAAAGAGAGATCTGGATTCTGATCCTGACTTCCCTCACTTGGCCCTTCACTTAAAATCTATGAGTCTCACTTTTTTGTTGGTTAAGAAGAAATTTATTATTTAAGGGAGGTAATGTATGCAAAGTGCTAAGCAGAGGGTCCAGCAAGCTGCAAGGGTGCAACAGATGTTAGCAGTTATTAAAATGAGCTCTATTCTGGTCCAAGGGGAAGGGAGATTTCTCATAAAGAGAGTCAGGCTTTTTTTCCCTTGACTTCTGTAGGGAGTGGGGAGCAATTTTCTTCCCCTCTTCTGGGGCTTTTGTGGGGGCTGGATAGGTGCGTAGGACTTGGCACTTTCTAAGGAGAAAGAAAAAAATGGACACAGGGAATAAAGGAAAATAGCAGAAGGTGTCACCACGGGGACACACCAATGGGAAATATCCATTCTTTGGAGAAACAACCAACACAGATCAAGCATCAGCTGTGTGTCCTATTTCGAGGGTCTGTTTTGGGGGCAGGACTATTTTAATGGCCTCTATTTGACTTCTACAGAAAGTCTTCTCCCAAGGCACTCTTGCCCTTTGCCTCCTTCTCTTATTCAGAGTTTTGGGAATATCTGCTTTCTCTAAGAAAGCTTTTCGGTCTGTTTGGAGAAGGAGGATCCTTCTTGCATTTACTCAAAAGCTGTTCCAGGGGCCCTGTTAGAGCAGGGTGGAGGTGACTAATGTCAGGGCCATCAGATGGCCAAGGGCACTGGATGATGTGGCAGTAGGTGAGAGAGGAGCATTGGGAAGAAGAGAGAAAAGCCTTAAAAAATCCAATTAAGTCATATAATGTCAGCTCTGGATGTTTAACTGCTTAGTGTGTGCACTAGTGTAGAAGTTTGAGGCATTGTGATGAGCTGCCAGGGGAGCTGTTTCGTCTAGAGCTATGGAGAGCCCATAGTTTCGGGAACTAGTCTGCCAACACACGGGTTGAGTGTCTGCCAGGGATAAACCAAGTCATACAGGCCCCTGGTAATGAATAAGGCGGCTGAAAGGCAAAGGAGGATGCCATGGTAGAGAATAGTCTTAACATTTTGATGCCATTTAAGTTATAAAGACATAGCATGTAGATCTTCATGATCTGGCCACACATGTACACATCCCTGGTGTGTTTTAAGCCATCAGGTCTGGCGCTCGAACCGCAGTCAACTATGTGGGAGTCCAGCGACATAACCATTATGCCATCTGCTGGTTCCTTCTGGAACTTGTTTTGTTTTGTTTTTGAGAGGTTTTTACTATAGGGCATATGAGCTCACCAGAAAGACAGAGAGAGAGAGACAGAGAGACAGAAAGTGAGAAATCACCCCTCCCCCCCAGGGGAGATGGCCACACTGCAATCCCTTCTCCTCCATTCTCCTCTCGGGATCTTGAACATGCATGCACATGCGCCTGGCGTGAGTTTAAGCCACCGGGTCCAGGACTCAAAACCCTGTTGACTACATGGGAGTTCAGCGACATAGCCATTATGTCAACTGTGGTCCCCTGGAATTGTTTTAATACCATGTCATGAAACTAACCGTGTTTCTCCTGAGCCAATGAGGAGGTTGGTTTGTGTGACTGTGGGTCAGAATGCCTTCCTGAGCCATTTACCTGCTTAGACAGGGAGTGAAAACAAGTGACATGAGATTTAAAATAATAATAGCGGTAATAATTGCACACAGTACAGGGAAACAGGACTTTCAACTCTACTGGCAGGAGGATGAATTCATCCAATCTTTTTTGAGACATTAAGGCAGGACTGAAAGTCTTAAAAATATTGATACATTTGACCCAGTAATTGCTCTTCTAGGAATATATTTTAAGGGAATAGTTGAACAAGGGCACAAAGATCTATGGATGATGACATTCATTATAGTTTTGTTCACAACGAATAGCAACAGAAAACACCCAAAATATCCAGAAACTAGCTTTTTTTTTTTTTTTTTGAGAGGTTTTTGCTATAGGGCACGTGCACTCACCAGAAAGACAGAGACAGAGAGACAGAAAGCAAGAAATCATCCCCCAGGGGGGATGGCCATGCTGCAATCCCTTCTCCTCCATTCTTCTCTTGGGATCTTGGGCATGCACACACGTCTCTGGCGTGAATTTAAGCCACCGGGTCTGGGACTCAAACTGCGGTCGACTACATGGGAGTCCAGCGACATAGCCATTACGCCAATTGCTGGTCCCAATATCCAAAAATTAAAGATTGGATAATAATGGGAGTAAGTTCACAGACTACTATACAACTATTCAAAAGAATGTGGTGGTGTTTTATATTTATTGATAAGGAAAGAGGATTATCATATTTTAACTGAGAAATCCAAGTATCAGAAGAACATATTCTCTATGGTCTTCTTTCATAGATAAAAATAGATATATTCATCTGTTGTATTTTTTCTTTTATTTCATTGAAGGTGACTTCATGTTCAGGCTGCATTTTGTGGAAGCCCAATTTTACAGAGGTTACTGTCACAGAATTGTTTTCTTTTTTTCTTTTTGAGTGAGATTTTTGGCTATAGGGCACATGTGCTTGCCAGAAACAGAGAGACAGAAAGACAGACAGAGAAATAGAAAGAGAGAGAGAGAGAGAGAGAGAGAGAGACAGTAACTAAACATTACTACAAGATACATGTAAGATGGACAACTTATTTTACTGCTATTAATGATTTCAATTACTAAGTTTGTGCAAGTCTAATTCCTTCCCTCTTCCCTGAGTCCCTCCTCCTGCACCCACCCAGGCAAGTTCCCACACACTGAGCCTGAATTAGGATGCTTTGAGTTGGTCTGACACCCTCAAGGGAGGATGGCCAGACCACAATCCCTTCTCCTCCTTTCTTGGATTTTGGCACATGGCATGAGTTTTAAGCTGTCAGGTCTGGGACTCAAACCATGGTCGACTATGTGTGAGACCAGCAACATAACCATTATACCATCTGCTGTCCCTTCTAGAATCGTTTAATACCATGTCATGAAGACTACAGCAGAGTGTGTACATTGCATGGTGTCTGATGCATAGTAGGTACATGGAAGTAGAAAAAGTAAATACTGGGCTGGCTCTGTGGCCTAGTGTTTAAGGGAGCCAGATCCCACATGGTCAACCGTGGTTCAAGTTCTGGCCCCATAGACTTGAAAGGCGTGCCAGATGCATGTGTGCAAGTGCCCCAAATCCCGACAGGATGGAGGGAGGAGGAATGGAGGAGAAGTGATTGTGGTGTGATGATACCCCACTGGGGAAAGGGACCTGAGTGGTTAGATGTTGGGGAGGTGCTCCTTCTCTCTCTCTCTCTCTGTCTCTTTCTGGCAAGGGCACCTGCCCTCTAAGAATTAAAAAAAAACATATATACATATTACTTTCAGAAAGTCTTTAAAACTGCTAAAGAAAAATGCTGCTCTATAATGGTTTGGCATATGACACAAAATTGACAAAATTTGGTATCTAGAAAGCATGAAGTTATCTCTATTTGAAAAAAATAGTACATGCACCCATAAGAAAAGTCTGTAAATATCTAAATAAAAATGTTAATAGTGTTTGAGTAATGTTGGATTATGAGTGATATTTATCTCTTTTTTTTGCCTTAACACACCCAACCTCATGTGAATAGACTAGACAAGTCTTCATTACTGTCCGTCTTTTCACTCAAAGTTAAAAAAATAAAAAAGACTTTAATTACTGATATAAAGTAAAACAATTACTTGTTGGTTGGCTGAGAATTGCTAGAAATTAATAAATAGTTTGGAAATTATTTAGTAAATTCTAATTACTTAGCAAAAGTAATTAAAATATTTATAAGCGAACACCCATAAAACACCACCAAGCAAATACATTACTCAATAAATGGTTTAATTAGTATTTCATTACTAGAAATTAATCTCAGTAACCAAACATTACTACAAATTACATGTAAGATGGACAACTTATTTTACTGCTATTAATGATTTCAATTACTAAGTTTGTGCAAGTCTAATTCCTTCCCGCTTCCCTGACTCCCTCCTCCTGCACCCACCCAGGCAAGTTCCCACGCACCAAGCCTGAATTAGGATGCTTCGAGTTGGTCTGACACCTTCCACGTTGTTGCAAATCCCTGGCACATGGATGAACAATTTCCCTCAGCTTATTTCCTGGTTGTCGTGCTGAAATACAGGCCCTGGGTGCCTCTCAATCAGCTGGAATCAGACTCCTGGGGCTGGTGGGCTTCTTACCACAGATATACTCTCCTCTGGAGTCATCTAAATCACTTGGCTGCAAAGCTCAAATCCCTCTCTGCGCCCGTGCCAAGGCCTTTCTGGCACTGGCTTGTGTTCCTGGTTCACCTCTCAGTCTGGGCGGGTGGGGGTTGGTCAGGCTACTGCTAAGACATATAAGGGCATCTTCATGCAGATTAGAAAAAGGAGTCCTTTCCTCCAGACAGATGCAGTCACACACCAGGATGGATTTCAGCTCCCACTTGCCCTTGGTCATGTTTCCCAAGATGCAGACTCTGAGACTAAAGGTTTGCATGCAGGGTCTCACCGAGGCATGTGCTCAGGAACTACCCCTGGGCATGAGTGTGGGAAGCAGGACTGGGCAGAGAGAGAAGTTGAACAACAACCCCACAGGCAGCTCTGAAGCTGGGATGATCCTTCCAAAATGTCCTGCATTGAGGTGGGGGCAGAATATTGTTGTCTCAAGTGGCCAGATGTCTTTTGGGGCTACTCTGCCAGAACTACATGCCTATTTTAGGCTGAAGACAGTCCCTCCTGGAGAGGGACTCAGCTGCTGGCTGTTAATGGTCAACACTCCATGAAAGGAGGCATTTCTCAGTTCTGAAGGAGAAATATGGGCAGCATACACCAGCATCCACAACAGCCCCAGTGTCACATACAACCTGAGCAACCAGGAAGGCCCCTCTAGCAGTGACCTGAGATGCGTAGTCTCTGGCATAGCGCTGATGCACCTGTCGTCCCCGTGTTCCAGGGCTGCAGTGTTTGGTGTTAGGGTGGACCCTCATTTAGATACCAGCTGGGACTTATGTTTAGACCATAAGTTCCATGAGGGCAGCTCCACATCTCATTGTATCTTCAAAACGTAATACAGTTAATGACTCCATTATTATCTGCAGATTGAATGTACAGTAGTAAAGACCAACAGTCACTTAAATGTGCAAATATAAACGATGATACACTTGGGAAAGAGAAATGCAGTCTCTGAGCTAATCTGAGGGGTAAAGGGATGCTTCCCCAAGAGGTGACACTAGAGCTGAAACCCAAGGAGTGGGTAAGAGGGAAGGAGGCACCGTGGTGGGTGGAGTGGGCTGCTCCTCAAGCCTCCACTGGACAGGTGTCCACCTCACCATCTCCAGTGCACATCTCCTGGGAGGAAACCGAGAGGACCTGAGAAGCCAGGCTCGCTGAATTCCACTGATTATCTATTGTCCAAATGTCTCCTTTGTCCTTACCACAGTCTTGTCTTGTACAAGATTCGTATGTCAGGGAGTTTATTTCTGCCAAACCGCAGCCTGGCCGCTGTGGGGTGAATGTGCCTGCACCTGGATATGTGTCCTGTATGGAAAATACAGGTGAGGTGTCACCACTGTGGAGAAGGGGCTATCCCCGGGTCACCTGAGGAAGGGTGTCTTGCAGGTGGATGCCATGTGTTACGGAGGAACAAAGGTTGAAAACAGCTGGGCTGTGCCATATCTCACCTGTTTCCCTCCTGTCCTTGTCTCTGTCCAGCCCCAGCACTTGGTCCCAGGCCTGCCTCTCTGCTCCTCACTTCCCCAAGACTGTATTCTCTTCATTTCTCCTCCACACCATGCAGGTGGCCTCCCTTCTCTCCAGGACCACCTCTCTATTCACAAAATCCCTCCCTACCTCTGTTCAGGGCACCATGCTCAACGACTCCAGGTCACTCTGAACTCAGTCCTTTCTGGATTTCTGCAGCCCTCAGCTGTAGATTACTTAGGACAGAGACTTGATTTGATTTAGAAATCCCATGCCTGGTACCACGACAGAGAGAAATACAGACTCGATCTGATCTAGTCTGAGGAGTCAAGGGATGCTTCCCCTAGAAGTGACACTGGAGCTGAGACCCAAGGAGTGAGAAACATGATGGTCTGGCCCAGAGCCCAGAGGTTGGAGAAAGGAGAGGGGGAAGTCAAGTCCTAGAAGAGGAATCAGTGTGCCCGTTCCTGCCATGATTCCCTGGCTGGTGCCAGGCAGTGTGAACTATGATGTGGGTGACTTCTGCCAGGCCTCCCCAGAAAGGCAGATTTGAGGGGTGCCCCAGGCCTGGCTTCTGCTGGTAGTGGCAGAACTGGGGTGGGGGAGGGAGGGAGATGGAAAGTTCATGTTTATCGTGTCTGGGACTTCGTCTGCCTTGTCCTTAATCAGTCTATAGCTAATTAGCTGCTCTCCCCAGCTCGGCAGAGTGCCATTAATCACTGCAGGAGAAAGCCATCAGCCATGCCTTCCTAGTCAGGGGAAATCTGGCTCTTTGGGTGGGCCTTTCTTGTCTGGAACATTAAGAGGGCCACAGGGATATGGGGGCTCCTTTGTGAGGGTCCTGGAGTGTTGGGAAGTGGCCCTGTGGCAGCCGAGATAACTATAGAAGGAAGGATATGGCATTTTCCTCTTCCTCCTTGCTTCAGCATTTCACTTCCGTTTATGGTGGACATGTGCCTAGCCCCAGATAAGATACTCACTTTCCCAGACTCCCTTGCAGCTAGAAAAGGTCATATGACACAAATCAGACCAATGAGGTATAAACTGAAAATTTCTTTTATTTTTTTTTCCTTTTTTTTTGGAGAGGTTTTTGCTGTAGGGCACATGTGCTTGCCAGAAAGACAGAGAGGGAACCAGCAGTTAGCGTAATGGCTATGTCGCTGGACTCCCACGTAGTCGACCGCGGTTCGTGTCCCGGACCCGGTGGCTTAAAACTCACGCCGGGCGCGTGTGTGTGCGTGCCCAAGATCCCGAGAGGAGAATGGAGGAGAAGGGATTGTGGCATGACCATCCCCCCTGGGGGGTGATT
>NW_006160155.1:1059745-1112183 GCF_000334495.1 Tupaia belangeri chinensis
AAAGAAAGAGAGAGACAGAGAGACAGAAAGCAAGAAATCATCCCCGGGGGGTGGGGGTGGGGGTGGGGATGGCCACACCTCAATCCCTTCATCCTACCTCTCGATGTCTATTATGTAAAAAAGAATAAATCTCTATTTGTTCGGGTAATACCTACCAGTGTTGGTAGGTATTATCTGTAGCTGAATACATTTCTAATACAGAGGGAAACTGTTTCCTGCAGCTGAACATATTTCTAATATAAAGGGGAACTCTGGGAGGGGGGGAGTACCAGCCTGATTGCAGTGATGTCCATGGTACCGAGTGATCCAGACACTCCCAGGCCTCACTAGCCACTGGGCACGAGTGAGGTCACAGTGGTAACAGTAACCTAAACGTCCCTGGCTCTGCCTCTCCTACCCATCCAGGCAGCATCCCCAATTCTTCATCCATTAAAGTCTCATTATCCAACCCCTTTTAGCCACCTATGTCATTAAAGAAGTATCTGGCTGTGACATTGATATATCAGTGGTGTTAAACTCTGTGTAATGGAGCGCTTAGGAAGGCAAAACTAGATTTTCTGGCAAATAAGTAATGTCTCTTAGTTATGCAACTGTGAGTAAGTAGGGAAACACATTGCTCTGGGAAAAGGGTGCAAAAAGAAATATTGTGATTCTAAGAAGGTTTTGGTGTGTAGAAATGGTCGCAGAGGTAGGGATATTTGCACAGGGCCAGGCAGACTCCTAGCAGGACTGAGGTGAAGGCCCCGATGGACCCTTTCCTTTTGGGGTTTAAGGTTATTAGAGCCTTTCTGATGAACTGAGTTTGTTCCCTCTGAGACCCTCTGGCAGGAAAGGGTAGAAAGGGTCCCAGAAGGGAAACTCCCCATCAGGGGATGGGGAGATAAAATAGGTGAGCCAGCTTAGCGTTGGGCTGAGCTACCATCCCAGCAGGTGACAGAGTAGAGACACTCCTGATCCAGATATTCTTTTTTCTTTTTTAAAAAGAATTATTTTATTTAACTTTATTTATTTTAATTTGACAAGAGAGGGAGGGGGAGAGAGAGAGAGAGAGAGAGAGAGAGAGAGAGAAGAAAGTGAGAAAGCAAGCTGCCCAAGCTGCCAGGTCCAGGACTTGAACTATGGTCTGCCATGTGGGATTCCAGTGCCCTTAACCACCATGCCACCTGCTGGCCCCACAATCCAGGTATTCTGTCAGTGGTCATGCTGTGGGGACAATAGCCACACCTAAGACTGTGAAATAAAAGAAATGAAGCCTGGAGGCCAAGTGTGAGGCACTGCTGTGCTGTGTGTCCTGGTCTCTGGACTAGGAAGGGCACCACGTCAGTGCAGGCTTGGTGGTGTCAAACTGAGTGGGACCAGTTTTCAGCAGTGACTTTGTGTAGCAGCTGACCAATGAGATGGTTTACTTCTGTCTCCACCTGGCTTTTAGAAATGGGACAGATATTGTTGCACCAGGGAAGTTTCTTTGGTTCTCGGACAGTCCGGAGATGAGAGGAAGAAGGTCCTAAGTGTCAGAGAGGCAGTATAGCACAGTGCTTGGAGAATGGCTTGTGGAGTCAGACCACTTGAGCTCAAGTTCCTGCTTTACAATTTACTGGTTTACCTCATGTGCAGGTCTGGTTTCCTGGGTTTGCGCAGCTGCGCAGTCTCATTGGCCCCTGCTCTTAACTAGGCCCCATGCTTGGCTTGAAGTTCGGTGTCCTGAAGGTCTTAATATAAAACTTTTTTTTTTTTTGGTATGTTGTGGAGAGTGCACACATATGTATGAAAGAGAGCAAAAAAGAGGAGAGAGAGAGAAAGAGAAGTGCTCTTGATGGGATCTGGTCATGCTTTGATCCTCTTTCCTAGCCTTCCAGCACTCAGGATCTTGGGAACCCACACATACACATGTGTCCAGCATATTCAGGCTCACCTGAGAACCTGAATCCATGGTTGACCATATGGCTTCCAGCTCTGTAGTCAGTATGTGGACTGCCCTATCCAGACTGGGCTGAAAGTCTTAATAATTTTTGAACAAAGGCCCACATTTTCATTATGGCCCCTGCAAATTATGTCACCAGTCTTTCTTGGGAAAATGAACTCTTTTTACTTCTCTATTCCTGTTTCCCCTTTGTAAAATGGGTGAAGAAACATTGCCAACCTCAGATGGCTATGAATATTGAATCTGTTAGATACATAAAATCCATAGAACAGGATCTGGCATGTAGCAAGCCTGTGTCAGTGCTGGCCAGTGCTACCAGGCTACTCACTGAGGCAGGTGAGGTCTCCAGCAATTAATCTGCACGACACAGAGGTGTGATGGTGCTCGTGTCTCCAGCTAGTGAAGCAGATCAGATCAAGTACACAGGGAAACAATGCAAGGGGAGGAACCCTTGTGACCTCTTGACTCACTTCTCACACAAGATGAGATGCCTCATTAATTCCACATCCATCTGAGCCCACAGGGCTGAAAAGAGAGAACACTGAAGTCTGAGAAGTGTGGAGTCAAGGCCAAACACCCACAGGAGGGGCTGGTGGCTGAAGTCAGACGTGGTTTGGAGGGACGGGCTGGGGAACTTGCTAGAAGCTGCCTGTGTCATCCCAAAAGGCCAGTTTGAAGGCCAGGCTGTCATTAGACTCAGGCCCCACTTCTCCTTCAATACACACAACAGCCGGGGAGGTCTGTCCCCAGGCTTGGCTTTGGCCTGTGCACCCTGAACCCATTTTGTATTTACAGACCCAGGTCAGAGGTAGGGTATTGTTGAGGACACTGTAATGTGCTGGTTATTCTGAGTAAACTCATCATTGACACATGGCATACACAAAAGAGGAGAAATAAGTGTCCAGTTCAAAAATCCTCCCAAAACAAACACAGCCAATTCAAGAAACAGGACATCCCAGCATCCTGGGAGCTCCAGTGACCTCCCTCCATTATTACGCCCTTCCCAAATCAACCATATCTTGTATATTCTTTTTAGAAACTATTAGATTTCCCCTTTCCTAATTTTTTATTTAAAAAATATTTTCAATTCTGAGCTGGCCCTGTGGACTATTGATTGAGGAGGTCAGATCCCACATGGCCTATTGCAGTTTGAGTCCTGGACCCAGTGGCTTATGAAGCACAATGTGTCCCTGTGCATGTATGCCCCAAATCTGGACAGGATGAAGAAATGGAGAAGGGGGGGGACCAGCAGTTGGCATAATGGCTACATTGCTGGACTCCCATGTAGTGGACTGCGGTTCGAGTCTCGGACCCGGTGGCTTAAACTCATGCCAGGCGCGTGTGCGTGCGCGCCCAAGATCCCGAGAGGAGAATGGAGGAGAAGGGATTGAAATGTGGCCATCTGCCCTGGGGGGGTGATTTCTCGCTTTCTGTCTCTCTGTCTCTCTCTGTCTTTCTGGCGAGCGCATGCACCCTATAGAAAAAAAACCTCTCCAAAACAGAAAAATAAAAAATAAAAAAATAAAATAAATGGATAAGGGATGATGAGACTATGCTCTATTAGAGGGGTTTTCTCCCTCTCCCTCTCTCTCTCTGTCTCTCTGTCTCTAGCAAGTGCATGCATCCCCTGGTAATAAAAAAAATTTCAAGTCTATGAAGCAAATTGGAAGAGTGCAATAGGAACACCATATACTCAGCACTGTTCACATTGTCTACATGTTCTCTCTCGGTGTGTCTTTCTCTTCTGTTTGTCTCTGCCTCTTTTTTCTCCCCCATCTCCACACATGTAGTTTTTTGAACCATTTGAAGATTATTTGCAGGCGTCAAGACACTTTATCTCTAAATATTTCAGCATACATCTCTGAAAAATGAAGGCATTTATACAGTGCCCTAATCACACTCAAAACATGTAACATTGCCACAATATACATGTTGATATTTATATCTCCCCGATCATCTCGATAATATTCTTTGTGGATATATATGTATTTAAAATCTATAATCCAAATTTGGAACACACTTTTCAGTGAGTTGTATGTCTCTTTAGTCTTTTTTAATCTCAAATAGTTCCCCACTTTTATTATTATTATTATTATTATTATTATTTTGTCTTTTATGACATTTTTTAACAGCACAGGTCAGTTTTGCAGAATGACCTGGAGTTTGGATTTGTCTAATTACTATTGTATGATTGAACCCAGTTGGAGCATTCTTGGCTAGACCACTCCATGCATTTTATTACTCATCATGTATTTATTATTTATAATCAATGATGAATAATAGTGGCTGCAATTTATTGAGTACCACTATGTGATGGGATTATTGTGTCTACTTGATAGATGAGGGAACTGAGGCAGTGAGTGGCTAGGATCACATTGTCAAAGACAGGACATGCCAGGATTAGGGCTGCCTGACTCCAGTGTCCTTGTTCATAACCACTATAGCTGACCAACGGTGATGGTTGGTCCTGCTGGAAGGAGACCTGATGCGGCAGCCTGCAGGGTAGGCACTGGGTTGTATTCTCTGCTGAATTCCAAGCCTAGCCAAGGCCAAACCCAGAACAGAGGCTCCGTTGTTGCTTATTGAGTAGATGAATAAAGGAATGCAAGATAGTTCTATAGACAAAAGTTAACATGGAATCTATGGACCACTGCCATCAGAATCACCCAGAAAGCTTGTCATAAATCATCTGTCCCAGCTGAGGTTGCAGATGCTTCTAAGGTATTGTGCTCTGCAGGCTGGGACTGCATGGGAGGCCTGACTTCCACACCTGGTCCAGTGTAAAGGCCAGGCTCGGAGGCTTGTGCTTGCAGACTGGATTTGGCCTGTGCAGCAAAACAAGACCCTATCTGATAAAGGGCTGGGCATGGTAGACCACACCTGTGGTTCCAGATACTAGGGAAATTGAGACAGGAGGATGGCAATGGGGTGAGACCTTGTCCTTAAAACAAACAAACAAACAAACAGGAAGCCGGAAGCAGCGGCACCATAGTAATTCAATTCTCTGTGATGTTAGACCCATGTGGAAAGATCTGGGCTCACATCCTGAGGTTTCTCTCTGCCCACTAAATGTGAGAAATGCCTGTGTTCTAGGCTAGCAAAGGCTGGGAGTGAATTGTGGCATGAAGACCCCATTGGGGGTGACTTTCTCTCTGTCTCTGTCTCTCTCTCTCTCATGGAAGAAATAAAATAATCTTAAAAAGTCCAATTGTGTTTTATAAGAAAAGGAAGAGAAAGAGAGAGAAAGGGAGGGCAGAAGAGAGTTAAAAAGAAGGAAGATATATCTAAAGGCCCTACTGCCAACTCACTGAATCTGCACCTTTACTGGTGGGGTCTGAGAATCTGTGTTTTGTTTTTGTTTCTGTCTTTGTTATAGGGCGCATGTGTGCTCACTGGAGACTGTTAATCATGTTTTCCTGATATAGACAAAATGAAGTGAAAAAAGCAAGTTTCAGTTCAGTGCCTACTATATAACTGCACATATCTCTTCCTCTGTGTTTAAAGGTTATGTGGTTGGGCTGTCAGGTGGCATGGTCGTTAAGGGTGCTGGATTCCCACATGGCCAGCCACGGTTTGAGTCCTGGACTTGGTGACTTGCTTTCTCACTCCCCCTCCACCCGATCAAACTGGAATAATAATAATAGTAGATAAAGTTAAATAAAATAATTCTTTAAAAAATGTTAAACAAAGAGAAAGGCTATGTATTTATATCTGGGTTTCAAGAAGAATGCTTATCAGTAGTTATCCCTCAGGAACGAGCCTGGGGTCTGGAGGGTGGGAGAAGTTTCCCTTTTATCTCATGCACTATTAGAAATGCTACAAGTGATGAATTAATGTATTCTTATTGTAAAACTATTAACACTACATAAGTAGGGTCATTATTTAATTTACCACCCAAATTGAATACTTCTGAGAGTGAAAAGCAACGTGTTATTGGTTACACCAGCAACAGAGAAAACAGAAGCCATCCTGGGCAAACCTGGACAGGTGGTCACCCTGCAAAAGCCAAGGTCCCCTTTGGTCCACCCACCTGGCTCCAACCACTCCCAATCAGAGGCAACACTTCAATGTGTATTTTACAAACCCTTTGAGTATGATATCTACCCATTGAGAGCACTTTGGTAGTTTCTCTTTTTACAAAAATTATATATATACAGTTTGCTATAGGGTGTGTGTATTTGCTGGAAAGAGAGAGAGTAAGAGAGAAGGAGAGTGAAAAATGACCACCCAGGGATAGCCACGCTGCAATCCCTTCTCCATTCTCCTCTTGGGATTCTGGGTACACATGTGCACGAGCCCGCTGTGTTAACATGAGACTTGCTTATTTTTCCATTCTCTTGATAAGTATTCATGTGGTTTGCAAATCTTTGGAGTTATGAACAATACAAATCTCATGATGATGACGATTATGTCCTGATGATGGAACAGCCTAACATCCATTAGAAATCATCCTAAAGATGGCATTTTGCTTCTGTTGTGTTTGTTTGTTTGCCAGAGAGCATGTGCACTCAACTAAAGGGAGGGAGGGAGGGAGAGAAAGAGAAAGAGAAAGAGAGAGAAAGCACCCCCACCAGTGGGTTGTGGTCACACCAGAAACTTCACAATCCCTTTCCCTCCATTTCTCCAACCCACCAGGATTTGGGGCATGTACATACATGCCTCTGGCATGTTTTTTAAGTCACCAGGGCTGGGATTCAAACCATAGTTAGCCACATGGGATCTGGCTCCTTATGTACAGGCTTAACTACTGGGCTAGTGGGGCCAACCCAGGAGAAGGTACTGAGTCATTGGAAAATTCACAACGCATTTTTGCATAGAAAAACATAAAGAAATACATCATGACTTTTCTGATGACCCAATATTTTGGAAAAATGGCTGAATTTATGAACATGATCCCTCACCAGGCCTGAGGGGCCTCCACTTTTCATATCTAGGGAAATGTAGGGGGGGGTTCAGAGTGGGGCTTTCCCATCAGAACATCCTTGGTCTCTCCAGATCTGTCCTGCACTTAAGGTTCAGCAAAGCTCCCAGGATAACGAACTCCTCCATTCTTGCCATTCTTCCTCTTTTCCTCTTGCTTCTGCTGTTCTCAGGGCTCTTTCGCTTAACAGAGGTAACAATTGGATGTGGTAGAGAGAGGCCTGGGCTTTAGAACCAGACAGTGTTCAATTCCCAGTTCCACCACTGACTGGCTGTGAAACCTTGAGTGAATTGCTTGTCCTCTCTGGCCTCCTGTTCTGCATTTGTAGAATGAGGGAAATGTGATCCACCCCTCATGTGGGATCACAGAACAGAGAATGTGCGTGCCTCCCCCTGTAACAAAGTGAGTGCTCCCCAGGTGTTCATTTTAGTCACTTTTCCCTTGTGTTGGCCTTGCTTTGTGTCGATTAGTGTTACTGCAAAATTGAAAAGACCATGACCGCTCCTGAGGGCAGGGATTGTATGTCTACTTTTTGGTACCAACTCCAATCCTCTCAAGTCCTGGCACAGGTTTGGAACACATTTTGGGAACCTGGAAAGAGGTAGGGGTGCAAGGAGGCTGCTGTGAACACCAGAGTTTGTCTTGAGGTCCTAGAGGGCCATAGTAAAAGACAGGGAGACAAGACCCTGTCCTGGGACAGATCCCTCACTGTGGGAGTTCCTGACCTGATAAGAGCAATCGTTCTGACCCTGGGTGTCTCCTATTCGGAAAAAAGCCCTGGTGTTTTCCTCCAGGGATCTCCCAGTCTGATGGGAAGGATACGGCTAGTACCCTTGGAAGCTCTAGCACGTAGTTCAATGAGGAAGACTTGCTATCAGCTCTCAGGAAGTCTCCAGAGTGGTGGAGAGACTTGCTCTCATCTGAGAAGCCTTCCCAGTTTGGGGTGAATCCTTCCACTCAGTGCGAACCTCTCTTGCAGCATCACTTCCTCACAACTCTGTGCATGCTGGCTTCTCTGATGGGCTGGGACTTTCATGAGTGCATACGTGGTATCTCACCTTTGGGATCTCTGGTTTCAGCTTGTTGTGGGCATTTTGAATGAGGCTTGAAGATTGGGACAGATTCTCAGGGGATCCCCATTTAAAGGAAGAGTCAAGGTCTCCAGCTACCGAAGACCGTGGATGAGCGATTTGGAGAATGTGAGCAGGTGAGTCATCAGGGAGAGCTGCCAGGAGGGATGCCTAAGTCTGGGGCAGAAGGACCATGGGGAGCCTGGCCCTGGCCTGCCCTGCCCTCCCACGCCTCTTGTACTCTCCCTTGGAAGCTCTGCAGCTCCTTTGGAGGCATCTTCAAGGAGCTCCCACACAGCCTCTCCCATGGGAGCTATGTGCTGAGGTGGGTACCTCTGTGTGCGTAGGCGAGGAGAAAACACGTCAGACCCTGAGCTGATGGGCAAGTCAAAACTGCTGGTTAAATGACTTTAAAGTAGTGGCCATTTATAAGTTAATGAAAGAGAAAATAGGCACATTATACATACAGATTTGTCCTTAATGAGGGGAAAAGGCATTGTTTACTGATGTTCAGTTCTAATTATCCATGCACCAGGCTGGTTCTTTCCAGCAGTGCCGGGTGCCCCCATTCTCCCATCTTCCACCACATCCCTTTAACCCCTTCAGTGCCCACCTGGGTACTGACTTATCCCCCGAGTGCCAGGTTCCAGTGCTGGCCAAGTAGCTTTTTTCTGAACAAATCTGCAAGAGGCAGACAGGCCCTGAGGCTGCTATGACCTCTGCCATTCTCTGCTGGCAGGTGGATAGAGGGTCATGCAGTGAGGATCCTCAGGCAGCCACCCTGGAAGGGAGACAGAGCTCAGGGTTTACTGCTGTTTTAGGTACGAGGGTGTGAGTTGGCAGGGAGGCAGGTCTCCACCCAGAAGGCAAGTGGAGGGTGGTGACTACCAGTTGGGCACTCCCCAGGAGGTGAGGTGTAGTAGAATACCCAGCCTGCAGTTTCTCTGAAACTATGAAGAAGGAGGGGACTCCACAGCAGGGCACATCCCAATAGGGACCTCACTAAGACCGCTGCTGAGGCTACCCTGTTCTTCCTCAATTCAGCATAAACTCCCCTTTCACCCCCAGATCCCAGCCCTTAGCCCAGCTTGCTAGATGGATGCTGCTTGTCCTCAGTGGGAAACAAGCTAGCAATAGACGGGAGCAGAATGTGGGAGAGAAAAAGGAGTTATCACTGGCAGTGGGTAGGAGAGAAGGCTTGGCCAGGACAAACCCTAATCATCCAGGGGCTCTTCTTTTTTTTTTTGATTGCTAGAGGGCACATGAACTTGAGAGAGAAAGAAAGAGGAGAGAGAGAGAGAGAGGCGAGAGAGAGAGAGAGAGAGAGAGAGAGAGAGAGAGAGAGCACTCTTTAATGAGGTATGGTCATGCTTCAAATCCCTTCTCCATTTCTCCATTCTGTTGGGATTTCGGGCAGGCATTCACACATGTCCAACTTTCAAGGTGCTGGGGGCAGGATTTGAACTGCAGTTGGCCATATGGCATCTAACTCCCTTAACCATGAGAAAATGGGAGTGGCCTATCCGGGGTCACTTTCTAGCTGTCTTTAGCAGCCTATGCTGGGAGGAAATTTAGCTTTTTCTTGAACTTTCTAGGTGAGTCACAGGCTGCCATTCTAACTTGCTAATGCTTAGGATACACTTGCTAATTGGAAGGTCTTGGGAAAACACGGCTGGGGGCTACAAGTGGTGGTAGCAAAAATACTAGCTCCATGACCACTACACAAGAGAACAAACAATGACCCCACAGCCCAATTTTGGGGGTTCAATATAAGAAGGAACATTCTAGTTGATTAAAAAGGTAGTTGGACAACTTTATACCAACACATTTGAAAATTAAGACAAGATGGACAAAGTCCTAGAAAAATACAAATGATCAAAACTGGCAAAACAATTGAAAACCCAAATAATCCTATAATGATTTAAGAACTGGAATCCTTCAGTAACGGTCTCTTCACAGAGAAAACTCCAGGCTCCTACTGCAGCCCCCCTTTGCTAGTTATTGGACATTTGCTGCTATTAGTAAAGCTAAAACTTCTGCCCACATTCATTTCTTTATATCTATTTTCTATACATTAAAACTTCTTTGAGATGGGAGAGTTTTGTTTTAGGTTTTTTTTTTTTTGAGAGATTTTTGCTATAGGGCATGTGTACTGTCCAGAGAGACACAGAGAGACAGAAAGCAATAAATTAGCCCCCATGGGGCATGGCCACACCACAATCCCTTCTTCATTCTCCTCTTAGGATTTTGGGCATGTATGCACACGTGTTTGGCACATGAGTTTTTAAGCTGCTGGGTCTGGGACTTGAACCATGGTTGACTATGTGGGATTCCAGTGACATAACTGTTAAGCCATTTGATGGGCCCTGCAGAGGTTATGTTTTAATCCTCCTCTCCACCCCTAAGTTAGAAGAGATGTCCTGGTAACTCCTCTCAATGAATACCTCCTATATATTTGCAGGTTCAAATGGGTAACCAGCACAGTTCATGAGGATATTTATTAAGTCTTTGTGTCTAGCAAGTTACCTACATTATTTTAATTAATTTACATAAGTACCCTGCAAGACAGATATTATCTCCATCTAAGGTTCAGAGAGAGAGACTGAATTGTCCAAGTCACAGAGATGCTGAGAGAGGAGAAAGCAAAGATGGAGCCCAGGGTCATCTAACTGTGGAGTCTAGACCATTCCCACTGTATCACACTGCTGCCCCAGAACAAGCCCCTCCTCCCTCAGAGACAGGAAGGTTATGGCCAGGTTCTCCCCCAATTCAACACCTGCATCTCCGGCTTCAAAATCTAGGTCAGAGTTCTAGGCCCCTCCTCCTTGATTGCAAAGCTTGGACATTTCTTCAGTTGTTCAGTGACTGTCTTACACAGCAGCCCCCAGAACTGAACCTGGTATTGAAGGGTACGGTTGACTACTCTGGATATGTATTTCTAGGTTAAAAATGATCCCAAATTTAGTGGTATAAACAGAACCATTTAGTATGCTTACAGATTTCGTAGGCTGGGAATACAGATAGGGTATAGCAGGGACTATCTAACCCCTCCATGACCTACAGGGTTAGATGAAAGGTTTGAAGGCTAAAGGCAACATAGCTGCTGGGGGCTGGAATCACTTGAAGGCTTTTTCACTCACAAGCCTGGGGAATAATGCTGGCTGTTGGCTGGGACTCTGGCTGGGACTCTCAGCCACCATATTTACATGAAGCCTCTCCATATAGCTCTGGCCTTTTCACATTATGGTGGCTAGATTCCCAAGAGAGGGCCAGGTGAAAGCCACATGACTTTCCATGACAGTGTGGCTGACTGTGCATCACCACATTGCCATTTCATTTGCTGAGACAGCTAAAGTTCAATTTGAAGTGGAGGAACAATAGACTCCACCTTCTCAAGGTTCTAGAGAAGCAGGTCTGACTGAAAATACTACTCTGGTCATTTTTTAGAAACTATCATCTGCCTCATTGGCCTATTTCAAAGGAAGCTCTCTACACTGAGAAGATGAGAGGGTACCCAGGATGCAGCTATGTCGTGATTCATTCTGTCAGCGTGTGTGATCGGAGCCCACCGTGTGCCAGTTGCTGCCTCTGCTCCTCCCCGGTCCGCAGCTACACAGCCTTTCCGCCCCTCCACTCCAGGAGGACCCAACAAGTTTAATCAAGAAGAGGGAACTTTGGGCTTATTCCTTCTAGCCTCTGGGAAACATTGCCCTGGGTCACAGTGGCTGCATTCTGGAGAATAATTTCCCCCTTTGGGACTGCAATTAAATTGAAGTTTTATATTCTCATTTCTTATGGAGTAGGTGTTATAAAACAGTTTTTGCTCATATATTTATTGCCAGAGGACTCAAGTGCTCACTAGAGAGAGAAGAAGTACCCCTCAAGCTGGTGTGGCCATGCCACAATCCTTCATCCTTCCATTTATCCCTCCTGTCAGGATTTCAGGCACACACACACACGCACACTCACACCAGGTGTGTTTTCCAAGCTGCAGGGAGCAAGATTTGAACTGCAGTCAGCCATGCAGGATCTGGCTCCCTTTGCACAGGGCTTAACCACTGTGCTATTGGGCCAGCCCACTATTTATTGAAGAAGAAAATAAGGAGCCATTTTTTTACTTATATAAAGCTTTTGTTTTGTTAACCTCATGGTGAAAAACAGGGTTCTTCAATAGGAGCGATATTTTTGACTTTTAGTGAAACTCAGAAATGGGAGAATTCACTTGTGAGTTAGGTCACTATGGTGCAGAGTGTGGTCTCCAACCCCTGGGCCACAGACTGGTGCCAATCAGTGGTTGCTCCCACGCTCTTGCTGACCACTCAGTGGGGAGTGGGTGGCAGGTGAATAAGCAAGGTGTCATCTGGTTTTCCAGCCACTCCCCCTCACTCACATTGTCTCCAGCACTCTGCCTCTTGCTGGATCAGTGTTGGTACTGGATTGTCATGGGGACCCGTGCCCTATTGTTATGTGATTATTTCACTGCTTGCTGCAATGTGGTAGTGGTGGAAACAGGGTACATGGTGGATGTGGTGCACTTGGGTCATTCCAGTACCACCTCCCCCACAACCATCCATAGGAGAATTGTCTTCTACAAGGACAATCCCTGGTGCTGGGAAGGTTGGGGACCACTGCTATAAAGGAAGAAGGTGGGAGAGTTCACTAATCCTTACCTTCAGCACAGAAGCATGACCTACATAGCTGGTTCACTAGCTATCACCCTGGAAAATACAAAGAACTGGCCATGACTGGTCGAGGTAGAGCAAGTATGACAATCCCAGTCATAACCAGCAATGTATCATATTCTAGGCTCTGGACTAAGCATTTTATACAACATTGTCCCATTTAATCTGCTTAACAATGCTATGAAGAAGGTACTAATATCATTTATGAGGAGGAAACTAATTTCTCTAAGAGTCAAGGAAGTTAAGTCATTTGCCCAAGGGCACACAGCTAGAATGTGGTAGAACTGGGATTTGAACCTAGATGCATGGGTTTCAGAGCCTGTTTTCTTAATAGTGAGCCATGGTGTGCAGATACCAGGCCTGGTAGCTTCAAAGGAAGGGTGGGAATTGGAGTACAATTGCTGAGGCACACAGGCTCTGGTTGTTGGGTCTCTCTTTGTTGGCTCTCATTCTGCTGCCTCAGTCTCCTCATCTGTAGGTGGGCAGAGTACCTACTCGAGTGAGTCAGATAAAGCCCTAGCATAGCACTCCATACCTAGTCGGTGCTCAGTCCCTGGTTGGAGGGTTCCTTTCCTTTCTCCTTCCTCTACCTTTTGCCTTAATCTACCTGGTGGGAAAGGTTTCCCTGCCTCAGGAAGCAGGGGGAGGACCAGGAGGACTTTACCCTCTGTAGCAACTCTAAAATCCCTGGTTCCGTAAGTTCTTGCTGGATTTCAGGATTCTAATCCCTCTCTACTGTGCTTTTCATTGGGAGAACTTTAAATGATTTTATAAAAACTGCAAATGTCTTTGCACAGGGCTTAACCACTGTGCTATTGGGCCAGCCCACTATTTATTGAAGAAGAAAATAAGGAGCCATTTTTTTACTTATATAAAGCTTTTGTTTTGTTAACCTCATGGTGAAAAACAGGGTTCTTCAATAGGAGCGATATTTTTGACTTTTAGTGAAACTCAGAAATGGGAGAATTCACTTGTGAGTTAGGTCACTATGGTGCAGAGTGTGGTCTCCAACCCCTGGGCCACAGACTGGTGCCAATCAGTGGTTGCTCCCACGCTCTTGCTGACCACTCAGTGGGGAGTGGGTGGCAGGTGAATAAGCAAGGTGTCATCTGGGTTTGCAGCCACTCCCCCTCACTCACATTGTCTCCAGCACTCTGCCTCTTGCTGGATCAGTGTTGGTACTGGATTGTCATGGGGACCCGTGCCCTATTGTTATGTGATTATTTCACTGCTTGCTGCAATGTGGTAGTGGTGGAAACAGGGTACATGGTGGATGTGGTGCACTTGGGTCATTCCAGTACCACCTCCCCCACAACCATCCATAGGAGAATTGTCTTCTACAAGGACAATCCCTGGTGCTGGGAAGGTTGGGGACCACTGCTATAAAGGAAGAAGGTGGGAGAGTTCACTAATCCTTACCTTCAGCACAGAAGCATGACCTACATAGCTGGTTCACTAGCTATCACCCTGGAAAATACAAAGAACTGGCCATGACTGGTCGAGGTAGAGCAAGTATGACAATCCCAGTCATAACCAGCAATGTATCATATTCTAGGCTCTGGACTAAGCATTTTATACAACATTGTCCCATTTAATCTGCTTAACAATGCTATGAAGAAGGTACTAATATCATTTATGAGGAGGAAACTAATTTCTCTAAGAGTCAAGGAAGTTAAGTCATTTGCCCAAGGGCACACAGCTAGAATGTGGTAGAACTGGGATTTGAACCTAGATGCATGGGTTTCAGAGCCTGTTTTCTTAATAGTGAGCCATGGTGTGCAGATACCAGGCCTGGTAGCTTCAAAGGAAGGGTGGGAATTGGAGTACAATTGCTGAGGCACACAGGCTCTGGTTGTTGGGTCTCTCTTTGTTGGCTCTCATTCTGCTGCCTCAGTCTCCTCATCTGTAGGTGGGCAGAGTACCTACTCGAGTGAGTCAGATAAAGCCCTAGCATAGCACTCCATACCTAGTCGGTGCTCAGTCCCTGGTTGGAGGGTTCCTTTCCTTTCTCCTTCCTCTACCTTTTGCCTTAATCTACCTGGTGGGAAAGGTTTCCCTGCCTCAGGAAGCAGGGGGAGGACCAGGAGGACTTTACCCTCTGTAGCAACTCTAAAATCCCTGGTTCCGTAAGTTCTTGCTGGATTTCAGGATTCTAATCCCTCTCTACTGTGCTTTTCATTGGGAGAACTTTAAATGATTTTATAAAAACTGCAAATGTACAAGGTAATTGAGTCTTCTGTTTTATTACCCTGAGCTGCCTGGACCTTGCCTGGCCTCCTCCTCACTCACTGAGCTGCTGGAATAAAGTTGGAAGTGTTTGTGCTGGTAATATATAGGACTTAATTAACCTGGCCTTTTATAGCATTTCCAATGGAGGGTTGGAACGAACTTCGAGGCAGCTTGAGAAAAGGGAAGGGGGGCCGGGGGTAGGAGAGTATATGTATGTACAATACTTGATGTTGTATTGTTTTTTTTTTTTCCTGTTCTTTTCTCCAGTACTTTAATCAGCATTTAATGACCCCGTTGAAAATTCATCATTCAGACAGAGCACTGGTGGAAAGGGCTGGAGGAGAAGCCTTCCTTCCTTCCTCTGTCCTAAGCCCTAGAGCAGGCCATGGTGTGGTGGCAAGTCACATTCCCAGAAACCCCCGAAAGAGGGTAATCCTGCTCATCTCAATCAGAAGACAATAAATGGACCTAACAAATGAACTGTCTTGCCGTTCCCTACTCAAGTGCAAACCAACCTAAGAGAGGACCGGTGAAGCATGTGCCCATTCCCAGGACCCAACACTGAGTTAATGTCCTGTCTCCCCTGCTCCTTCCCCCTTCTGCTTCTCAACCTTCCCACTTGAAGCCAGGCCTGAACTGGACACCTAAACCAACCCAGGAAAAAAGTGACTCCATTCAGGTCCATTCTGGGTGCAGGGAGATGGGCTTTTAA
This sequence comes from Tupaia belangeri chinensis, assembly GCF_000334495.1. Classification (NCBI taxonomy): domain Eukaryota; kingdom Metazoa; phylum Chordata; class Mammalia; order Scandentia; family Tupaiidae; genus Tupaia; species Tupaia belangeri. Next base: position 1,075,281 of record NW_006160155.1, read on the forward strand.
CTGCCAAGGTGCCTTCGAGTCTTACAGTCGTTACTTTCAGGAGACTTCCAAGTGAGGGCAGTTAGGGTAAGTGCCTCTCCCCGGCTGCCTGCTCAGACCATCGCACCACATACCGTGCCTCATAAATCCTGCCCTGACGCTTGCCGAGTGGTTACATCATCCCCAAACCTCATGCAACAATTCGATTTGGAAATAAAAAGGCAGGTGTTAATTGACTCACTCCCTCTGCCCCTTTGCGGTGCCCCTGACCCTCGATAGCTTTTAACCTCACAGTTAATAAAAGTTTGGGGCCCAGCCCCAACACAGTTCCTCATTCATTCTCTCATAACGTCAGCAAATTCTTCCTGAGTGAGTATAATGCACAAGTCATTGCCTAGACCTATTGGAGAGAAGGTTAGGTGGCCAAACGATGAACGAAAGCATTTAAAGTCTCAGGAAAGGCCACAGAGGATGCCCATGAATAGCACTGATTTGGGCAGCAGGTGCTGTGGGCTCCTAGAGAAAGCCTGGGTGCAGCCAGAGTTAGAGAAGCCTCCAGCTCTTCAGTCTGCCGGCCCAGCACGTATCCCTCCTCCAAGAGCACCCAGATTCTCCTCTGGGGAGTCCACATCTGTCACAAAGTCTTTGTGGTTCCAAATGAGGTTGAATAGCCAGTGTCCCCAGGCATCAGCCCATGAGTAAAGCTAGTCAATCAATGGGCTAGCCCCCTTGGCCACAGTGATTAGCTTAGCATGGACAGAGGACGGGAGCTGGGTCAATGGAAGCTATTGTTCCAACTCTTGGGAAGGAGAAGCTATATCTTTTTCCATTTGAGCTGCCAGAAGCAAGCCTGGAGCTGCTAGCAACCATCTTGTCCTTACTTGGGAAAGGCTTCTTGATCCTGAGTGTGAAGCCATCACTTCATACCCCCAAGGAAGAACCTCTGGTTTTAGGCCCCTGCTGTCTCTTGCACCACAGTGAGCAGCTCTTGATTTTTACATGTGTGTATTATCCCAGGGCCAAGTGACCCTCTGTCTACCTTTAATTAGTCCATACCCAGGACAGGTATTAAGGAAAGCAGAGCTGAGAAATGGAAAGAAAAGATGTCTGAGGGCATTGGGTGACTTGATCTAGCCCTGCCTAAGGCCAGGCAACTTCTGAAGCCAAATCAGTGGTTTGACTTTTTCCTCTGTTTATACTTGCTTCAGTCAGTTTCTTTATGATTTTCCATGGCTGATCCCAGGTGCAGGGACAAATCGGAAACCACTCTTCCTCTCCCTCAACCCAAGAGAGATGTGAGCTTGTTTTCATTTTCCCGTTTGTGATAGAGTCGGGCCCATTCAGGTCAGGGTCTGGCCAGGGAGGTCAGACTAGAGCACATACTTTGGGGGACAGTAGTTTTTTTTTTTTATCACTTCTTTTTTTTTTTTTTTTTTTTTTTTTGGGGGGTTTTTTTTTTGGTCCCAGGAGGTATGGCCATGCCACAGTCCCTTCTCCTCCATTTGTCTGTCAGGATTTTTGGTGCATATACATACACACACGCCTGGCATGTTTGCCAAGTCCCCAGATTTGGGACTCGATTGCTCCCTTGGCTATGTGGGGTTTGGCCGTCTTAACCGCCGTGCCACCTTGGCTGGCCCCCGGAGGGGATCGTTGTACATTATCGGTTTTCAGCTCAGTATTTCCCAGAATCCTTTTATTTACCTTTTCTGGTGTGACAGTAGTTTGGAAAGGTCCTGTTCTCAGTAATAGAAACATATTGGACCTTTCAAGTATTGGTAATGGACTGAGTTACACATTTATGGAGGCTTCCTCTGCACAGCGCTGTCGACTTTTAGAATTTTCTCCTGATGCAAGTGCCCAGTTATACTTCGCAAGATAAACTCTCCCTAAGATAAATGTCTCGTACAACTTTTCTCTAACGCTGGGACTAAGAACAGTCTTCTCCATAGATAAAATCAAGTTCAGTCCTGCCCTCCCACGTCTGATTTGACCTGTTAAATTTCCCCCCTGTTCTTCTGGTATCTTCTGGCATTTCACAGAACCTGGGTCATGGCTTCCTTCCTTCACGACTGGCAGAGACTCCTACATGTGGTGGTGAGAAGGCTGTGATGTCAGGGCATCTGGATTTCTGCCAAAATCTATGTGTTTGTCTTTTACTAAAAATAATATCTCAAACAAATTTAGGATCCACCAATAAAACCCTAAAGTCCTTTTTATTTGCTTCGAATTTGTTTCCCCTTTCTCTGTAATTTTTTTTTTTGAGAGATTTTCGCTATAGGGCGCGTGCGCTCGCCAGACAGACAGAGAGAGACAGAAAGCGAGAAATCACCCCCCAGAGGGGATGGTCACGCCGCAATCCCTTCTCCTCCATTCTCCTCTCGGGATCTTGGGCACGCACGCACACGCGCCCAGCGTGAGTTTTAAGCCACCGGGTCTGGGACACGAACCGCGGTCGACTACATGGGAGTCCAGCGACATAGCCATTACACTAACTGCTGGTTCCCGGGGACAGTAGTTTTTAAGGCCTGCACTTACGTGACTTTGGAAGTGAAGACCTCTTTTAATTTCTCTCTGGGGCTCCTCTCGCTTCTCTCTATTCCTGGCCCTGTTCAGGCTACAAGGGGTGTACCACTATCTGTCCCCAAGCCCAGCCTAAAGAATTCATTGTTGATCATTATTTTCCTTCCTCTTCCACACCTGGGCCTGGTCCCACTCTCTGCAGCTTGGAAGATAATGTTCCAAGTGGCCTGTTCTGGGGCTTTCACAGGTCAAACCAGGGCAGAAACCAACACAACTCACCCCAGCTCAAGTATTCTTTAGGGGTCATCAACCTACAGTGTCCATGTTTGAGAAGAGGCTCAGGCATAGAGAAATCAAATCAATGGAAAATCTTTAAATTAGGGTGGACTCAGAATACATTTGGGATATTAGATTTACTGTTCTCATTTTTTTCCCCTTTATCCATAATTTGGCTTATTTTAGGAGGAAATATTCTTCCTGGGCATGGACTAGTTTAAGGTAGACAGAGGGACAGGCACTTGAACCTGAGGAGATCCCACCTGGGATAATACACATGAAAACCAAGAAAAATAAAAACTGTTCATTGCAGTGCAGGAGACAGCAGGGGCCAGAAGCCAGAGACTCTCCCTTGACCCTATCAACTGGCTGTGCATCTCTGGAAGGAACTCTTTACCCCTCTGAGGAGTTATTTCCATTTGGAGAGTCAGACAATCTAGGATGAATCTAGAGTGATCTGATTACAATCCCAGCTCTTACTAACTTGGACAAGTCCCACTCTGAGGCAGTTTCCTCATCATTACTCCTCAACGAGAATCATAAAAGTGCTTTCCTCTTAGGGCTGTTTTATGTTCAGTGAGATAATGAAATGCTTAGCACAGGGCCTGATATAAATTCTTGTTGTTAATACTGTTCTATACAACAAGAGGGCATGTTAGGAGATAAAAACGATTGCCAAGTAGTGAGGTCTAATTCTAGACCCAGTCCCAGTGTTCTGAGAACTGATAGTCATTGTGTTCAGGACATTCAAAAACCAATGTGAATTAGACATCTACTACTAGCTCGCTGGGGGAAGAGCCAATTAAAGCATTTTCAACCTTTCAATTTCTTTCTTTCTTTTTTTTTTCTTTCTTTTTTTTGGAGAGGTTTTTGCTATAGGGCGCGTGCGCTCGCCAAACAGACAGAGAGAAACAGAGAGATAGAAAGTGAGAAATCACCCCTGGGGGGATGGCCATGCCACAATCCCTTCTCCTCCATTCTCCTCTCAGGATCTTGGGCACACACGCACACGCGCCCAGCATGAGTTTAAGCCACCAGGTCCGGGATGTGAACCGTGGTCAACTACGTGGGAGTCCAGTGACATAGCCATTACGCTAACTGCTGGTCCCCCTTTCAATTTCTTTTTAAATTTAAAATTTTCAACCTTCCTTCCTTCCTTCCTTCCTTCCTTCCTTCCTTCCTTCCTTCCTTCTTCCATGAGCTCAAGTGAGAGAGACAGTAGCCCCCATCAGAGTCCTCTCTGCAAGATCCGCCTGCAGCTTTAGTCAGCTCTGGACCATGTGGGTGCCTGGATTGTTCAGGAAGGTCTGTGGATCTGGAAACTTCCCATGTGGCTCAGCCTTGCAGCATTACTGCTGTGCCACTGTACAGGCTTTGCATTTTCTTCTTCAACATCTCTAGCCTACAGCAGCATCTCTATCAGGGCTCCTCTCTGACAGTCTTCATCCCGCTTCTTTATTTTCTGAATGGATGCCTTTTTAAAAATCCTACAAGGAAACTTGCACCCCTCAGATATACCATTCAGGTGACCCTTCAACTATTTACATTGTTCATTTCTCTTCAGATGGGAATCCTCTTCCCTAGGTTAGATCATCTGTACCTTGAAGGCTGGGACAGGTCTTGGACTTGTTGTTGCCCTCCTGAGTTGAGGTACAGAACAGGCCCTTCGACCTCAGTATCAGGCCTGAGTCTGATAGCTGCCCAGCAGGGTACTGTGTGTTTGAGCCTGGGAAGGACAAAAGAGAGGACATTCAGGAGGTTCCCAGGAACGAAGAAGCCTGCGGAATAATCAGAAAGCACTGGCACTTCCAGGGCAGCAGCAGTCAGAAAGCGCTGGGACACCTTGTGACCCAAAGTCCTTGCCAAGGCCACAGTGGTCTTGGGTAGCCTCCCCACCAGCCCCCAGGCTGTGCCTGAACAATGTCTGCTTCTTAATAAAAACAGCACCAATGCCAAGTGCTAACTCCTCTAGAGAAATAGCCCCATGCCCCTCGATCCCATTAACATTTCGCACCTTAATGCAGCCATATTTTTGGAAAGCCAATATGAGCTGAGTAGCTTATTGGTATGCAGCTCTGGCTGGGGTGGGGACTCCAAGGAGGGGGGCACTCTGCAAAGGGGATGTAATTAAGCCTCAGAATATTCAATATATGCCCCAAAAGGGGGGTACTTGGGGGAGCTAGAGCAAGAGCGATGGGCTTGTCCAGGAGGTTTGCATGCACAAAAGTTGACCGTTGCTGGGAAGTCCCACTGTGCTCTCAGCCTCGCTCACACCAAGCCCCCACCAGAGCAGGGCCACCCACTCACCCTTTGGGTCTCTAACTTCACATTTCCCCAGCAGACCCTATCGGCAGCTCTTCTCAGATAAAATACATCATCATTTGCTCCATTAGAAAATAAATGTATGGCTATATTATGGGATTTGCATTCCATTACCTTGGTTTGCATGCCATAAAACATTTATTACACCCTTGGGCTAAAGTCTTAATAATGACTGGGTGCGAGGCACTAATGTGGTGCTGGTCTTGCTCAGGAACCAGAGATTAATGCCTTTTGATGTCACCCAGCTAATAGTTGTGCTCACCAATTTGTCCCATCAGAAGACATTAGAGTCAGGCCCTGTGTGAGGGTGGAGGACCACTGCTCAGCATCGGCTGGAAGTCAGGGCTCCCCCTTCCTGCCCTCCTACCTGGTCTTGTTCAAAATGGTCAGAATGAAATCTCAGCATCCCCCCTCCTCGATCCCAGATTCTACTTCCATTCTCACCCCTAGCCTAGTAAGTCCCCACCCCTGGGCCTGATGAAGCTACAGCGAGAGGTTCAAATGGCTGCTTTTTTGCCAGACAGCAGTTGCAGCAATGAGTGCATGCGTGTGTGGGTACATGGGCACAGGCCTGCGTGCACACATGCATACACACACACCCCGCCCTTTCCTGTTAAAGAATTTATATGCCAGCCCTACCTTATTCAGCCTCCTATGGAAAGCCAGCAGCCCAGGAGGCTCGAGGCCACCTTTGCCGCATAGCGAGGCTAATCACAGCCCCTGGCCAGGGAGACAGGCCCAGCTGAGAGATGAGCTGTCCCTTTAGGACTGTACTGGGGATCTATTAAGTCCATGGTGGCTTGGTTGGAACAGCCCCCGGGGCCAGGCATTGGGGAATGATGTTCTGGTTTGTGGATCCTTGTGATTTTCTATGGGGTCCTGGAGCACTCCTCTTGACTAAGTCATAAGGTTAGAGATGCCTCTGACCTCTTTTGATTAAGACTGTGGCCAGAAGGTGACCAGCCACTCTACCTCCTTGCCTCTGTTTCTCCCTGTGTGAAGGATGGCATTTAATGTGTGTGCGTGCATGCACACATGTGTGTACCAAGAGTGCTCACTCTGGATTCTGCAACATGCAGGACAGTCACATGTAGTGAATAATTCTTCCCAGTCCTGCACAAATCTCGAAATGCTGAAAATCCCACACAGGTGACTGTGTTCTCCACAACCCTAGGGGGCACCATTCACTTACACAATGAAATAAATGGTTGTGCAGTGTACAACCTGTACAGCCATCAGAGAGGGCACAGGCTTGACAGTGATCCCCATGGAAAAACCTGTTCGCCATGGCTTGAGTCTAAACCTAGCTCTGTTTAACACATCAGCACAGAGTATTTTTGCACGATTCTAATACATGCCGAATTTTTTGAGAATGCAGCTCTTATGGACAGTTGGGGAGGAGAGTGGATTGTCCTCTGTTCTATACAGAACCTTACCAAGAATTGTTCATCATCTCAGAAACCACCATTCACGCGGACGCAGTGCTCATGGCACCAGCATGTCGCCCCATACCAGGCAACCTGACATCTGTCTCTTTGGGTGGCTTTATGTTTAGGTGCGAGCATTCTATTTCTTCATTATTCCTGAGCATATACATATTGAAATATATATTACTTTATTGGGATTTAGTTTCCTTTGATTTCCCTGTATTTTATAATTGGGTCAATATATTGACATTTTTGGGAACCAGCAGTTAGCGTAATGGCTATGTTGCTGGACTCCCACGTAGTCGACCGCAGTTCGCGTCCCAGACCCAGTGGCTTAAAATTCACGCCAGGCACGTGTGCGTGCATGCCCAAGATCCTGAGAGGAGAATGGAGGAGAAGGGATTGCAGCGTGACCATCCCCCCTGGGGGGTGATTTCTTGCTTTCTGTCTCTATGTCTCTCTCTGTCTGTCTGGCGAGCGCATGCGTCCTATAGCGAAAACCTCTCAAAAAAAAAATTGACTTCTTTGAAATTATGTGAATAGGTTGATTATATTATCTCTGCTTTTCATTCTGGGACAGTAAATGGGGTGTGACAAACTTGGTAATAAAAGGAGGCCATGGGTCTGATGGGTTAGGAGCTATGGCACAGAGAATTCCTGCCGTACCACCACCTCCAGGAAGCCTCTTCTGACTACTTTCACCCTGCACCCCCACTCGAAGTCTGCTTCCCCCCCGCTGAAATGAATGCTTTATCATACCTATTTTCCACTTTCTTCACACTTGATTATCTCTGGAACAATCATGTCGGTTGTGTCCCAATAGACACGTCAGCTCCCCAAGGACAGTCTTGAATAGGTCAGCTTTCATGGCCCTGCCGAGAGAGATCCTGGAGAAGGGGACACTGACTTGGCTTGCTGATCTGAAATACACAAATTCAGAGGCGACAGGACCACTGTGGGCAAATACCAGAGAAGGGCACCCTCATCCACGTACCACAAAGTCCAGAACACCTCATCTCTCAGCTTGAAAGAGATGGAGAGCCCCAAGATTCTAGAAGAGAGACTTTACGAGAGTCTCATCAAAGTAAAAATTCATGAGAAGAAAAAAATTAGTGAGAAATCACTGAAAAAAAAATAGTAAATAAACCTCCCAAGCCTGGGATTATTACTCGGAAATTCAATGACAAGACATGTGGAGGAATGAAAAAAATAATATTTTGTGGTGAGATAGGGACTTCAAAGTGACTTTTGCAGCAAAGAGGTGTCCTTCGTAAATGGGAAGACTGGCCACGCGCGAACAGGGTTTAGCTAAGTTAATGGATGATAGCGCCATAAAGGGTTATTAAGGGGAACCTGGCTCCTCTTAGGAGCTGCACTTGTGATATCTGGGAGATGATCACACTTTGCCAGGTCTCCAGTTATTTCCAGGGGTCCCTCAAATGGATGCAATAATTTACCTCAGCTGTTTTGTTTGCTTTTGTCAGAGGGCATGTGTGCTCGCCAGAGATGGGGGAAGGGAGAAAGCATCCACCCCGCTCGTGGGGAACTGTCCTGCCACAATCTCTTCTCTGTCTCTGTATCCTGTTGAGATCTGGGGCATGCACACACACAGGCTCAATATATTTCTCAGGTGCCGGGTCTGGGACTCAGACCACGGGGCTGGCCATGCGCAACCCAGCTGCCTTAACTGCCACGCCATAAAGCCAGCCCCTACTTCAGTTTTATTTTTTTAAAGAATTATTTATTTAATTTTATCTATTATTATTATTTTAAAATTGCTATAGAACACGTGTGCTCACCAGAGAGCGAGAGGAAAGAGAGAGAGAAGGTGAGAAAGCAAGCTGCCAGGTCCAAGACTCCAACTGTGGTAGGCCATGGGGAAGTCCAGTGTCTTAACCGCCTCACCAACTGCTGGCTCTTCACTTCAATTTTTCATGGAACAGAAAAAAAGAAGTGGTGAATCAGACGTACTTTTAAAAAGTCAAATTTTCAGTGTGTGTGTATTTTAGTTCAGAGGGAGAAGTTGTGGGTGTTCTAAGGTATTTTTAAGGTGGTTAGCTTTGTCTCTGGGGTTCCAGACTCAGGGGCTCGAACTAATCATAGTCACACCACTAAGTAGCTGGATGACCTTAGATGAGTTACTTTACCTCTCCTCTCCGTGCTTCGGTTTTCTCTCCCTCTGACATGGGGTTATGAAAATGAAATGAGTTAATAGGAATGAACTAGCATATCAAAATGCTTAGAGCAGCGTATGGCATATGGTGAGTACCCAATACATTTTTGTTGTGGTGGTTGTCATTACTTCCAAGAAAAGAGCCAGGTTTTATTAGTCCCCATTCCTTTCCTGAAGACAAAGTGATGAAGAGTAACTTTAGGAACAGAAGGGAGGAGCCATGGGAAGGATAAGTACCTCTCGCCTTCTCAGAGAAGACTGCGTGGGGAGTTCAAGGGCCCTGGTCCTCCTTCCAAATCCACTGCTCAGAGTAGCAAGTGCATTTGAAGTCGAGATTTGCCCCACGGCCCAACGATTCAGCTTGGTAGGGGACAAGGAGAGACTGCAGCGTGATGCAGGTATGATGCACGTACTCTGTATAGGTAATCTGTGCCACCCCAAACACTTGGACTGGAGAACACCGTGCTCAGGAGGGATATTCTGCCTCGGTCAGAGAAGCAAATGGGTTTAATCTCTTCTGTGCACAGCATTGTGTGCTAGCAGCTGCCTGGTTCATCCTGCTGGGGATTCTGAATCCACAAGTGGATGCAGGGGAAGGGATGCTAAGATCAGTTAGTGATGTCTTCCAGGGACGCAAGATACAGAAGCTGCCACTGGCTGGAGTCATCTTGCAATAGCCTGGCCCGAGGTAGCCTGGGTTTCCAGATGTGGCACCTACATGCCAAGTGATGGTGCAGCAGGGTGGGGATTGCCTGCTCCCGAGAGGCAGGCAGGTTGACTTCTCAGCTCTCTTCTGCCAGGCTTTGATGGCCCTGGGTAGATTACTCACTTAATGTCTGTCTTTTTCTCCACGTGTAAGTGCCTTAGCGGGATATCTGAGGGGTCCTGGGGGAATTGTAGGACTTTTGAACTGGAAAGGACTGGAACGGTTCTCCAGATATGGTCAGCACGCACTCCTACTCTGCTGCCCCCACAGTGTCTGAGCGCCAACCTGCCTTCCGGCTGCCGGCAGCTGCAGTTCTCTGCCTGAGTGCTTCCTCCAGCCATGGTGTGCCTTTACACAGTGGTTTGAGAGCTGTCCTCAACCAGCAACCAACAGGAGCATTGCATCAATGTCCTGGTTCCTGCATCCTGTGGGTGGGGATGAATGTTCTGCGTCATCTCCCAGAGTTCCCCATGGGGAGTAAGCTCCGGGTATCCACAGTGCTAGCATAGGCCACTTGCCATCTTTCCCTTTCTCAGTCACTTCCCTATGCCTGGGTGACCGCCTAAATAAACTAGTTGCCCCAGTCCTTATCTTAGGGCCTGCTTCTGCCACACTAAGGCAGAGGTTAGGTAGCTAGGCCACTTTGTGTTACTGAAGGGAGATCGCCGATTCCCTTGCCCACCAGAAGGCCATGTGCTCAGGGTTAATACGTGTCCGCCTATCAAGGCTTACATACAGCCCAGAAAGAATCAGAACATTTTCATCATTAGGAAGACATTCCCTCCCCTAACTCAGGAAATGATTGTCTCCATCCCCATCCCTCTACCCCCCACCCGGAAAATCTTGTCGTAGGTAGAAGCCTCTATGATGAGACCTCCCTCTGGCTTTTCGCTCACTAGCCGTCTGTTCCTAATAACCCCACCCACGCACTGGAGCCTCTCTGACTTGATATTGCAGGACGCTGTCACTTGAAATTAATTGCAACTAATTAAAAATGATCCGGTTAGGACAATTGCACAATGGCGCTCCGGAGACTGCTTCATTCCCAGAGGTTTGGTGGCGTTGGCGCGGCTGCAGCCCCAGTCTGCCGGACGGGGCCATACATCATCGTGTCATTTTACATTGTTATTTCTCTGAAAGCAGCAATTTAAAAGAGTCTCAGATGAACCTTGAGCAACTTCGTGCTAAAAAGAAAAATGTTACTGTCCAATATCTGTAAAATATAACATATAGGCTCAAAGAAGCCTCTTGACATGAAAAGCAGCCTTAAGTTTGTGCCACGATTTGCATGTAATATATAAGGTTGTAGTAAAAGGACCCACAAAGCCAGCAGTGGCTGCAGAGCATCGATCCAAGGCCCTTTTGTTCAAACTGGGTCATCTACTGTTCCTGGTTATTATTTTATCACAGCCATTCCTCATGTAAGGTGACAGGACCGCGTCTAACCCACTGGGTTCTGGGTCCTGCTGTCCTCTCCCCCTTGTATAAAAGATCTGGGTCCTTCCCAACTCTGATTCTGAAAGCATTGTGAGACCCCCTTGGTTCTGCAGGTTTCTGAGCTGATCCCAGGGACAGCAGTTGTGGTGGGAAGTCAGTTCTTGGGCTTGGAGGGGGGCCAGTAAACATGGGGTTGGGGCAGCACAACCGACAAAGTGGCTGGGAAGCCCCAACACCTAACTGGAAGAGAGTGCAGGTGGCTCAAATGAATTTTAGCTTCATCCCCTGAGCTACAAATGATTCCTATCAGGCCTCCTGCTGCCTAGCTAGCCTCTGTGGTCTCCATGGCACCCTCTGGACCTCTCCACATCACCTGCACAGGGGAGAAGCAGGTGTTTTTGAGCAGAAAGGGGTATATTAGAAAAGAAAAAAAAATAATGCTCTGACTCATTCTGAGTTGTTTAAAAAATGAGGTGATTTTCAAGGGCACCAAGAAGAACAAATCTCTGTAAAATAAAGAGCAAAAAGTTCCAAAAACATCAAGATCTTTAAAATTGGAGGTCCAGGAGAAATAGAAAAGACTAGAGAGATGAGATGAAAGGATAAAATACAGTAAGCAGATATGCAGACGAATCTTATATAATTATTAAAATTTGGTTTGGGCTTCCTGAAGGCCAAAGCAAAAATGAAAAATAAGAAATATGGTTAATTACAAATGTCATAAATTCTTTAATGCAATTTTTTTTTTTTTTTTTTGAAAGATTTTTTTTGCTATAGGGTGCCATGCACTCATAGGAGAGACAGAGGCAGAAAGCAAGAAATAATTCCTCAGGAGGTTGGTCATGCCACAATCCCTTTTCATCCATCTTCCTCTTGGAATTTTGGGCATTCACACATGGGCTCCTGGTGTGAGTTTCAAGCCATTGGGTCTAGGACTTGAACCACAGTCAACCATGTAGGAGTCCACCACCTCAACCACCATGCCACCTGCTGAAGGTAGAGCATTCATTTGGACAAATCCTGCTGTCCCCATATTATTATTATTATTATTATTATTATTATTTTAAATTGCTAGAGCGTGTGCACTCACTAGAGAGAGCAGGAGAAAGGGAGATTACCCCTTACTGGGGCATGATTGCACCACAGTTCCTTCTCCTCTGTCTCTTCATCCTGTTAGGATTTGGGGCACACTCACCCAGGGTATTTTCAATGCCACCAGGGCCAAGATTCAAACCCCAGCTGGTTATGTGTGATTGGGCTCCCTTAACTGCTAGGCAATGTGTCCAGTCCTCTACAACTTACTTTTTTCCCCACTTCATAATTTATTGTAAACAACTTTTCCTAATAGCAAGTAATGTCTCCCTGTTCCTGGTGACGGATGTGCAGCATACTGCTATACAGACGTGGTGGCTTGAAACATGCTGGGCATGTGCGTGTGTCCAAAATTCCAGGAGAGTGGAGGAAAAGAGATTGCAGCCAGCCTTCCCCCTGGGGGATGATTTCTCACTTTCCTTCTCACTGCCTTTTTCTGTCTCTCTGGGTGAACACACATGCCCTATGACAAAAAAAAAAAAAAAAAAAAAAAAAAGGTAGAACATTTTTTTCTACTTTTAAAAAAAAGCCAAACCCATGGCCTAGAGGTTAAGGCAGTTGGTTCCTATTTGGTTGACTGAACAATTTGAATCCAGGTCCTGCAGGCTTAAAACACATGTCAGGTGGGGCCGGCAGGTGGCGTGGTGGTTAAGGGTGCTGGACTCCCACATGGCCGATGATGGTTCGAGTCTCAGACCTAGAGGCTTGCTTTCTTTCCTTTCTCTTTCTCTCTCTGTTTCTTTGGAAATATTAAAATAATAATAATAATAATAATAAATAAAGTTAAATAAAATAAAATAATTTTTTAAAAAATGCCAGGTGTGAGAATGAGCATGCCCCAAATCCTGACAGGATGTAGAGATGGAGGAGAAGGGATTGCGCTGTGACCGTGATCCACTGAGGGGTGCTTTCTTCTGATCCCTCTGCCTGTCTCTGGTGAGTACACGTGCCCTTTGGCAATTAAAAACTAATAATAATAAAAATAAAATACATGGGTATAGAAAATTTTTAGAAGGACACATAAGAAACCAGTAAGAATGTCTAACCTTAGGGGAGAGGGAATTTATGGTTCACTCAACTCTTTCTACTGTAATTATGTATTTCTTTTAGAATTTAAAAATAAATTAAAAAAAGTTAATCAAAGGCCAGCTTGTGGTGTGGTTGCTAAGGTGGCTGGATCCCGCATGGTCAACTATGTGGTTCAAGTCCCAGACCTGGTGGCTTAAAAAGCACACTGACTGCGTGGGCATCTGTGCTCAAAATCCCGACAGGAGGGAGAAATGGAAGAGAAGGGATTATGGCATGGCTGCACCCATGGGGGGGAGGTGCTTTCTTCCTTTTCATTTCCAAAATTAATTTCTGTAACATTTTAATAAACATAGGTAGTTAGTTACTTTTACAATGTTTTAGTCTGTTCTCTGTTTCTAATAACAGAAAGCTGCAGACTGAATAATTTATTATTTAAAAAAATTTTTTGAGAGAGTTTTCCTTCTCTCTTCTTTCTTTCTTTCTTTCTTTCTTTCTTTCTTTCTTTCTTTCTTCTTTCTTCGTCCTATTGTCCTTTCTTTTTTTCTTTCTTTCTCCTTCTTTCCTTCCTTCTTTCCTTCCTTCTTCCCTCCCTCTTCCTTCCTTCCTTTCTTTCTTTCTTTCTTTCTTTCTTTCTTTCTTTCTTTCTTTCTTTTTCTTTTTTTCTGAGAGATTTTTGGTATAGGGTGCATGCACTCACTAGAGAGACAGAAAGTGAGAAATCACCTGCTGGGGGATGACCATGACACAACCTCTTCTCCTCCATTCTTCCCTGGAGATTTTGGTGGAGATTTTGGGCACACACACACGCACTCTATGTCAGTTTGAAGCCGCTAGTCCAGGACTTAAACCATGGTCAACTATGTGGGAGTCCAGCAATGTAACCATTACTCATTCTGGTGGTTCCTTTTTTGAGAGATTTTTGCTCTAGGGTGCATGAACTCACCGAAGAGACAGAGTGAGGCAGAGAGACAGAAAGGGAGAAATCATCCCCCAGGGCCACACCTCAATCTCTTCTCCATTCTCCTCTCGGAGTCTTGAGCATGCATGCATATGTGCCCAGCATGAGTTTTATACTGCTGGGTCCAGGACTCGAACCGTGGTTGACTATGTGGAAGTCCAGCAATGTAACTACTATGCCATCTGCTGGTCCCAAGCAGCATAATTATCTATATAATTGTTCAGAATAATTTATAAAGAAGAAAATAATTTGTAAAGAAGAAATAATTTACAAAGAAGAAAAGTTTCAAGATTTGTTTAGCTGACAGTTCTGGAATTCTGGAGTTGAAGTGACATATCTGGCTGGGAGGGACTTTTTGCATATTTCCAAGGTGGCCTAGGACATCACTTGAAAAAAAAAGAAAGAGCTGGTCTCTCTCCCTCTCATTATAAAGTCACTATTATTTGATCATGTGGCCCATCCTGATCACTTCTCTAATCCTAATTACTTCTCAAAGGCCCCACCTCTTAATATCATAGTCATATTAGGTTTCACCTTTTTCTTTAAAAAGTTATTTAATTTAATTTAATTTATTCATTCATTTATTTTAATTTGACCAGAGAGAGACACACACACACAGATAGAGATAGGTAGAGAGAGAGGGAGAGAGAGAGAGAGAGAAAGAGAGAGAGAGAGAGAGAGAGAGAGAGAAAGCGAGAAAGCAAGCCACCAGATCTGGGACTCAAACCATGGTCAGCCATGTGGGAGAGTCCAGTGCCTTAACCACCACACTACCTGGTGGTCCCCTAGTTTCACCTTCTTAATACCATCACAATAGCAGTCTAATTTCAGCACCTGAATTTTGGGGGGACACATTCAAACCACAGCAAATAATAATTTTGAAAAATGTTTATGCCATAGGGCATGTGCACTTGCTGAAGAGAGACTGAGAAAGGGAGAAATCACCTCCAGGGGGAATGGCCACACCACAATCCCTCCTCCTTCATTCTCCTCCAGGGATTTTGGGCACACACACACATGCGTCCATTGTGATTTTCAAGCTGCTGGGACTCACAACCTTGGTCAGCCATGTGGGAGCCCAGCAACCACCATGCCACCTGCTGGTACCAATAATAATATTGTTTAAATGACACTTTCAGTCAACTTGAGGGATTGTTAGTTGACTGCTTTTTTTGAAAATGAACAAGCCTGTGACCAGTAGTTGGCATATTGGCTGTGTCACTGGACTCCGATATAGTTGACCACGGTTCAAGTCCTGGACCCTGTGGCTTAAACTCACACTGGGCGCATTTGTGTGCATGCTCAAGATCCCTAGAGGAGAATGGAGGAGAAGGGATTGCAACATGGCTATCTCCCCTGGGGCGTGATTTCTTGCTTTCTGTCTCTCTGTCATTCTGGCAAGTGCACATGCCCTATAGCAAAAAATCTCTCCAAAAAAAAAAAAAAAAAGAAGAAGAAAAGGAAAATGAACAATCCTAATCAAGACTTGCCCACCAAATGAATGTTCTACCTTCATAAGGCAATAGACCAAAAGAGAGAATCTGTAAGCAAAAAATAATTTTTCTTAAGGAAGTAGTTGATGGGGCCAGCAGATGACATAATGGTTATGTCACTGGATTCCTATGTAGTTGACTGCAGTTCTACTCCTGGATCCAGCAGCTTAAAACTCATGTCATGTGAGTACACGTGCATGCCCAAAATCCCAAGAGGAGAATGGAAGAGAAGGGATTGCGGTGTGGCCATTTCCCCAAGGGGGTGACTACCTCGGGAGTGATTTCTTGCTTTCTGTCTCTCTGTCTCTCCAGCAAGTACACACACCCATAGCAAAAAGAAAAGTAGTTGACTGTCTATGCTGGCACACAAATGAATAAATGATCTTGACAGTAACATCCTGGCCTCCTAAAGTGCTGATGCTTACCTGAGAAGGTTCTTGTGGCAGACTATGGTGGCTGGTGTGCTTTAAAAAAAAAGGGCCTTTAAAAATTTCTGTAGTTTTATGGTGAGATACATTTGAACTATTAACCAATATTATAACGATTTTGTTTTTTTCCCTCCCTATGTCTCTCCCCAAGACTCCTTTAAGCTGGGCTGTTCTAGACTGACTGCCTCTGGGAAGAGGGAGCAGCAGAAACAGAAACAAAAGGCTCATCCTGGCTTTCCACTTATAAACACTTGCTCTCAGGAAGAAGTGGAGGGCAGGAAAATGGTCCCAGGGAAAGACAAAACAATGACCTGAGAGCATATCTGGGAGCTTTTACTGCATATTTTGTTAATACAAAACTGCTCATTATAGAAGGAGAGACTTTCATATTCAAGAACGTCATGTTTCAAAATGAGAAATCAGGAAAGACACGATGGTGGTGATGGAGGGGGAGATGGGCAAGTAACTTAGTGGCGTTTGGACAGAGCAGCATGATCAGGTTTGTCTACCCAACTAGAGACTGAGGCACCCAAAGGCAGAGACAGCCTCCAATGGTAGGCTTAGGTTTTCTGCAAATACCTGCATGACTCAGTGAATGAATGCAACCCTAGGCTCAGCCTGGCCAGGGCACCTGGAAATGCCTTCTGCCCAGGACAGGGTTGTTTAATGGTTTTAACCAACTACTGGGAACCATCTGCCATGGGAGGGGACGAGTAGATCAGTTTTCAGAGATAACGACAGGATCATCTCAGGCTGCTATGGGCAGCATTCCCCTCCCCAAAGCCGAGTTCCCTGGACCATGTTCCAGTTCAGTAGGGTTCAGGGGTGTTTACCCAGCTGGAGCCCTGTCTGGTCCCCATGGCAGCCCAGACACATTTTCATTAGCATCTTGGGGGCACTTTCTTGTCCACTCCTTTGTTTGCCCAATAGGCAGAAAGCCCAGAGAAGGCAAAGACCTTTGCTTGTTCACACACACTTCAGATGAGGGGTACTCAATTTCTTTGGATCTCCACAAGGACTTTGTATATGCTGAAATGTAGGTCACATTATCACATATCAAAAGTAAGTAAATCGTGGGAACCAGCAGTTAGCGTAAAGGCTATGTTGCTGGACTCCCACATAGTCGACTGCGGTTCGCGTCCCGGACCCGGTGGCTTAAAACTCACGCCGGGCGCATGTGCGTGCGTGCCCAAGATCCCGAGAGGAGAATGGAGGAGAAGGGATTGCGGCGTGACCATCCCCCCTGGGGGGTGATTTCTCGCTTTCTGTCTCTATGTCTCTCTCTGTCTGTCTGGCGAGCACACGCGCCCTATAGCGAAAACCTCTCAAAAAAAAAAAAAAAAGTAAGTAAATCATGGGGCCAGCGGATAGCTTGGTGGTTGGTTAAAGTGCTGGACTCCTACATGGTGGACAGATTTGAATCCCAGACCTGGTAGCTTAAAAATCATGCCAGGTGGGAACAGCAGTGGGCGTAATGGCTATGTCATTGGACTCCCATATCGTCGACCACAGTTCGAGTCCTGGACCTGGTGACTTAAACTCACGCCAGGCGTGTGTGTGTGTGTGTGTGTGTGTGCTCAAGATCCCAAGAGGAGAATGGAGGAGAAGGGATTGTGGCCTGGCCATCCCCCCTGGGGGATGATTTCTCACTTTCTGTCTCTCTGTCTCTCTCTGTTTTGCTGGTGATCACACGCACTCAATAGCAAAATCTCTCCAAAAAATAAATAAAAATCTAAGTCATATTGTCTCATGTCCTCTGCATCAAAGGCCTTCCATCCCCATCAGGGTCTAATACTCTGGCCCCTTCTTATCCTTCTGACCCTTTTCTGTTAATGACCTTCTCTCATTTTCTCCAGTCATGCTGGCCTCCTAGCTGTGTGTCAGACTCGCCAGACATATTCCTTCCCCAAGGTCTTTGCACTTGCTACCTCTTCCTAGAACATTCTTTCACCTGGCTTACTCTTTCATCTCCTTCAGGTTTTCATCCAAAGGTTAATGAGGCCTTTCCTGACACCTCTGTCTCCATTTAAAATCAAATTCCTCTAATGCTGTCCTCCCAACCTCCTCTGTAGCACCCGTTACCATCTGGCATGTTGTGTATTTTCTTTACTCACTGCTTGTCTTTCTCCTTTGTATAGCTCTATGGGCTGCCCCATGGCTTGGTGGCTAAGGGAACTGGATCCCACATGGATAATCATGTGGTTTGAATACTGGACCTGGCGGCTTAGAAAACACACTGGGCACATGTACCTGGGTGCCCCAAATCACAATAGGATAGATGAATGGAGGAGAAAGAATTGCAGCATGACCACACCCTACTGGGGGATGCTCTTTCCCGCTCTCCCTCTCTTTGTCTGACTCTGGCAAGTGCACATGCTGTCCAGCAAATAAAAGAAAAAAAAGTGTGTGTGTGTGTGTGTGTGTATTTCATGGGGACAGAGGGTTTTCCCCCCATTTATTCTCTATTGTATCCCTGTACCCACAGTAGCATCTGGCATAAAATATGTGCTCAATATGTTTGGGCTGAATGAATAAATGAATCTGTTTGTGTGCTTTACAGGCAGGTGAAATTGAACAATGCAACTCTGCCAGTGAAACCAATGGCAAATTGATGCTGGCCCAGGGCAAAGGAGGGATAAAAGGTCCAAATTTGGTTTGAATGTAAGGGTCCTGCCAGGCCAAGGAGTATGCAGGCTGTATCCCGCCACCCCCACTAGGGTGCTCCTTGAGGGCAGGAGCCATCACCCCACTCTCTATTATCCCCCAGTTCTCAGCTCAGTATTTGGCCTGTGACAGGCGCTCAGTTGTCGTTTGCTGAATGTGCCAATGCACCGAGGCGCCGGGAGCTGAGGGGAAGTGGCTGGCACTTTCAGCTGCAGGGGACAAGCCATCATCAGATGCAGATATATCATCTGGCTCTTGCCTCAGCCCTGGCCCCTGGCCAGCGTTTCCCAAAATGTGCTCTGTAGATCCTCAGTGTTAACAGGTGTTAGGGAGTGCAGTAAGTGCTAAGTGGGAAAAGGGCTCTGTGATCAAATAAGTTTGGCATTAAACAAAGTTAACCAGATTTCCTGACTTTGGGACTCTTCAGAGTCTTTAATATGCAAATATAAACGATAAGTCCAAGAGGAAGCTTACTTTTTTTTAGACGATAGAGTCTCATTATATTGCCCAGGTTGGCCTCGAACTCATGATCTTCTTGCCTCAGCCTTCTGAGCAGTTATGATTATAGGTACACACCACTGCACCCAGTTTGGGTTTATGTTTTAAAAATTTCTCCCAAGGGCCAGCAGGAGGCATGGTAACTAGGGCACTGGACTCCCACATGGCTGACCATAGTTTGAGTCTTGGGCCGGCAGCTTGCTCTCTCACTTTCTCTCCGTCTCTCTCTCTGGGGAGCGCATGTGCCCTATAGCAAAAATTAATAAATAAAATTAAATAAATAATTCTTTAAAAAAAATTCTCCCAAACTCTCTGACCACAGAACCTATTTTTCAGGCAGGCAAGTATCCACAGAGTTCTCTTTGGGAGACACTAGCATATCAGATTTTGGAGGGAATCTGGTGCACTACTTCTTCCTTAAAGGGGAGGCATCGAAAGAAGGGAAGTCCAGAGAAGGAGAAGGATGTACTGCAGGTCACACAGCAGGTCAGAGGTGGGGCGGGGGCTAGAATCCAACCACTTCATTCTCCAGGACACATGCTGCTTTTGGTCTTGACCTCTGGGGTTCTGGACCTTGTTTTAACAGGACTGCTTTGCTTATTTGCACTTAAGGAGGCCCCCAAACTTAGAAGATGAATGCGTTGTGGAAGTTCCACTCCTGACCTCACTTTCTGTTCTGGCCTCTGTTTTCTGTCATGACCCAACTCTATTGGGCCTGAGAGCTCAATGTTTCCCACTCACATCTCCCTCCCTGCCCTCTCTGCCCCTCCCTGGCTTAGAGGTTCCTACCCCAAAACTCCGGTTTTCAAAATGTGGTCCTAGAACCAGTAACATCAGCATTTCCTGGGACCCTGTTTGAAATACAAACTCTCTGGCCTCACTCCAGACCTGCTGAATAAGAAGCTCTGGGGTGGGGCCCAGTGATCTGTATTTTAATAGGCCCCCAGGGAGTCCTGACTCATGCTGAAGTTTGGGAACCACTGTCCTAAACCAAACTAACACAGACCAAGCAGCTCTGAAAGGCCTTTCCCAGGCCCCCAATGAGGAGGCAACCCCCAAGCCCCTTTGGAAAGCTCAGGGAAAACCCAGGACACAAAATCTCTAGAGATTCTTATAGCTCAGTGGGCTCCAACCACTTGAACTCAGTGCTACCTAAATCCTGAAGTTAATTTACTCTCTGCATTATTTCATTAGTTGGCCTAATCGATAGATGCAATTTGACAAAGCATAGGCCTGGGCTCGTGAGTTTTTCAGGCTCCTGTTGTATCTATCAAACACCTACCTCTGAAATAAATCACAGCAGGAGGAGGGCAATATGAAGCATGCTTGAGGGGTCTGGATGTGTCTGGAGCTTTCCTCAGTCCATGTGGGCTGGAGTGGGGGCTTTTTAGGGCATCAAGTGAGGTGCCTTGGTCGAGTGCAATGGCAGAATTCAGGCATATTTTCTTCCCAAATCCATCTGCATCGTGGATTTCCAGGTTGATGTAGACAGGTGGGGTTTTCTTAAAGAAATGGTGATGTTGGCCAGCATTGGTGGTGCAATGGTAGCACATCTATGGCGCTGGACCTGTGGAAGGACGTCCCAGGGCTGTATTTGGAGGTTTCCCTTTGTGTCGGGTGTGTGGCCACATGCCTGTAATTTGGACTGGCTGAGGCTGGGGTGGATCACAGCATGAAGACTCTATTAGAGAAACTTCTCTCTCATGCAATAAATTAAAAAAAATATATATATTTATTATTTATCTTCAACTTGGTGAGAGAGAGGAAGAGAAAGAGAGAGAGAAAGCAAGACTCTAGGTCCAAGACTTGAACTATGGTCGGCCATGTGGGAGTCCAACACCTTAACCACCACACCACCAGCTGGCCCCATGAAATCAATTTTTTAAAAAAGAAAGAAGTGGTGATCACAGAGTTGCTGCACCGAGTAATTCCAGGGGAGGCCATTGTGCAAGGTATGGTCTGCACAGTAACGCATGGAGGCTCCGGAACCCCCGATCTCTGCTGTCACCCCTTTTTCTACCCTTGACTGACTGCACAGGTAGACAGAAGGGTGGCTGGAACAAGGTGGGTTGCTAGCTGCTTGCCACCAAGCAATAAAAGCCCTGAAGGTCTCCAGATTGCATCTCCTGTCACTGTCCTGCCTCCCGCTGCTCCTGAGGGAGGAGGTAGACAATTTGGGCACCCACTCACCCACCCCTCCCTCCCTCTCCGCCTCAGCTGAGGGCAGCAGTGCTGTCTACTACGGCAACCCTCCATCCATCCTCGTCGTTCAGAGGCCTCTGAAAGTATGCCTGTCAATATAATGCACAGCCTGTTGAGGGGAAGTGACATTTTGAATAGTGGACACTTTTCTGGGAGCATTCATCCTAGGTCAGCCTCATGATAAATAAATACATTTGGCATTTGAAGTCAGCAGACAGGATACAACAACCCAAACACAAGCACAGATGCACACACCATAAGGCTAAGTCAATGGGGTGGAGGTAGGATGTGAGAGGGAGGACCCCCGGAGCAGATTCGGGGGAGTTTACTCCCTTTCTTCCTGCTACCTTTAGGGAAAACAGGAAGCAGAAGCTGCCATTTCTCTTTATCCTTGAACCACAAGGGGCTCCCCTCTTCTTCTCACCCCTTCTGTTCCTCACCTGTCCCTTTCCACCATTCCCAAACCCTGTCCCAGTCTTAATTACTCCTAACAGTGCCCTAAACAAGGTATTTATAAGGCTTACTGCGTTTGTCTTCCCGTTCCTATTAATAAAGTCTGGGAATGTAGGGAAGAAATATGGGTGGGTGACAGGGTTTTTAATGGTGCCTCACCTTAAATGCATTTTAAAATATGTAAATCAATAAAAAAATTATTTGTAATAGCAGCCTAAGAGTGTTGGTTAGCCTGGCGCAGAGTGAAATGCATGCTACAAGCCCTATTACCATACATCCTGGGAGCTGTAGTTAGGATTAATCTGTCAAAGGGGATGGTTTAGTGTTGATGAATATGACATGTGACCATTAACGATGTTGATTTTATCTCCCGAGATTAGCATGATTTACTTCGGATGGATAATAATGTCATTTGCTTGATGCAGTAGATCTGTTTACGAGCTGATTAAATTGTAAGGCCTTGCCTCATTTCATGCTATTTGGTTTACAGCTTCATTACCACAATCACAAAAGCTGGGGAAATGTCCCACATTCCATGTCACAATAAATCACTGCCTCACGTTGCCGGGATGGATTTGAGCAGTTCTGCCCAGCACGGACCATTTTTGGCTCCCCACTAATCTGTGATCCAGAATACATTAGGGGGATCTTCAGGAACACTGGAATGAGAAGGGGCAGGAATCCTCTCGGATCTTTTAATTGAGATTAAGGAAGTCCTTGAGTAATTAGCTGTAACAAATTACCTTATTATTTAGACAGTGAAGTCACTGTTTTTGTTGCAGGGATGATTACCATAAATATGCAGAAAAATGACACTCGAGGAACCATGGGGAGCATGGAAGCAAATTTCACTTTCACCCTGTGATCTTTTGTTCTGAGAGAAGGGCCACCTACCGGAACGCCAGGTGTGCAGGGGACACTTGTCCTCCCCTGCGCTTCTTCAAAGCAGAGTGGGAGGGGGTATGCACCACACACCGCAGGCTAGCCCCCTCGGCACCTTTGGATGGGAAGTGGCTGAAGCAAAGGGAAGAGAAGTGTGTGAACCTCAGAAATGTTTGCTCCATGGCGACGGATAACACAGGCCTGAAATGACGGTCCATATTTTCAGAACCCTGAAGAAGTTTGGAGCCCTTACCATCTCCTAGGTCCTGCCCACTTACATAACCCTATGAGATGGGGACTGTTATTCTCATCCCATGTTACAGATGTGAAAATGAGCATGAGTGATGTCCTCAAGGTCACAGTGACAGAGCTGAAATCTGTAGCCAAGCAGTGGAGCCTGGAGCTCCGTGCATACCTACCCACTACTAATGCAGACCTACCACAGGACTTAGGGTGAGCAGGCAACGTTTCAGGAGTTGTGCATCTTACTACAGAATGGTGAGCCTGAAGGGACCCTGTCTGTGAAGGACTCAGATCAACAGTGTTCAGGAGCACTGAGCCAGGTGTTGAGCGGAAACTTTACTAAGGTGTCCCAATAAGCAGAGTCAAAGAGGTAAGACAATACGTCCTCTAGCATGGGCCTTCAGAAATAGAAAGCAATCATTTCCAAAAGTAAAGGTGGCTTCTCAGCTCAGACTGTCCCTGGGACACCAGAGGGTAAAGAGAAGAAAATGTGGGCCTCTGAAAATTTTGCAGAAGAGGTAGTACCATTCCAAAGCTCCAAGCAATGTCACCTCTGAACTTGAGACCTGACCCTGCAATGTCTATATTCCTTAACCAGAGCCCATTATTGTCCCCTTATGGCAGAGACACTCGTAACCCTCCAATCTCTCTTATCTTCTTTTTCCTATATTAGAACTCTGATTTGTAATTGATTTTAATTAAATAAAGACTTGATATCCCAGCCTTCTTCTAGCTGGGGGGGTCTTGTGACCAAGTTCAGGTCAATAAAATATAAGTGGAGGTATCACGGGCAACATCTGGGAGGGGTATACTTCTCTCTTCTTTTTGCTGGCTTGATTGCAGACATGATAGCTGGCGCTCCAACAGCCATAATAGATCACGTGAGGTGGATAGTGAAGCAACAAAATAGAAGGGCCCTGGAATCTCTGACAACTTTATGGGTCTGCCTCATCAGTCCTGGATTACCTGCCTCCAGATTTCAATTTTATGTGTGAGAAAGAGAGAAATTCTTTTTAATTTTCTGTCACTTACCACAGAACCTAATTCTAAAGGATAAATTCATAATTCAGCCATGGGCCAAACTAGTGGCAGGTCTTTCTTTTTCTTTTGAGAGGTTTTTTTTTTTTTTTTGCTATAAGGTGCGTGCGCTCGCTAGACAGACAGAGAGAGCAGAGAGATAGAAAGCGAGAAATCACCCCCCAGGGGGGATGGCCACGCTGCAATCCCTTCTCTTCCATTCTCCTCTTGGGATCTGGGGCACACACGCACGTGCGCCCAGTGTGAGTTTAAGCCACCGGGTCTGGGACTCAAACCGCGGTTGACTACGTGGGAATCCAGTGACATAGCCATTACATTAACTGCTGGTCCCAAGTGGCAGGTCTTCCTTCACCTTGGCTTCTAGCAAACTGCTCTGGATTCTCTGGGTTGGAAGTTCAGCTGGGCTGCCACCCTTGATTTGCTCATGATGTCTAGATACTGAGTCAGGAGAGCCAGGGGCCCATGACTCTAGTCCTATAACCTGGGAAGATGTTGAGTTTCCACACGAGAGCCCCCATGCTCTCTCTCTGAGATTCCTTTCCATGCCAGCACATAACTTGCAGCCCCTTGACAGAGCCCCCACCCATCTAGGGCTGGAAGAGACCAAATTCTCTGAGCAGGCTCAGTGGTAAGCTCTGTTCTAGAGTGCTGCTCAGCCTGTACCCCTCCCAGTGTCAGCCCAATCTTCTTCTCTTCTTTTTAGAATTATTTTATTTAACTTTATTTATTTAATTTATTTATTTTAATTTGACAAGAGACAGAGTGTGTGTGTGTGTGTGTGTGTGTGTGTGTGAGAGAGAGAGAGAGAGAGCGAGAGTGAGAGTGAGAGCGAGAGAGAGAGAGATGGAAAGTGAGAAAGCAAGGTACCAGGTCTGGGACTTGAACTGCAGTTGGCCATGTGGGAGTCCAGCACCCTTAACCACCATACCACCTGCCAGCCTCTCAATCTTCTCCTCTTAAAGCCCCAGTTCCTTCCTAGGTCAGCTACCTTGCCTCTGCCCTGGAGTATTCGGACCTCCAGAGCCTTCCAGGGCAGAGGTTGGCCCACCTGAGGTCAGCCCACCTAAGCCCGTGGCCACTGCCTCTGCTGCCTGCTCAGACCTCAGCTTTTCCTGAACTCTGTGGGCCACCCAGAATGCCCCTACCCAGGCAATCTTGAAGTCACTTAGTCCCTCAGTCAGCTCCTTGGTCATTAATTGCTAAACAACTAGTCACTCACATACTTGGGCCTTTGATTAGGTGCTCTGCTGCTTTATCACTGCACCACATCATTTGCTCATCTGTTCATGTCAGCCATTCACTGAGCGGCTACTCTGAGCCAGGCCTGTGCTGAGTGTTGGTGGGGATAAAGGTACACGTGGTGTGAAACCGTTCTCAGCCAGCCAGGCTGCCAGCCCATCCAGCAGCCACTGATTTGGTAGTCTGTTGGGTGCTTAACTGATGTATTGGTCAATCAGCATGCCAGCTATTTGATCAATGGCAAGACCTTTGCTCTGGTGGGCACTGGTCCTAGGGCTGGACTTTCGAGGTGCAGAGCATCAGTCTATTCTTCAAGGGGTTTAGAAGCCTCAAAGCTTCCAGGAAGAGATGCTCTTGAGCTGTAATGGCAGTCAAGGAGTTTGGGACCATTCTGGTTTCTATGTGGACTGGAAAGCCTATGGAACTTGTCCAAAGAGGCCTCAGCTCGAGCCCTGGGATCTATGGGGTGGGTATGTGGTCTGCTTGGTGTGGGGAGTGTTATTGTCTGAGAACACTGATGGCCTTGTATTCCAACCCCGCCCGTTCTCACTAACTTCTGGTGATGGCATAGACAGAAAGACACACACTCACACCAACACCATCACACATGCACACACAGACTTGCACATGCACATATAGACACTCACGAACTCACGTATCTGATCACACACAAATTTACAAACACAGACATACACACACTCTCCCATGTAGACTCAGAGGCATAAACACATACTCATACATACGCACACATACATATATCCAGAGGGTCACCCGGCCTTGTGATAGGTCGGTGTGCCCTTCCATCATAGCCAGGCCCCTGCAGATATGCCCATGGCACACTCAGACATATGTCCTAGTAGCACTCTTACACACAGGCACCGTGCCACATGGACACACTTCCCCGTCACATTCTCACTCCTATCCCCCACCTGGTAACCACCCAGGCAGGCCCTAAAAGGGACACAGGCCCAACAGGCCAGCATTCCACTAATGCCCTGGTTGTGCAGTCATGTGCACCTCCTCAAGGCTTCCACCTGGGGGAGCCTGGAGATGTGCTCAGAGTACAAGGAACCCTGAGTCCTGGTACTAGAGCTGCATCTTCTCTTGAACCAACTTCCCCCTGGGGTCTCTTGTCCCTAGGATATGGTGCCTCTGACCATCTCTCGTTTCTGGTGCCCTGTGCCTGCACACTGGTCAGTCTCTCTCGCTGGCCAGTCTCTCTCGCTGGCCTTCATCTCTCTGTCTCTTCAAGTTTGACATTTATTCCTCCGTAGATTCTTTTTTTCCCTTCTTTTGTAAAAAAGAATTATCTATTTTAATTTTATTTATTCACTCATTTTATTTTAATTAGACCAGAGACAGACACACACAGAGAGAGAAAAAGAGGGAAAGTGAGAAAGCAAGCCACCAGGTCCAGGACTCAAACCGTGGTCAGCCATGTGGGAGTGTCCAGTGCCTTAACCGCCATGCCATCTGCTGGCCCCCTTCCATGGATTCCTGAAGGGGAACAAATGTATTTGAGAGGACACGGAGACCTTTCCATTCTTGGTCCTGAGACTGTGCTGTCTCCCCACATCTGTGCCACCAGACTGACCCTCTGGGGATGGAGATAAACAGGGGTGGCTCAAGGGAATGTCTTTTTGGTGTTTCCTGTGGGGACAAAGACAAAGAAGTGGTTACCCTGGGGACCCTGAAGCTGGCCAGAGCAGTGAGCTGATGGCTAGGAACACAGACAAAGGGCATATCACAGCTGGAGGAGGGACAAGCAGGAGACAAATGGGGAGAGAAGTATGGGGGTGGGCAAGGTCGACCTGGGTCATCCCTTTTCTGTATGGTTGAGGGCATTCTTTTGGGCTGGGCAAAGAGATTGGGCCTGTATCATTTATTTATTGCTAGAAGAAAAGGACCTTCAAACATAGTGCTAAAAGCCAACACGACGGGGGCCTGCAGATGGCACAGTAGTTATGTTGCTGGACTCCCACAGCAGTTTGAGTCCCAGATCGGGTGGCTTGAAACTCATGTCGAACATGCATGCCCCAAATCCTGAGAGGAGGATGGAGGAGAAGGGATTGCAGCATGGCCATCTCCCCAGGGGGTTATTTCTCACTTTCCCACTGTCTCTGTCTCTTTCTCTCTCTTGCACATGCCCTAAGGCAAAAACCTCCGAAAGAAAGAAACAAAAAAACAACACCATGTTAATTTTGTTCACAACTCAGTAATTTGGGTGGGGCTTTGTGGATTTGAGTTGGCTATGTTCCATGCAGGGACAGCTGGGGCAGCCTGAAGGTAGGAAGGTGCTGGGGGCCATGGGCTGGAGCACTCCCTCCCGTTGGCCTGTCCGTGTCACTGCTTGGCCTCCTCGCAGCGGCTGACCGGTTTCCACGGCAAGCATCCCCAGGGATAGTCTACGGCCTTTTACAACTCAGCTCGGAAGTCACCTCCCAACAGTTCTGTTCCCATCACAGGCAGCCCAGTCTAAGGTATGGAACCCACCTGGCCAGGAAGGAGTGTATATGCTGCAGAGCACAGGGATGAGATTTGCTGGTGCTGCCAAACAACTGGAAAATACCACCAGTGAAAGGACTGTCCTACAAAAGCCTTCCTCGCATTTCTAAGCACTAGCCTCAGTCAAGGTTTCTTCATCTATTTTCTCTACATGGGTGCATACAACTCACATCCAGGTTTCGGCTCTTTCTTCTCTTTTTGCCACTCACAAATTTACATCTCCAGCCCTGATCTGGTGCATGCCAAACTTGGTCTCCCCACCAAAGCCTGCTCTTCCTCTGGAATTTCTTCCATGGGCCCAGATGAAGCAGGCTCCTTTGGAGGCCTCCATCCCCAATCTACCCTCCCCTTCTCCCTGACACATGCCACCCAGCCAGAAGCTGCACTTCACAGCACCTCCTGTAGCTGGTGTGGCCACGGGAGTGTGAGCAGCTTCCCTTCACTCATTGGAAAGGACATGGCTTGCCCTGGCCCTTCTCCCTTCACTATGGGCTGCGATCTGCCCAGATCTGATCATGCAGATGAGTGCAATATCGTAGGGCATGAAGGAGCACCAAGATGGAGGGAGCCTGGGTTCCTGAATCATGTCATGGAGCAGGCAGCCTCATTGGCACAGATCACAAAGCTATTACCTGAGGGAAATATCTAAGTATTTGTGGTGGTGGTGGGAGGTCTCTGTTACAGCCGTACCCCAACACTCTAGGCTTAAAACCTGAGGAACGTATTTGCCTTCCTTTTTCCCACTCCATCCCCTGTCCTTGGCCAAGTACAGTCCATCACACCTCCTCCTGGGCCCCTGGAACTGCCCTTGCTTTGTCCGTCTTCCAGATCCCCCTTCTAATCTCTGAACCACCAGATCGCTGAATTGCTATCTCTAGTCTCTCATGTTCCACTGCATGATGTTACCTCTCTGCTCAAAGACCTCCAATGGCTCCCTGTTGCTTATCAAAGAACAGGACACCATCTGTTTCCACCACATTCCCACCCACTCCCTCTGCTACAGCTGCATCCCTGCCAAACATCCTCACGGGTTATCTTGCCTCCAGGCCTTTGATCCTTCTAGTTCCTCCTCCTGGATTCCCAAATCCTCCCTTTTCTACTCATTAGCCAAGATCAAGAACCGCCTCCTCCCTGATGACCTCCACATCTTGCGATGGGAATCAACCCTGTGCCCCCGTTGCTTATTCCCCTCATCACAGCTGATCTTAAGGTAACAATCGTGATATGCTAGATTGAATAGTGAGTTATTTAAGGGCAGAATCGAGGTCCAGATCGTCCTCCACTGCTTCATGCCTAAGATAATGCTGTGTGTGCGCCAAGTGCCCTACACTCTCTTTCCATGGCCAGAGGCTTGCACGCTGCCAGGGCACTGGTTTGCCTCAGGTGATAAAGGTTGTCTTCCCTTTTGCTTTGGGGGCTTCTAGAGAATCCTAAGGGAGGCAAGTGGGGCTGCCCTTCCCACATTTCCCTGGAGGCTGAAGACATTCTATTAGCTCTGAATGCAGAACTTGTGAGTGGAAGGACAGAGGTTTCATAAGCAAGAACTTTGGAATAAGACAGACCTGGCTTTGAATATCAGCCCTACCACTTGTTAGCTGGGTGACCAGGCACAGTACTTAGCGCCACTGAGCCTCAGGTTTCTCTTTTATAACATAAGAGTAATATGTTATAAGATACATAATATGGGTTTCCTAAAGATTCTGTGGGGATTAAAAAAGAAAATGGGAGCTGGGCAGAGGCACAGTGGCAAAATGTGATGCTCTGCAAGGCTGACCCACACGGGAAGGGTCTCAGTTTGCATCCAAAGACCTCCGAGTACTCCAGGCACACGTGTGCCTATGACCCAGGGCTGGTTGAGGCTGAGGGGGAGATCATGGTGAAAAGATGCTGTTAGGGGTACTGTCTCTCTCTCTCTGGAAGAAAAAAAAAATTAAAGAAAAATATAGGGGCCAGCAGGTGGGGTGGTCATTAAGACTGGACTCCCACATGGTCGACTAGGGTTTGAGTCCCGGACCTGGAGACTTGCTTTCTCACTTTCCTTCTCTCGCTGGTGAGCACACATGTCCTATAGCAAAATTTAAAAATACATAAATAAATAAATAAATATAATAATAATTTTTAAAAGACATAATATATAAGAAGAACTTAGTAGTGATCTTACTTCATTTTCTCCTCTGTGGCCTGAGATCACGCTGCCCGGTAAGGAGGGCGCTAGTACAAATGCTCCTCTAGGCTTGGGCCACTGGAGTCCTTGCTGTCAGTGGGGAGTTTCCTGTAGAAAAGGTCAGAGAATGTGCATTGTCACAACTGGCTTGGTCCCAGCTGGACAGTTTGTAGGGCCCTCCCAGAACGCAGAGAACAAGCAGAGCTGGTTTCCAGTGGAGTGGGAAGGAGGAGCCAGCCACTTGTAGCTAACCCCAAAGGGCTGGTTTGAACCAGATCTGGCTGGCTGGAACCAGATCTGGCTGGCTGGCAGCAATAACCAAGGGTCCAGAGCCAGAGGTTCAAAAGCGAGGAGGTTACAGAGTCTCTCAGGCAGCTACAAGTGCTCTACACAGGGGGCCACCAGAATTATCACACAGTGGTCAGTCTGCTCTGGTGTAAAGAATCTGGCCTAGGTGGAAGAAGAGATCCAGGTCCCATGTGACCGGGCTTGGAAGCCTGTCTTGCAGGACATTGCATTTTACTGCTGTGCCACTGTCTGGTCTCAAGATAAAGGATTTTAACTCTGCAGACCCAGGAACTACCAGGAACTACCTGAATTTATCTTTCCCATGATACAAAGGAAACTCAAGTGTACTCATTTGTATAAAGAGGGGCTCATAGTTTTCCCCGGGTTCTTGAAAGAAGGCTGTGATTGTGCATCCTTCCCTTAACCCACAAGAGGCTTAGGAACTATCGATGTGGAGAGTGTAGAATTCCTATACCACAGGCATTGCCCCTGGAGGGTTTTGGAAGTGAGGAGTTGTTTGTAAAGCATGTAAAAGAGGAAGGACAGAGACAGGGAGAGACATGCAGAGAAGTCAGCTGAGAACTCTGAGCTGTCTCTCCCTGTTGAGACCTAAGGTAGAGGAAACTTCCAGCAGCAGGGCAGATGAAAATCTCGTCCTCGTACTCAGTACTCCTCCTGGGGAGGCGGTGGCCTGTGCCTGCTTTCTCCTCACCCCCTCGAATTCCCTTCTCTAAGTCTCCCCCCCACACACACACCCCTACGGCACCCTCTGCACCCAGCGTGGCTGTACTGGGGGTCACCGCTGGGCAGTGTGTAGAGGCATGATTGAAACTCGCTCATGTGCTGCTGTGACTCAGCAATGCCGCTGGTGTACCCTTGGGTATTTTGTTTCTTTTAGGTTTCTGTAGTTCCGTTACGATTATTTAAGGTGAGGTTAGTCCAAAGTTGATTTAACACAGGTCTGCCCCCACATTCAGTTGGAGACTTGTTCAGGTTTTGCTGTTGTCGTTTTTTTTGTTTGTTTATCGTCAGAGGTCACATGTGCTTGCCAGAAAGAGGGACAGAGAGAGAGGGAGAGGAAGAAATCACTCCCAACGGGATGTGGTCACATGGCAATCCCTTCTCCATTTCTCCATCCTGTTGGGATTTGGGGCAAGTATGCACTCATGCTCAGTGTGTTTTTCAAGCTGCTAAAGGTCAGGATTTGAACCCTGGTCAGTCATATGGGATCTACCTCCCTCAGGCACTAGGGCAAGGTGTAGTCCTGTTTTTTTTTTTTTTATAGTAACATGGAAGGGGCTAGTTGGTAGATTCACAATGCTATATTCCCTTTCCACCATTTGTTTTGTTTTGAATTTAAAGATGATTCCTTCTTCCTGGCTTGGTGTTTTGTGTGCAGAACAGGGCTGAAATGAATAGGTCTCTAACCAAAGTCCTTTATGGGAGTAAAAAATACTTTTTTTATTTTTTTTTAGTTTTTTGCCATATAGCATGTATGCTTGCTGGAGTGAGACAGAGAGAGACAGAGGGAGGGAAGGTGAAAAATCACCCCCCAGGGGGGATGGCCACACTGCAATCCTTTCTCTTCCATTCCTCTCTCAGGATTTTGGACCTGCACACATACACACCTGCATGATTTTCAAGCTGCTGGGTCCAAAACTTGAACTATGGTCCACCATATAGGAATCCAGCATCTTAATCACCATGCCACCTGCTAGACCCCAAAATTACTTTGAACAAATCTCACTCTACATCACTGCATTGCATAACTACAAAATTACAACTAAATTGCAACTTCTGAGGGCTTATGCAGTACCACCCTTGTCCATGTAGTCAATAAGAATCTGCCTATGGTTCACAGGGAGAAGTCACCACCCCCTGGTTTCAGGAAGGCCACCAATAAGAGTGCTCTTTGCAGCCTCTGGTCTGGGTGGCCCCACTTATGGAGTGCAGGGAGTCTGGCAACGATCTTCTCCCATGTCCCATCCTTCTCACCCATGCCCCGCCCCCCCGCCAGTGACAGAATCTTTTGTAGTTGTCAGTTCAGGCTGCCATAGAAAAGACCAAATACTGAATGGCTTCAGCAACAGAAATGTATTTCCCACAGTTCTGAAGGCTGAGAAATTCAAGATCAAGGTGCCAGTTGATTTAGTTTCTGGTGAGAGTGCTCTTCCTGGCTTGCAGATGGCTGCCTTCTCACTGTGTCCTCGCAAGGTCTTTCTGAGAGAGAGAGATTAGGTAGATTGATCTCTCTAGTGTCTCTTCCTCCTTTTATAAGGCCACAAATCCTCTCAAATCAGTGTCCCACCCTTATAACCCCATTTAACCTTTTTTTAAGAGAGCTTTTTTTTTTTTCTTTTTCTTTTTCCTATAGGACACATGTACTTACCAGAGAGACAGAAAGTAAAAAATCACCCACAAGGGGAGTTGGCCACGCTACACAATCCCTTTTCCTCCATTCTCCTCTTGGGATTTTGGGCACACATGCACACACACCTGATGTGAGTTTGAAGCCCTTGGGTCCAGGACTAGAACCATGGTCCAACCATGTGGGAGACCAGCGGCATAACCATAACCATTACGCCAACTGCTGGTCTTAACCTCATTTAATTTTTTTTTTTGGGGGGGAGAGATTTTTGCTATAGGGTACGTGAGCTCACCAGAGAGACAGAGAGATAGGAAGCGAGAAATCATCCCCCAGGGGTATGGCCACACTGTGATTCCTTCTTCTCCATTCTCCTCTCGGGATCTTGGGCACACACTCACATGTGCCCGGCGTGAGTTTAAGCCACCGGTTCCGGGACTCGAACCATGTGATTGACTACATGGGAGTCCAGCGACATAGCCATTACACCAACTGCTGGTCCCAAACCCATTTAATCTTAATTGCTTCCCTAAAGGACTAATCTCTCAATACAGCAACATTGGGAGGTGGAGCTTTAAATGAACTGGGGAGGGGAGAGGGATGTAATTTGGTCCACACAGCCTTGAATTTATTTGTGGCACCAATGTGCCCAATGAAACATTATACATCCCAGACTCCCTTGCAGCTAAGTGTGGCCATGTGGCTAAGTTCTATGCAATAAGGTATAAACTGAAGAGTTATGTGGGTTCCAGGAAGCCTGTTACAAGGGAGGAGGTCCCTTTTACCTCTTTTTGCTCCTCCTACCTGTTGTTTGGAATGAGGTGATGGTAGTGAGCTCGAACAGCATTGTGGACTCAGAGACAAAGAGAGGATGAAAAAAGACAGGAAGAGCCTGGGTCCCTGGTGACTGGGGGGTGGGTGGGCACCCCCGGCCTGGACTGCCCAGCTCCAGACTGAGAGAACATTTATGTTCCTTATGCCACTATTTCAGGGTCTTGTTACTGTCAGGAAGTGCAATTTCATATCGATGCATGAATGATCACCTTCCCCGAGGCGTGAGCCATAGGCCTGGATGTTCAGAGTTCTTCCAGGGCCACTGCCTTCTTCCTACCTGCCCAGGAAGCACAACCTCACCCAGAAGGGCCCAGTTCCTTTGCATCTGTCCTCTCTGCAGGACCGGCATTCTCTTCTTCTTTTTTTCTTTTCCCCTGTCTTTGTCCTTCTTTCTCTCTCCTTCTTTCCCTCCTCTTTGTCCCCCTTTCATTCCTTTTCCTTCTGACCCTCTAGTATTTATCGAACACCGATTATGTTCGAGGTCCCATGCTAGCTTCCAGGACCAGGAAACAGTCTTCTTCCCAGTGCCTTGTGGACAACATGAAGAAAGTCTGATGGAGGGATGGATAGGTAGTGCAGGAACAAAGGGAAGGGCATTAAATCCAACAGAAAGGGCTTGGGGCCCCTAGAAAGAGGTGACACTTGACCCAAGAGCTAAAGGAGTTTTGAGTTGCAAACAAAGACAAAAGGATGGAAGACAAAATTCCGGGTCCAGTGTTATCCAGACACATGACCTCTCTTGAGTCCTTGCCTGTGCAATGGGAATAGTGATACAAATGAGTGCATGGACTCGTAAGTGTGCAGTCCGTGTGACTCAGTGCCTTTACCACTGCTGGCAGTGTGCTGTTTACCCATGGCATGTGCAGCCCTGTGCCGGTTTGGGAGACAAGTCTGACAGAAGACATAGCCACTTGTTCATGGTTACACAACTGTGACGAGGCACCACTCAGAACCAAATTTCTTCATTCCTGGTCCACTGGCCTTTTTACCTCTGCTTTGCATTAAGTACTCATGGAATATCAAGTGAGAAAAATCTGTGTGGAGGGGGGAAATCTGGAAGGCTTCCTGGAAGGGATGGGTATTGAGAGAGTTTTGTGAAAAGAGAGGGCATCATTTGTTGCAGGGAAAGAATGTTGGGTGAGTCCAATCAGCCAGGGTGTTGGGGGCGGGTTCAGGGTTAGCTGGCTGGAAGATGGTTTAAACTGTGAGACTCAGGTAGGGCAGGCAAATAGGGCCCAAATAAGTTGAACCATAATTATAAGCGCCCAGATGACCAGGTAAGGGAATGAGGATTTGAACCAGTGGGCCACAGGTAGTTCTTGGGCATGAGGGCTGCTCATAATAAAATGGGACTCTGGGGAGAAAAGAATGAAAGAATATGATCTTTACTAGTGGCCAGTAGGGGCTAGGCAGTAGGTTGGGCATTTTCAAACTTACTATTTCATTTGAGCTTGTCAACAACCCCATTAGGTTGTTATCAATGTCTGCATTTTACAGATGAGAAAACTGGAGGCAAGAGAAACTGAACCACAGAGCTTAGCTGGTGCTGAAATTAAAAGTTAGAGAGTCTGATCTCAAATCTGTGCTCTTCCCACTGTGCCGTGTGGCTTTAGGCTGCTCTCACTCTCAGAATGTCCCTTGTACTGAGACTAGTACTGCAGGTGTCCCCACCAGGTGCTGCTGCTGAGCCAGGGGCTCAAGAGTCACCTAGAGAGGTGAAACAATATGATATCTCTATCCGTCTTAAAATAAGGGGGAGAGGAGTTGCAGTGGGTAGACAGGAAATAAGACTGTTCATGAATTGATGAGGCTGACCTTACACCATCCTTTCTGTCTCTATGGGTTTGAAAAGCCCCATAATATCAAGTTAAAAAAAGAATAACACAGGGGACCAGCAGTTAGCGTAATGGCTATGTCGCTGGACTCCCATGTAGTCGACCGTGGTTCATGTCCCGGACCTGGTGGCTTAAAACTCACGCTGGGTGTGTGCGCATGTGTGCCCAAGATACTGAGAGGAGAAAGGAGAAGAAGGGATTGTAGCATGGCCATCCTCTCTGGGGGGTGATTTCTCGCTTTCTCTCTCTCTCTGTCTTTCTGGCGAGCGCACGAACCCTATAGCAAAAACCTCTCCAAAAAAAAAAAAGAAGAATAACACAGAAGACTTGAACAACACCTTTCTACCACTTCTTCTCCTAGCTGAGTCAGAATCTCTGATTCCCAGGCAGTGGTCTGCTTTTAAACTCTCCCCAGGTGACAGCGGCCAAAGTGAGAATCTGTCGCTCACTGAGTCTTGGATTCCTCATCTGAAAAATGGAGCAAAGAGTCTAATAGATCTCATGGAGTTATTGTGAAGCTTAAATAGAATAATAGAACGGTACTTCACAAAGTAAGTGGAAAAAATGGAATTGAAATTGGTACAAAAAATGAAATCCCTGTGTGCTTTTTAAACTATGCATTTTCCATGAACTTTTCGAAGACCTCTGTGTATAGGATATTATGGGCTGGACACACTTTCTAACGGATGTGAGCAGGTTATCCTGGCCTTTGCGGTCACTCTGAGCACAAGCACCAGCACCAGGTCACCACTACAGTGGGCGAGGGCCCCTAAACCAGTATGTGCAGCAGAGTCTGGGGCAGGGTCTCGCAGGGACAGGTCCCACTTCCTGGACAACTTTTATGAGTTTTCTAAAGCAAAGAGTTCATCGCTGAGAAGGGTTTTTCATCTGCCTTTCCACTCTGCTTAAATACCACACCCACCCCACCTTCTTTCCCGGCCCACCTGGTTTGCGTAGGAGCTTAACTCTGTGCCACACATACCCAGGTGTGCCTGAGTCGGAGCAGGTGGACTCTTCTTGTGGAAGCAGGAGTGAAAGTATGCAAACATGCACTCAGACCCTGAGTGAGGACTGTGCAGGCAGGCACCTGCGTTTGTGTTGGCCAGGCTCACCTGGCGGTCTGCTGGCTTGCTGGGGCATCTCAGCAGCTGATCCTCCTGTAGCTGTCTCTGAGGCACACGACCCTAATCTGCACTTACTCAGAATAGCCCAGCATGAGGACACCACCAGAGAGGAACAGGTGTGTGAGCATGAATGTGCACGTGTGTGTGGAGTGGGGTGCTGAATGGAGAGAAAGGCCTGGGCTTTTGCTGTTGGCCTTGCTGCTGGATTCTAGGACTTGGTCTCAGTTTCTCCATCTGTGGCAGGGGTAAGTGGGATAGGCAGCCCTTGGCAAGGGGTAGGTTCAAGGAAGTAATCAGTGAAGGGGGAAGGGTGGGGTGGGGGAAGGAGGGAGGGAGTGAATGAATACATGAATATGTGGGGACCATGTCAGTGTGGCAAACGAAGTGACCTGTCGGGGAGCCTTGAGGGTGGCAGCTGAGGCTCTGGGTGCATAGGGCTCGGGATGCTAGGAATGACCCCTCTGGGATAGGGTAAGACAGCGAGGGGAAAACAGCAGGAGCTGGAGTAGGTGGAAAAGAGTAGGGCAGCATGAAAGAAGAGCGAGGAGCGAGAGGAAGGGACTCCCAAATACCACCCCAAGAGCGGTGCAAAGGTGCGGGTGCGAGGTCTCATGAGGACCACCCCGCCCGCGGCCTACGCTCTAGCCAGGGTTCGCGGTCTCCTTCCCGCTCCGGCGGGCTCCGCAGCGCCGCCTGGCGGCCACGCAGCGCTCGGCACAGGCTGTG